>NC_082691.1:19885957-20196350 GCF_949987515.2 Delphinus delphis | reverse complement strand
AGTATTAGAATAAGTAGCAGGGAGTCCTGGGGTGCATCGTATGACTCTCTATTGTGTAAACAGTCAGGATTGCTAAATGCTGAGTGATAACGAACTGCTTTGATAGAACCTGATGTTTTCTAATAGTTTTTGGTTGGAATACTCCCGCCAAATGCCCTTTCCTCTTGTGGAATCTGCTTCAAACATCCTCTGCAAGCACGCATGGAGATAACATCAGATATGAGGACAGTTATTTACGTGGTGCTTCTGAGGATGGTCTGCAGCAAGCCTTTCCTAGGCTCCCCTGTTGCTGCAGGCAAGAGCTCTCTATCCAGCTTTGGTGGCAGTGCCCAAACTTCAAATTGCTTCTTTAATTTTCATCACATGGGATGCAGTCTCCCTGCCTAGGACCTTATCAGGGCTCATAAACATGTGTTTAGTCGAGAGGTGCCAGTGAAGACCTCCACTGTGAACTCCAGTTCCAAGGTGAGCCCATGACACATTTAAATACTTAGAACTGATTGGTTGAGACAGATCACACAGGTTCTCCTCAGAAGCAACAGCATCTTCATGAAGTAGTAGTTTCCTCCATTTGTAATTTAAATCTCAATATGATTGGTGGGTGGCTACAAGTCTAAGTGAGCACTTTTCAGGTTTCTTTGTCCAACGTGAAGTAGAAATAATGATAGTAATCCTGCATCGTTTTGAATCTTATCAAAGGTTAGGAAATAAAAATCATTCTGTTCAGACCTGTTTGTTTCAAGATAGATTAAAGACACATGAGTAACAAAACAGCTAGTGACATAAAGCTTCTCAGTGTACTTCATACCTGCCTTGGTAATCATAGGATCTACTCTTGTTGAGCGGAGGTTGCATTCAGATACCTAATGATACATTAAGATTTACACTTGTAGACTCGGCCAGCTTTCCTCCTAAGAGCATCCCACATTCATTGCCAGAAGATGAGTGGCTAGGCCTTTGTACTCTTTATTGGAGTGACTAATGAGCTCTAAATTGTTTTTTTTTTTTATGTCCATCCTCCCCAAGTGTCCATAAGCTCATTGAGGGAATTAGTGACCCTATCTTGTTCATGTACTTTATCCCCAACATCAATCCCAACGTCTAACCCATATCTGAGTGCTGAATAACAACGTTGGTTGAATTATAGGAACTCACAAACACTATCTCTTCTATTCTTCCTGAAAGCAGCTATCGTCATCTGCCCACCTAAATTCATGCAGTGTCTAAGTCACAAAGCTATAGCATGATAAATGGATATATAAGATGTCACAGCCAGTAATACTTTGCTTAATGGGAGTAACGTTCTTTTATTAATTTATATATTTAGCATGTTAAGGCATTTCTTTCCATTTAAACTTATTTTTGAGTAATTGTTCTTTCTTTTAACTATTTAATTCAACTCATTCTTTTTGTGAATATTCATGAAAGCTGCCTTTAGAGTTAACTGCAAAATGAAGTTTCCACTTCCACTCTTTACATTTCAAGCTTCGATACACCTGAATCGTAAAACACTTTAGTTAAGACTTGCAGATGCATCTTTAAATTCATCTCCCTTGATTAAAGGTAGTTTGCAGGCTTCCGATAATACTGTCGTACCAGAAGAAATTAAATGCTTCTTTTTCTCATTAGATTATTCAAGTCTACTCTACTTTACTCCACTATATAAATAGACAAGTAGAGCCTGCCTGTATTGAGATATGTGGAAGAAAATAAAATGTGGTTACTTACTTGCATTAATTCAGAGGAAATACAATCTTAATGAATTAAAGTCTGAAATAGAGTGAATTTTTAAGGAACTGGCATTATCTTTGCTAAAATTCTGACTAGAATTTGTCCTCTTTCCATCAATATATAAAATTGCTTTGTATGTTGACAATACTGGCTTCCGCTAGCATTGTGACTGCCCCTTTTGCATGTATGTGAATGCTTCTAAAGGACTTGAAGGCTGTGCTTTTCTTTAATAGGTAAGTATTCTCCCAACTGTGTCCACTTATTATTTTTAAAGATAGTAGAAGAGAAAACTTTGCTCTTGCTCCCATTGGAGTGATCACAAGTTGAGAATTAGCCACCCAGTAAGTGAGAGGGATTTCTGTAGATTTCTTGTAGTTTATGTGATTGTCAAACCCATACGTGTAGAATCACTGTTAGCACCACTAATAGTTGGTTTCTGTCACAGAAGTGTTTTATATTTACTTTCTTTTCATTTTCTTTGGAATAAAACTTGGCTTTCAGGTTCTA
Source organism: Delphinus delphis (assembly GCF_949987515.2). Lineage (NCBI taxonomy): Eukaryota > Metazoa > Chordata > Mammalia > Artiodactyla > Delphinidae > Delphinus > Delphinus delphis. The sequence continues at coordinate 20,194,112 of NC_082691.1, read as the reverse complement.
TTTTGGAAATACACTGTTTCTTGTAAGTGTAACTGAAGTTCTTGGACTGGCTGTAATGGGGGTAGAAGTAGTAGGACAGAGTAATGATGTTAGATGGTCCTTAATTGGTCAATGAATCCTCTGTCCTCTCTTTAGAGGGAGAGCAGCATTAGGCTGTGAGAGTAAAAGAACCCATCACATGTCTTATCCATTCCCTTCCTCATTCATTCAACCAGTAAAGAACCTTTTCTATGCCAGAGACTATGTACAGCACTGGGGATATGAGGATGAACCAAGCACATATCACTGTCTAATGAGGGAGATGTCAGAAATTTAATACTTGAATACACTGAAGAAGGTCTGTGATGCAGATGTGCACCAGGTATTAAGGAAGCATCACAGAGGACCTGCACCAGGCTTCTCTTCCTTGCAGCAGTAGTGTGGAAGGACCAGGGACCTGGTCTCTTGTTTTCCCATTCAATCAACCAAAGTGCCTCTCCCAGCCAACATCAGCCATGGCTGATGTGAGGCCACTGGATAACCAAAGTCTAGCTCTGCAGGCAGTCCTGAGCTGCGCTAGCTTCAAGTTTTGTAAAAAGCCCTAGACCTCTTAAACCCAGACACCACCCAGAGCTTCCCTGGCCCTAAAACTACAGCCCCAGGGAGCACTGTGGCATTGGCCCTTTGGCTCTGACCCCGGCCAGGTTTGTAGACTCCTTATCCTATGCCAGGAGCCTCAGATAAGGACTTACGCGTCTTTGCCCTTGGCCTGATGTCTGTGTAGGGTGATGAACCCATTCTTCCTCTCCACTCTTTTATTTTGTGTTTAATCCTTGTAATTGTAACTCCTGGCCCACTGACTCACAGTTACTGTTGGGGAGTGAGGGAAGAGGAAGGTATCTGAATTCACAGAAGAAGAACTGTTCAGTAGATTTTATCACCATACCATTCCTTCACTATTTGAATGCTCTCTGAGCTGACTACTTTTGAGAATTAAACCCTCATTCTTTCCATTCAACAAATATTTATTGAGATATTGAGCTCTGTTCTGTGGGGAGTACAAACACTCGAAAGCATGAGGAACTGTCTTTCATTCTGTACACTTTCCATGTCACCAAGCTGATCTATGACTGGAAGATTATTCTTTCAGCAGGTTCTAATAGGACCTTTATTGTTCAATCACGCTGTTACCAGAGCCATTGAAGGCATCACTTTGATTTTGATGGTGGTGATGACAAAAAACTCATATTTCATAATGCTTTCCACTTTTACCATTTTCCAAACTATTATCTCATTTTATCCTCACAGTGAAGAAGTAGATAATACACATAAAATCCTCTTTTTACTGATAAAGATTTAGAGGTACCAAAGACTGATGTAGTCACTTAGCTCATGGTGAAACCAGGAATAGAGAGCCTCCTGCCTGAACATACTCTATAGTTCATAAGGGGCTGTATTGTTATTTCATTCATTCTTCACAGTTTCCCCGTGAGTGGCAGTTACTATTCTTTTACAGATAAGGAAACTGAGGTACATAAGAGGGGATGTAGCTACCCAAGTTCATGCATATTCACCTCCAGCGAAGAGGTATCACGCAGCTAGTTTGGACCAGGCACTGTGCTGAGTGTATTCATATATAATGTCTTATCTAAATCATAACAGTCTGTGAGGTAGGGACCACTATCCGTATTTGCTGGAAGAGTAAACCAATTAATTACCCAGGTCTCCGTTTACCGGCTGTAGAGTCAGTTCTGAAATTCCCTTTCTAATGTTCTTTCCATTAAGCCAGAGGTTCTCATTTTTTTTCCATCTCCAGTCCATTTACAAGCAGAGCACATGCTCATTGATAATCTCTCTTCTTACACCACAGAGATTTTTCATAAAGGATTTGGTCCCCTAGGAGATATATCAGAAACTCTTGGTAAAAGCAGGTGGTGAGGAGAGGGGCATTCAGGAGAAAGGGTGGTTTAAGACTCTTCCCTTCCACATTAGCAACTAAACTGTATCTCTTAACTCTTGTTATAGTCTTTTTTTTTTTTTTTTTTTTTTTTTTGCGGTACGCGGGCCTCTCACTGTTGTGGCCTCTCCCATTGCGGAGCACAGGCTCCGGACGCGCAGGCTCAGCGGCCATGGCTCACAGGCCCAGCCGCTCTGCGGCATGTGGGATCTTCCCGGACCGGGGCACGAACCCATGTCCCCTGCATTGGCAGGCAGACTCTCAACCACTGCACCACCAGGGAAGCCCTATAGTCTTTTTTTTTTAAGATCCAACTTAATTTTGTCCTTTCGACACAAATTTATTGAGTACTTAACGTGTGCCAAGTGTGCTCTAGGTACTGAAAATACAGCAGTGAACAAAATCTATGCGGCCCCTACACTCATGAAGCATATATTCCAGACAGTGACAAGTTCTCTGAATGAAATTAAACAGTATGATGAGATAGACATCAAGGAGAGAGAGTGACTGCTGGATAGGGTGGTCAAGAAGTCTTCTCTGAGTGGTATGAAGGCCAGGAATGAATGGCAAAAAGCAGCCACTCCACGCGGAGAGCTAGAGTCGGGTCTTGGGCATTTTCTTGCCTACAGCTGGCACTGGCACTGCTCTCCCTCATCCCACAAAGGCATCAAGCATGAGCTCAGACTACTCAACTCCCAGCTCAGGCCAGAATGCCAAGAGTACCCGGCAAGGCTGGTTGTCACAAGCCATTCTCTATGCCAAAGCCTGGAGCTGGCTCTGGTCCACATGACCTGGAATCACGACTGCTCTGCACTTGGTTCCATGGCTCCCCCCACCCATAGGAGAGCTCATTCCATCTTCAACAAGGGTGGGAACCTACACAGAGAGAGCCCCTGACTCACATGATAGCTGACTTTCAAAATGTCAGTTTTTTAGAAACTGAAAAACATTCACATCGGAGGTTTATTCTTCTGTAAGCAGTTTGTCTTTGTTAAGGACCCAGATTCTTTTCTTTCCTTGTCCTCTGAATGGAACTTAATATATGAGCAGGAGACAAGGCAGCTAGTGGAGCCGGTGGGAACTAGAAGATTCTGGAAAGCAACTTGGCTCATGAGTCCTTGCTTGACATGTCTATACCCAGTGTCCTGTAATTTTTACATATAACGTGACTGGCAACTACGTTTCTATTCGGTTTTTATTACAGAGGAAGGCTGAGTGGTGAAGTTCCGCATAATTAAATCTCAAGGACACAGAAGCAATGGTGCCTTCAGAATGATGTCAGTAGAAGTGTTTCATACAAACCAATCACTGAAATACATTCGTCTAGGACTCACAGTGAATGGAAACCAAGTTTATGTTTGTATAAAAGTGAAAAATAAACTTTAAACTATAACATAAAAGGTCGGGGATGGGGTAAAGGAGTTGATGACCTTTGGGGAGATTTTTCAAATTATTCCATTCTCTCCTTGTAAAAAACTGTGAAACATATCCTGGGGATATGACTCCTTTGACAATAGTCATTATACTCAGCTCTGCTACTCGTGGTCTGTGTTAGAGCAGAAAGCAAGTTCTGGAACTTACTTGAGGAGAGTTTTTCACAAAGCCAACCTTTATATAAATTATAACTCGTAGAAGCTGTCAGGCCAAGCTCAGGATCTGCACAACCTTTGCTGATGACCCCAAGTTAGAATTAACACACCCCTACCATTCCATGATACTTGCTGTGTCTACAGCGGGACCTCCGCATTGCATTGAAATTACTTGTAATTTGGGTTGTCTCTCCCATCTCAATGTGAAGACAGAGAGATATCTTTCACCTTCATAGCCCCACAGTGCCTTGTACATAGATTTGTTGAGTAAAATTTCTTGTATTCAGACCCTTAGACATTTCCTCATTTTTTGCACTGATGCATTTGGACAAAATTCTGAATTTCTAAGATAAGCTTCTCAAGTGGGACTTGGACGCTAAATCAGTTTATTCATTCCTTCAGCAAGTATTCATTAGCATGTACTCTATTGATCAGCTTACCTCTCATAGATTTTTAAATACATACTTAAATGTAACAGTTACCATTTTGGAAATCTGTGTAAGTCCTGATGATTTAATTTTAAGGTTTTTATGACTTAAAATGCTTAAATGTCTAATTTGAATCTACCTAAGTTGGCAGGAGCTCTGAAATAAGCTCCACCAGGATAACAGAAAAAAACTGTGTCTGTCACTATGATATATATTTTTTTTAACTTCTCGGAAAAGCAAGTAGCAGGAAGATCAAATTCCTCCAATAATGGATTTTTCCACTCAATTATTCAGCTGTCGAAGCTGCTGGGCCATGCAGAACTGGTTTCAAGACTGTTCCACTGCCAGATGAAGCTATCAGGACTGTCAGTCTCCAGGGAGCCTGTGAATGATTTCAAAATGGTCACAAATGACCCTAAGAATTAAATGGACTTTATTGGGGGGAAATAATTATTTTCCTACTGGGATTTACCAGCCACCTCCTTCATCCTTCAAGGTTCTGAAACGTCTCTCAGTAAACACAATTCTGTTATTTTCAGCTATCTGTACAAATTATCAATAACTAAATACTCAAATAACCTGGGTTTTGGCAATGTAAATGCAGAAACTGTCCTTTTTTTTTAATCCATAAGAAAAATTCTACCCTATCAAATAAGGTTCTTAAACCTTTGACTGACAATTCTCAATCAAAATAATGGCTTTCACTTTGTTTCATAAGGACAATCATTTTACCTCCCTCGCCTTTCTAATAATCCGACTTTCCAAAGAATTACCTTCTTAGTAATGGAATAAAGAGAAATGAAAAGGTTTGTCCTGTTAAGGCAAGTGAGAAAAATGGTCAGTTCCTCTGATTCCAGTGACAGTGATAAGCATGTATATTAATTTTCTTAATGGCTGTCCGAGCTGTTTTGGTTAAGTCTCTTAAAATCATGCCCATTCATATTATAACTACTGCAGTAGTACAAACTTACAACTTAAGAATGCTGGCCACAGAGTAATGAGTGAAAAATATTTTATTGATATGTACTTACAAATTACACATGCACACACACACACACACTCTCATACACACAGAAATTCCAAGGTCTACTCTGATTTCATAAAACTGACTGTGAAATTATAAACTCACAAACATCAGTAAGTGATATTTCATATAAAAGAAATCTTCACTTTAAGAGCCTCAAATCACATTTTTGGTGTTTCAGTTTACAGATAACTTTCAAGAACATCCCTGACGCATAAAGCAATGTTTACCATTATTGCTACAACTACAGAAAAAAACACTAGGCTTACTTTCATATTAAAAGAGCAGAAAACTCAAGTCGTTTTTGAAGCTGGTCAAAATAAAAATGACAGTTACTAGAAAGAAACATCATAAAAAATATTAAAAATCTACCACAGATTTTTACAGGCTCTTACTTTTAAACATAAAGGTGTTAGAGGGAACCAAGAACACGTTTAGATGACAGAATTTAGGGGCTCATAGGGACTGGAAACATGTGGTATGAACCACACCCCCATCATAATTATCCACCTTTACTGATTGGGTTCCTTCAGCATGGTTGGCTTTTTTTTTAATATATATAAATTTATTTATTTATTTTTGGCTGCATTGGGTCTTCGTTGCTGCATGCAGGCTTTCTCTAGTTGCGGCGCACGGGGCCTACTCTTCGCTGCAGTGTGTGTGCTTCTCATTGCAGTGGCTTCTCTTGTTGTGGAGCACAGGCTCCAGGCATGCTGGCTTCAGTAGTTATGGCTCACGGGCTCTAGAGCACAGGCTCAGTAGTTGCGGTGCACGGACCTAGTTGCTCTGCGGCATGTGGGATCTTCCTGGACCAGGTCTCGAACCCATGTCCCCTGCATTAGCAGGCGGATTCTTAACCACTGCGCCACCAGGGAAATCCCATGGTTGGCTTTTGACCAGATGGTAGTGAGTGAGATTTGGAAGTAGGAAGACAAACAGAGATGTCGGAAAGCAGTATTGCTTTTATCATGGTTTGGGTTTTTTTTTTTGGTTTTCTTTTTTCAAATTCATCATTTGGTCATGTCTACAGACGACAACTAGCTTTGTTGTTTTAAACAGGCTAACAGGTGTCTAGGGCTGACTTGCTTTGACTCTGTATTTGAAATCCTCCATCTTTGTGAGCTTGGAAAATCACGTGTCCTCTTTGAACCTCAGGTTTCTGTAAAAACGTAAAAAATGGAGTTAATGATAATACTGCTCCTGCCTGCCTAAGAGAGTCAAGTGAGATTCTATACAATAAGGGACTTTGAAAATCACAAAGCACTGCACATATGTATGGTTTCGTTCTAATGGTCTCAGGAGAGTTGTCTGCCTGAAATGAACCAAGAAATACCTGAATCTTAACTACATGCAAAAGTGGTATTCAGATCAGAGTCACTTGTATGTCTGTGAAAGGCTTTGCAAAGCTCCCTGTGTGACGTCCGCTCTATAAACCACCATGGCTAGGTCCAGCAAGACTGAAGATTGAAGGCTCATGGCAGAGGGTCAGCACCCACAGGGGGCCAAGCCTGAGACCAAAAGCATGATGTCTGGCATTTAGAAGCACACCCACATTTCCTTGAAGTGAGCATGAAGAGTAAAAATACTGATGCTGTTCTAGACACTGTGTCAGTCCTGTAGGAAGAGTTACGAACCTCTGGCAGTAATCTAACCTTTTAAGCAAATTCATTCAAGTCTAGGCATGGTGGTTAAGTCAGTCTCATGCAGAACAGAATTTAAAAAGTGAATTCTGCTTGATCCACGTAACTATGTGAGCAAGTTATGTAACCTCCCTGTGCCTTGGTCTTATCATCTGTGAAATGGAGATAGTAATAATGCACATCTAATGGGGTTGTTAAAAGGATTAAATAAAAAAGCACTTAGCTAAGCAACATAGTGAGTTTTCAATAAATGTTAGCTACAATTAGTTTTTTTTATTATCTTAATTGGGATTTAAACTCCTATACTTCTGTTGGTCCATCTATAACATAAATGTAAGCAACTACTCATCTTCTGCAAGTGGAGAACTTTTTCAGTAATTGAGATATATCTTGAGATACATAAGTAGATATTTCTTTATCTAAGTAAATAATATTCAAAATAAATATTCTCTTTGGTTTAAGAGGTTGGGCACATTAAGGGGTCTCAGCTTAAAAGAGTAGGAAGAGGCACAGAATCGCCAGTAATGGAAAAGGCACAGAGGGTGTAAAAACCCAGGAGAACAGTAAAGTACATTTAAAATGACAATATTGGTAATTACACAGTGCCCAGAAAACAGTTACACATGCAGCTCCTGCCAAGCTTGTTTGCCATCACTTCCTAAATTTGGCTGGTAAGCAAGGAAGACATCTGGAAAAATAGTTAAAACAGTGTCTAATTAGTTTTTAAATATTTTAGTTAAAAAATACAGTAATTAAATAATGCAATTCTGAGGATAAAAGGAAGAGACTATTCTGGGAAGACACGATATTGCATTCTCAGACATTGCCAGTGGAGACATTTAGGGCTTGTGAGGGAAACATAATTATTTCTTCTTTAATTTTTCATAATGAAACTATTCAAACTAACAGAGGTATGAAAAATAATATAGGACACATTTTTCTGACCACTAAAATTAAAGACATCAACATTTTGCCTTAATTCCTTCACAGAATTATTGCTAAAACCAAAATTGTATCTAATTTCGTTAGCTGATCCCCATTCTAGTACTGATTCCAGTTGGCTGTATAACTATTTTCTGTGACTAGAGATACAATACAACAAATTAAAACTTGGGAGTAAATGTTAGATTCTGAGTTGTAAATAAGAAATCCTCCTTGTATCCTGAATCTTCTGAAAGACTCACTAAATATCTGGGCATCTTTGATTGAATTAGTCAGTGTTTTTTTTTAATTGACTAAAGCAAGCCCAACCCTCTACGTTAGGTGGTATGATTTAAAGGACCATAGAGATCCTACTTACTCGATAACATTTTTCTCATCAACTTGCCAATTCCCCTGTTGGTCAATTGGAAATCTAATTGCAACTCACTCCTATGGGGTCTATATTAGTTTGGGTTCTCCAGAACCAATTGGAGACACACCCCCCCCCCCAAACACATTAAGAGATTTACTATAAGGAATTCACACTCCTTCAGGGATGTCCCAGAAAGGGGCTATAGTGTTATAGCTCTCCACTTTCAGATGGTGCCTACGTAACTTGCAGAGCCATCTCTAAACCAGGCTCCAGTCCTCTCTCTCTGTCAGCTGATCAGAGGGAGCTCCCCATATAGTCATAGGTACAGGCTGGAGAGAGAGGGCAGTGTAGCAGGTGTGGGGACCATGGGCGTTTGGGTCAATTCTTCGTGTAATTCACTTGTCCTTTCAGGAACTGCTGAAGCCCAATCACATATATTCCACTTCTATTTGATGATGGAGTGTTGCTGTGCACACCCACCTTCATGACTTGGTGGGACAGATAACACCCAGTTCATGATGGACAGCTCAGGTTGCATGGGAACTTGGTGGCCCATGGTTCAGCCTCCACTCAGGTCCAGTAGCCAGCCAAGGGCTCTTCCTCAAAAGGAGAGTGCAGTTAACTCTAGAACAACATGGGTTTGAACTGCTTGGGTCTACTTTTTTCAATACATACATATCAGTATTACAGTACTACATGATCTGTGGTTATCTGAGTCCACGATGCAGATGTTAGTTGAATCCATGCAGATCCATGGATACACAGAGCCAACTGTAAAGATACACAGGGGTCTTCAACTGTGCAGAGGATCAACACCCTTAACCCCTGCATTGTTCAAGGGTCAACTGTCGTTGCTTTGCTCCAAAATCCTAAAGGCCTGCACTGCAGTTCACCCATAGGGACCTGCCAAAGGCTCCTAACAGCACCCCTACCTGCCACTGCCACTTCACACGCCATTGGTTCTGCTGCATCATATGGCCAAGCAGGAGAGCAGTTTGCACAGCAGCCTGGACCTGTTGCAAAGCTTTTTTTGTTCTCAGCCCCACTTAAAACTAGCAACTTTTTGGATCACTCAGTAAATGATCCAGAGTAACACACTTAAATGAGGAATTTGTTGCCTTGATTGTAGAAGGGGGCAGAAGCAACAACTTATGCTTCACCTTAAAAAGTGAGGGGGCATCCCAACATGTGTCTCACCACTGGACCCCTAGAAATGTCAACAGGGTAGAAGGCCTCTGAATTTTTGTCAGATTTATTTCTCCCCCCGTCACCCAAATGTCTTGATAATAAGTCTAGAGTGGTTTCTACTTCTTGCTCGCGACATCCAAGCAGCATATTTTAATCAGTGTAATGGACCAATGTGGCATCTTATTGAAGGAAAAGGCAATTTACATTCCTGCCAACTAAATTAAGACAGAGGGCTGGAGAGTTGACATACACCGAAAGCAGGCAGTGAAGGTATATTGCTGACCTTTCAGGTGAAAGCAAACTGCTTTTTGTGGTCTTTACCAGCACTTATCACGAAAAATAGCATTTGCCAGAGTGCTAGCTACATACCAGGTCCCAGAGAACGTGTTAATTTACTCAAGCAATAAAACCACATCTGGTACAGCACCTGCAGTTTGAGTCACCACTTGATCAGGCTTACAGTAATCCACTGTCATTCTCCAAGATCCGTCTGTTTTCTGCATAGACCAAATAGGTGAGTTGAATGGGATGTGGTGAGAATCACCATCCCTGCATCTTTCAAATGCTTGACGGTGGTGCTAATCAAGGCAATCCCTCCAGGAATGCAGTATTGCTTTTTATTTACTATTTTCCTGGGTAGAGGCAGTACTCCCGGCTTCCACTTGGCCTTTTCCACCATAGTATTCCTCATTCCATACGTCAGGAAGTCAATGTGTGGATTCTGCCAGCTGCCGAGTATATTCGTTCCAATGACGCATTCTAAAGTGGGGGAAACAACCATGAGATGGATTTGGGGACCCACTGGGTCCACTGTGAGATAAACCTTTGCTGAAAATCCATTGATCACCTCATTGATCACTCCATAAACCCCTCCTCCGACTGGTGGACCACAGTGACATTTTGGATCTCCTAGAATTAGTGTCAGTTCAGAACCAATGTCCTGTAGCCCCCGAAAAGTTTATTTCTTTTTTCCCAATGCATAGTTACGTTGGTAAAAGGCCATAGGTTCCTCTGGGGAAGACTAAAAGGAAGATTAATAGTCCAAATTTGGGCAGTACGCCAGGGTCCTTCCTCAAGGGGGCCCAGCCTCTCCTTCATTCAGGGGATTCTAGATCTGTAAACTGGCTCAAATCTGGGAATTGACTGAGGTGCCATAATTTTTTTTTTATGATTTAGGTTGGACTTTTGTCCACTTGACCTAGAACTTTTCTGCTTCTAAAATCCAAGTATTTAGTAGAGTCCTATCTATTTCACTTCTGTGAATACCGTGAACAACTAACCAACACTGCAGGTTTGCAGAACCCGACTGTTATGACTGCTGCCTTGACTCTGTTGTCCATGATGATAACCACACCTACCTTGCCTTTGGCGGTTAATGCTGCCGCTTGGCCCCTGCCACCCTGGAATCTAGCAACTCCCACTACATTTAGGTTACTGAATTCAGGGACTGCAGTCCCCACTGTAAAGTCTGGCCTACATTGAAGAGCAATCACAGAGCTCTTCAAGGATGCTGGAGCACCCCTCACAAGTTTATTTTTCATGGTAGTGGTAAAAGATATGTCTTTTGGACCCTCCCAGGGTGGGTGAGTAGGTCTTAAACAACAAATCAACTCTAACGTTCCAATCTCCCTAAGCTTATGAATCCTTTCCTCTACATTAAACCGGTTTGCACACTGTGAGTCACCTTTTGATCCATGTTTCAGCCAACCAAACAGAATTCTTTCTCACTACCCAAGCTGCAACATTAAATGCAGAAACTCTCCTTAGTGAGCTCCTATCAATAAATTCTGTCTGATCCAGCTTTATGTTCCTTTCACCATTATCCTACACCTCAACATTCATTCCCACACGTGTTCCCCAGATTTCTGTCTATATAAATTAGAAAACTCAAGTAATTCTTTTGGCACACTCCTCATGGAGCACACTTCATACCTCACCTTTAGGTGCCTGCTGGGACTTGAGTCTAGTTGTAGGTCTAGAAGCAAAGAGTGGTAAAGATGGGTCCTAAGGAGAATCAGCGTTGTCTTGCATGATAACTACCTCAGGGGACGTCATTACAGTTCCCTCAGGAAACCTAAGGTTAATCCCCTCAGAAGGGGATGAAAAGGCTGGTACCACTGGGGATTAGGAGGCTGTTTGCATTGGGAGTAGAGAAGCCTCTTCCACTGGCAAAGAAGACCCATCAGTGCAATGTCCCCAGCTTCAAAAGGGTCTTCCCACATGCCCCCATTCCAACTTACAGGATCTCATTCTTCCTCAGTCAATGCCCCCACTTTAACAGTAGGCTGGGAGTTTAACTTGCATTGTAATTCAACCAATTATGCATTTGATTTTCAGCAGTCTCAGCCCTGGGGCTGCAGGAGAAGGGTTTCCTTCAGGGCACCCATGGAAGCTTTCAGTCATTTTATGTGGCATAAATTTGAGCTGGGAATTTCAATTCGTGAGCTCACCCTTTTCTTTCACCCATTTGTCAAGACACATTAGGAGCAACTAGCCAACCTCATACTAATTAGATTTCCAAAAATATTCAGAGGTATCAAATACAGAGTCACTTAGCTTCTTACTTCTTATAAGTGATTTGATTAGGGGTACCCAGTGGAGATATTTTGCACACCTCTTTTGTCAGGTCACACCGTGGACTATCAGTAACCTTGTTACTACTGGAAATAAGTCATTAGCATCTTTAAATCTAATCAGATTAAAAAGCCAATTCCCGAAATCCCAGTAGGAATTCAGAAAACTCTTCCTTAAAATTCTTCTCCTCTGGAACCACTCTTAGTCTGTATTAGTCTGGGTTCTCTAGAGAAGCAGAACCAATTATATATATATACAGTCCTCTCCAATGTGAGTGGGTTTCATCCAGCCCATTGAAGGCCCGTGTTAAAAAAAAGGCTGCGTAAGTAAGAATTATTTTATATATATATATATATATATATATATATATATATATATATATATATAAAATTTATTATAAGGAATCAGCTCACATAATTATGGAGGCTGAGAAGTACAGGTAAACCTTGAATCCTTGAACACTTGAACAACATGAGTTTGAACTGTGTGATCCACTGGCACGCAGATTTTTTTTCCATAGTAAGTACTGCGGTACTACATGATCCAAGGTTGATTGAACCTGCAGATTCAGAACCGCGGTTATGGAGGAAACTCTGATACAAAGGGCTGACTAAATTACACGTGGATTTTCGACTGCGTGGAGGGTCGGTGCCCCTAATCCTCACACATTGTTCAAGGGTGAACTGTACAAGATTTGCAGTTGGCAAGAGGAGACCCAGAAGACTCAGTGATATAGTCCCTGTCTGAGGCTGAGGGCCTGAGAATCAAGAGAAATGATGATGTAAGTTCCGTTCCGAGTCTGAGTTCCAGGGCAGGGGAAGGCTTATGTCGCAACTTACAGACAGTCAGACTGAGAGAGAGAATTCTTTATTCCTCAGCCTTTTATTTTACACAGGCCTTCAACGGGCTGGATGATACCCACTCACACCGGGGAGGATGAGCTGCTTTATTCAGTCTACCGATTCAGATATCAGTTTCATCTAGAAACACCCTGACAGACACACCTGGAAATAATGTTTAACCAAATATCTGGGCATTACATGACCCAGTCAAGTTGACACATAAAATTAACCATCACATAGGTGGATGAGAAAAAGTAGAGCGTCTCTCTCAAACACACACTCAGTTTAAATGCCATTTCTGGTTGTCTGGAACAACCTTCTAACCATCTTTTCATTCGCAGAGTGGCATGAATCAGTTGAGTCCTATGAAGCAATGAGAGGCTGGACTGGTAATTTAAAAATGCAGGGGGACAGGAAGGGTGAGAAAATAAAGCAGCTCTGAGATGTATGGACCAGGAAAGGTAGACATAGGCTGATAAAGGAGTTGGGAAAAACCTAGGATGATGATTTTAAGTGTTGGGTGATGGTAGCAGTGGTGGTGAGGATAGCAGATAAAATTTATTAAATGATCATAATGAATTAGGAAGGTAACATAACACTAATTTTATTTAATCATCAGAGCAACCATATGAGACATGTACTATTACTGTCTCCAGTTTACAAATAAGGAAACTGAGACTTCTGGAGGTTAGATCCAAAGTCACAGGTCAGTTACAGAGCTGGAATTCCAACCCACCATGTGATACTGCTGGAAGGAGACATCAGTACCAAGCAATACAGGCTGCACGGGGAGAAATCCAGGCAGAAAATACTCCAGGGCACACATCATCCTCTGCACAGTTTTGCCTTAGCTAGTTAGAGGAAGGGTATATTTGTTAGAACACTGCAGAGTGTCTGAATTAAAAGGCAAACAAGGAAGACTAGTCTCTGATGTTTAGCTCAACTCAGAGAAGTCGGCAGTGAGGATAGTTGATTGCAGCAAAAGAAAAAAAAGGGAAAGGGTAAAAGAGAAATAGAATCATCTTTGCTCAATCACCCCATTCCCAAACTTGAAATTAATTATAGAGGAGAAGAAAGAAACATGGGGTCAAAACGAGATAGTTGACTAAAAGGCAGAATATATTAGAAAAAAATTTAGATGGGTTTGTGGGTAGGGGTAATAATAGAATAAGAGTAGTTATAAGAATATGAATTAAATCCCAATTTAGATGATTTGAAAGAAAGAATACAAAAGTGCTGAGCTTTGTACAGTAGGTAATGCAGTCCTGGGCTGCCTTGTACACTTCAGGCTGGGGTGTAGGCTCTTCGGGAGCATGTCATCTACAGCTAACATGAGCTTCTGAGATAGCAATTTGCCTACAGTAAGTATTCAGTAAAATATTATCACTCTAAAACATTGAATTGGATAATTATCACAACAACTACTCTTCCGTCATTAGGATGATTTTGTTCTTCTTTTGGAGTTACATGGTGTCAGAAACATTAGGGAACTTAATTACTTAAGTAGGTTTGGAAATTCAAGACCAGAGATTAAGAATATAGACTTTGTAATCGAACCAGGTTTTTAATCCCAGCTCCTCTGCCTTTTAGCTCTAGGACTTTAAATATGTTATTTAATCCCTCTGAGCCTCAGTTTCCACATATGTGGACTAGTGCTGATTTTAGCCAACTCCCAGGTTGTTGAGGATTGAATAAAATGTGTCAAGTATTATCCTGATGCTTCAGTAGTGATGCTGGATGGATGGATGGACTGATGGATGGATGGATAGCCAAGAAGCAAAACAAAACAAAACAACGAATGCCTTGAAAAGAAATGAGTGCACTTACAAACACCAAAGTTTAGAATAAAGAGAAATCCCTAGCTAATAGCTGCTAGTAGTTTTAGAAGTAGTTGAATGCCCACACAGTGTGTTTGGGCTTCTAAAATGTGTCTGTTAATTAAAACGCTTAAAAAGAGTTCTCGATGAAAGCCCCACAGGCACCTGTGCTGAGATCTAAACCTTCCTGCCTCTCAACTGATTAATCGTGTAGTTTTGGGCCAATACAGAGAGGTGGAGGGCTGTGAAGGATGATGACGCTGCTTTGCTTAGAGAGACTGACATTTCATTTTCCTGACTGCCTTGCCCAGTGATTCTCTTCCTCCTCCATAGGCTAGCTTTGAGAACCCAAATGTTGTGAATTAAACTGTGGCATTAATCATAGCTTCTCTGTTCCTGAATTTTTCATATCAGTGTTTTCCCATACCACGCTCAGCTCTCAGTGTTTATGACTGAGAGGTGGAATTGGAGTAATTCATTAGGAAACAAATATGCAAAGAAATGTATTTAACAATCATAGTGCTTGTAATGAAAACTCCTCATATGTGGAATCCAAAAAGGTCAAACTCATAACAGAGAATAGAATGGTGGTTACCAGGAGCTGGGGGTAGAGTGAATGCGGAAATGTTGGTCAAAGCATACAAACTTTAGTTATGAGATGAATAAGTTCTGGAGACCTAGTACACAACATGGTGCCTATAGTTAATAATAATGTATTGTATACTTAATACTTGCTGAGGATGTAGGTGTCATATCTTCTCACCACACACACACACACACACACACACACACACACACACGCACACACAAGGTAACTATGTGAGGTGGTGGACATGTAAATTAGCTTGATTTGTGGTAATCATTTCACAATGTATATGTATGTCAAAACATGTTGTATACCTTGAACACGTACAATTTTTGTTTGTCAATCATACCCCAATAAAGCGGGGCTGGGGTGGAGTCAGTACTAAATGATGCCAGAGGTCCAGAACTTTTTAAAAGCTCAGTGCCCAGTTGGAAACTTCAAAGATCAGCTTAGGGCAGATCTAATTTAAAGGCAACTTGAGCTATTTAAGAATTTTTGAGAATAAAAATTCTATTGCCTTGAATCCTAGAATTGTTTTCCTGTGTAACTACAAATGAACCTCAATGCCCTTTCATTGCTGCTGTCAAAGAAAGGGATCCAGGTTTTAGAAAATGATCATGCTTTTGAAATTACCTCTTCAGAACCCATAGGAAGGCTGAAAGTGGCCAAGGTTGATAAAAGGTGGTGATAAAGAATAATTTATCCCTTGTTGCCTTGCATACCTATCCCATCCTCAACACCACCTACCCTCCACTCATCCCCCATCAGCATTTGCCTAGATAACTCCAACTTTCAGACCTGTCTTAATCATCACTTCCTTTGTGAAGTGTCCCCAGCCACTCTGCCACTCAAACTAGATTAGGTTGTCAAAGAAAAATTGCACCAGACAAGTTGAACTGGCAGGGAAAACTTTATTCAAGACTATTGCAGTAGGGGAGAGATTGAGCTCAGCTCTGTTGAGAGAAAAGGTGGGAGAGGTTTCAAGCACTGGAGAGAGCTAGAAAAAGGTTGGTGAATGTGATTAGACCATCTGTGTTTGCTAATTGGCACTTAAGTTAGGCTTCTATACCCCCTCACCACCCAAACTGGGAGATAGGTGAGCTATCTTTTTTGATGATTACACTTCAAAGGGATGGCTCCTAGGTCCTTCAGAAAGATGTTCTTAGGTTATAAAACTGGCAAGAGGTTGGGAGAAGATCTACACCTCCAAGTGGCAGAAAAAGAATTTACAGTTACAAGTTTTCTGACGTAAATCTCTAAGAAAAGGGTGATCTGGGACCTATAGTCAGGAAGCAACCTGTCTAGAGTTTAGTCAAGTTAGGGGAACATTAGAAACATCTTGGTCAGGGTCCTTCTGTCTGTTATATGCTCTCATGGCACTTTCATAATAGTTTCTCCAGTTACAACTACTTGTTTGGGCTTCTAAAAGTTTGTGAATTTACAAGCTTAAGAAGAGTTCTTTTTTTTTTTTTTTTTTTTTTTTTGCAGTACACGGGCCGCTCACTGTTGTGGCCTCTCCCGTTGCGGAGCACATGCTCCAGACACGCAGGCTCAGCGGCCATGGCTCACGGGCCCAGCCGCTCCGCGGTATGCGGGATCTTCCCGGACTAGGGCATGAACCCGTGTTCCCTGCATTGGCAGGCAGACTCTCAACCACTGCGCCACCAGGGGAGCCCAACAACAGCGTTCTTAAATCAGAACACAAAATACAGTCTTTCACTTCTGCCAGGACTATCCTGTGGTGGCATTGTAAAGACAACAAAAGGTAATTTACTGCTTTACATATGTAATTGGTTCCTTCCAAAGCTTCAGACTTGGAAGAGTTCTAATAATGACATCTTACATTGCTTTTGTTCTTCCTATAGATATAATTCATGTTTACGTAATGCTGAAACACCTGAATGCAAAGAAAACAATCCAGTTAATAGCTTTATGATTTTTTCTAGCTAATATCTACTATCCAGATATTTCCCGATACCTGAATCCCAGGGACACATAGATGTCAAGAAATAATTCGATGAATGGCTTGCCTTTCATCCAAATGTTCTAACTTCAAGTAACCCCCAAACTTACTACTCTGTGGCTTCAGTAATGATTTCAAGCTGACATTTTAGAGTTTTAAGGTTTTCTTTAACAGATTCATGACAATAGTAATCCCATATTTTGCTGAAGACAAAATCCGAGCCAATGTCTGTGCATGTAGAGAAAATTGGCGGTCTTCACATCCTGTGTCAGTTACAATACTTTTCCTGCCAAGCAACAGAGAATGAACTCAAAATAACTTAGGCCTCAAGCTTTGATAGTAAGGAGTCAAATTATCTCACTGAACAAGAACTCATAGGTGAGGCGGATCCAGACACGTTGAATCTGCAGCGTAACAACATCATTGCTGTCCATTGTTCATGTTCTTCCAGGTGTTCTCCTTGTCCTCAGGACCCAAAACTGCCTCAAATCCAGATACTGTGTTGAGGGAGAAGGGACATCTTTTCCTACATGTCCCTTTTTATCAGCCAAGGAACTTTTCACAACAATCTTTCACATTACATCATATTATCTGATCATTTGTGCAGGCCTAAACTAGTCACTGGCAAGAAGAATGAGACTATGGAAGAATGAATAACTAGGATTTCCCCTAATTGGATGTCCAGATTCTGCCAGCAAGGAAGGAGGGAATGGCTTTGGGTATTCTGACATCCCTATTCATATGCACCTATTTTCTGAGTGCCTACTTTAGAGACAAGGGATAGAGCAGTGAGCAAAACAGATTAAGCCCTGCCCACATTAAGCTTATGGTCTAAAGGCAGGAGATATATAAAAATTAAAACAGAAGCAAAACAAAAAACAAGTAGTCAAGGAGATAAGTGCCTCAGAGGGGGAAAAGGAAGGTAAAGGGGCTGGGGAATTTCTGGTTCTGAGGGCAGTGTGTGTATAGGTGCCTGTCTGGGTAGAAGGTGGGAGATATTGCTGTACTATATAGGGCATTTGGGGAGGACCTCACTGATAAGGTATCATTTGAGCAGAGAGTTGGGATGTACTTCTGAGTGAGATGAGAAGACATTGGAGGGTTTGAACAGAGGAGTGATGTGATATGACTTAACATTTTTAGAAAATAGACAATAAGTGGGCAAGGCCGACAGAGGAACACTCTGAAGAAACCATTGCCATATTGAGGTGCGAGATGATGAAGGCCTGGCCCAGGGTATTAGTGGAGGAGGAGAGAAGTGGTGGCATTCTGGACACATTTGCTGATGGAGGATTGGACATGGCATGTGAGAAATAAAGAGAGTCAAGGATGATTCCAGAGACTTTGGGCTGAGCAACCAGGAGGACAGGATCACCATTAACTGAGATGAGGATTGTCCAGGGACCAGCCTCAGGGGAATAGGGCCAGGTTTGGATACTGACCATTGGACTTGGCAACATGGAGATCATTGGTGACTTTGACAAGAGGAGTCCCTTTTGATAGAATGGTGAGGATGGACACCTCATTGGAGCACCTGCCTGCTTCTGAGGAATGGGGCTCTGCGAATGGCAACTTTATGTTATGAAAACTTAAGTAGTGAAAAGCGAGCCCCTCCATAAACACTCTGCCCAGAAATGTGTGTAGGTAAAAGTCATGGCTGTGCTGCCAGAATACTTGATACATGCAGAAACGAATAACACATCCTGAAATTGACATTAGCAGCTTGCACCATTGTTCAGTGGTTTGGTAGTGGCGGTACTGTTGTTTTAACAGGGATTCCGTTTTCCCAACACCTTCCCTCCAACGTCATGAGCAATTCCATTATTTTCTTGTGTGTTACCCATTTTATTCACCATTATATCACAGAACCTAGAACAGTGTCTGGCACAAAGTAGGCTTTCAGGGCTTCCCTGGTGGCGCAGTGGTTGGGAGTCTGCCTGCCAATGCAGGGGACACGGGTTCGAGCCCTGGTCTGGGAAGATCCCACATGCCGTGGAGCAACTGGGCCTGTGAGCCACAATTACTGAGCCTGCGCTTCTGGAGCCTGTGCTCCGCAACAAGAGAGGCCGCCATAGTGAGAGGCCCGCGCACCGCGATGAGGAGTGGCCTCCGCTTGCCACAACTAGAGAAAGCCCTCGCACAGAAACGAAGACCCAACATAGCCATAAATAAAGAAAAAAACAAAAGACAAAAGTAGGCTTTCAATACACATTTGTTGACTGAATACATGTTTATTCACAAAAGGACTCTCAGGTATGACTGAAATAAAGGATTATGTTCAGTCCTTGTTTGCTGGTTTTTTCCCAGAATCTCTTTCTACACTAGCTCCATAATATAGCTGTTCCTTTTTTTTTTTATAACCAGAAACTTTTTGCATCTTGCCTTCTTACTATAATATTTAATAACTGCTTCTGCACTTTGATAAAGATTATGTTTTATAAACATGAAAATAAGTGAAGAATAAAGAAATTCTGTAATGTAGAGAACAGACTTGTGGTTGGCAAGGGGGAGGGGGTTGGGGGAGGGATGGACTGGGAGTTTGGGCTTAGCAGATGCAAACTATTACGTATAGAATGGATAAACAACAAGGTCCTACTGTATAGCAGGGGGAACTATATTCAATATCCTGTGATAAACCATAATGGAAAAGAATATGAAAAAGAATATATATATATATATACACACACACACACACACACACACACACATATGTGTAACTGAATCACTTTGCTGTACAGCAGAAACTAATACAACATTGTAAATCAACTCTACGTCAATTTAAAAATTGACCCAAAATATTCTGCAATAAAGAAACTAATACCATCAGTGCTCCAATGAACAGATGCTTAACAACCCCATTTTATGCAATGTTTACTCTGGGCTTTACAACACAGGCTCATATAATGCTTATCACAACCCTATGGGGAAGGTACTATTATTATCCTCCCCATTTTACAGATGAGGAGATTGAGGTTTCAGGATGTTAAGTGTTTTGTCCCAAGTTTCATGGCTGGCAAGTGCCAGAACCAGGATTCAAACCCAGGTAGTCTGGCTCTGGACTCCACGTTTTTAAACACCGTGCTTGGCTGCCTCTATCTACCTCCTTTTTAACCTACCTCTTCCAATTCATTTTATGTTGTTTGATCATCTCAGCTTTACTTGTCTTCCCACTTCTTAATGAAAAACTTACTTGGGCTATGTCACAGACCTAAATAACCTAGAGGAACATACAGTTACCGAACCCAGGTCTGGCTGCTTGCTGCTCGAAAGCCAATTCTCGAGAGATAAGTGTTGGTAGAAAAGGAAAGGTTGCTTTATTTCGGAGGCTGGCAACCGGTGGGGATGGCGGACGCCTGTCCAAAGGCTGACTCCCAGCCCCGACAATCAGGGGGCAAGAGCTTTTATAGACAGAGGGAGGGGGCTACATGCAGAAACAATTCAGTCAGCTTTGACAGTCATCTTGAAATTGGTCATCAGTGGTCCGACCAGCGTTATCTCAATTGTTTCAGGTGCAGTTAATCTTCATTTCCAGGGTCGGTTTGTTTCCACTTCTTTGAGGCCTATTCTTGGAATTGTGGCAGCTTATATCATGGCTACAGCCTGGTCATCATGTAGTTAACTTCTTCCACCTGCTAGGGGTTTCAGTATCTATAAGACAGCTCACAGGATATGGCTCAGAATATTATCTATAGCCCTTAAGGAGGAACTAAAGGTCCTTGACTATGCTTAATGACTAAACTATTATTATCTGGTCTCCTTTGACCGTCTTCCTCTGTTTCTGCATTTTCTCACTTCTCTGATTAAACTTATTCTTGGACTAAAGTTTTTCCACAGACAAAAGGCAGGCTGAGGACATGGGGGGCAAGGACCATAGGGTCCTGCTCCATTTCAATACCAGTTCTTTAAAAAAGTGGTTCTTGTTTTCAGGGGAGAAGCTCTATACTAGATTCTGAAAAGGAAGGGTAATGTAAACATCACTAGGTTCAGATTATTTGATCCAAATGGGAAACTTCAGAGAGGTCACATGATAGCCGAAGTCCCACAGCCCTTAATGGTAGAGCTGGGACTAGTACACATATATCTTGCCAGCTACTTTGCTGAGGTTAGGGATGGTATCTTCATCGAGTTCAGAATGATGTGTAATCCCCTTTCCACTAACAGAGTAGATCACTAGAATTCAGGACAGCTGAAAGAATAGGCCCCTTGGTAGCTTCTCAATTCATCCCCACCTAGTGAGGGATGAAACCGTCAGTTGTGGTTGTATCAGGAGCATTGCTCAGGCTTAACGCCCTCCCTTTGGGCTGCAGGAGAAACGAGGCAGCATGCTGTGTGTACCGTGGAGAGTGGGAAACTGGAGAGGCTTTTTAAGACTGTACAAAGGGATTTTTTTAGATATGAACGACTTCAGTAAAAATAGTACACAGTTTCTCATATGTAGTCACAACTTACAGTCTCTTTTGTCAGTATTAATGTTTATTTCTGATACTATTTTTAGACCACAGTGTGAAAACTGTTTTATCATTAATTCCATTACTTTTTTAAAAAATCCCTTCTCTGTACTTCTGCTACTTTTCATGTACTCCTTTTACCATGACTTTTTCTAAAATTTCTAGTGTAATGCCATTGGTATTTTAATGCTACATATCAGGTTGCAAATTGTAGGCCCTTGTTCTTGTTTCAGAATTTTTTTGCCTGTGCTTGTCATATTTCTTTTATAATTCAATTAAAGTTTCTATTAATTTGGAATGATTTGAATGAGAGATATTCTGGTTAATAGAATAATACATATTTATTCTAGTTCGTAGAATGCAACATATTTATTAAATCAATAGGCTGAGGTATCAGTTTTCAAATAGTTCAAATTAAATATACTTAACCACTTAATGTTCATTAATTTATTCCTTTAATCAGAAAATTCACATTAGCTGAATCAAACAGTGTTCTAGATACTGGGAAAATAACAATGTCATAGCGTCACTATCCAAGGAGTTTGTGGTCTACTTGGGGAGCTAGACAAGTATCATACAATATGTCAGGTGTCATATGGTGTGGGTAAGAACACAGCTCTTAGGGGACCTTCAGACAAACCTGTGATCCAGCCTCGGGAAATCAGAGAAGCAGGCAAATCTTGTTAAATATAATTTGATTTTGGAAGACTCAGAGGACACTTTCGGATCTAACAGTGCTTTAGACATGTTATTAGAAACAGTTATCACTCTATCATAGATTCATAAAAGTGTTTAAGAGCTTTAAATGGGACAATTATGCATAAACCCTTTTGTCTATATAGATTGTGTTACATATTTTTTGCTTCTACCTCATCTTTTGCTTTATTGTCAAATTGTGCGACTTTGGCTTCCAGTTTTGGCATTTATCACTGCGTGACAGTCTCTGCTTTCTTCCTTCAAGTCTGTGATTCTTTGAATATGTTCATAAATCAACATTCATTTCATTTCTGCAGGGACTCCTTATCAGTTTTAACCCCTTGTCTAAGCCTCCAACTAGGTCTTTTGTTACACACAGCAACTCTAGCCAAATAGAAATACCTTTCATCTTTAGTGTAGCACTTTTTCTTCCCTGCAGTGATTTTCCACTTCTAGTTGCATAATGGCCCAGACTCATCACCAAGGATCTTGAAATGGCAATACTTCCTGTGTGTAGGAGCCCAGTTTAGGGGTTTATGATTAACAAGAAGGTTAAATGACGTACCTGACTACTTTTTGTAGCCAGAGAACAGATACAGAGAAAGATATAAAGCGATCGTGACTGAGGTTGACCTTCAAATGCCCTCAGGTCCAGGAACTTGCCTCATTTCCTTCCTCAGAGAGAAAGCCCTTTCCTCAATCCTCTACAGTATACATCTCTACCCCGTTTAGGGAAAACCCATCCTCTGCTCACAGAAGTTGGCTCTGTTCAGGCATTTGTCCTATATATCCTCTCTTACAGAGGCAATCCAAGGGACAAAATGAGGACTAGGGTTTCAAGTTTCTTTATCTTCCAAATCTGTGGACCCAACCCCAGGTCTCCCAATTTTCAGTCTGCAACCCTACCCATAATCCCATGACACCTTTCCTGCCCATGCAAAAGTCAAATGAGATCTGGCCCTGAAAACTAATTTGGGGGCTCTTGAGGTTTCGTTGAATTGGGGTTTTTCTCTCTCTTGATGGATTAATAGAAAACTGTAATATTCCACGAGAGATGTTTCACTGAAAGAGTTTGCCACTCACGTATGCTCATGTTTTTGTATGTGGCCTTTCTTAAAAGCACGATGCTAATATGTGATTTCCCAGAGTTAACACGTTTGCAAACTGAATTACTGCCCAGTCCATCAGATTCATACTAAAAGAAGCAGCTGCTTCTGTAATGAATGACAAATACCACTGAAGAGTGAGCTGGGCAAGAGGGGGCACCTAGAACTCCCATACAGAGGTGATGACATTGACACCTTTCCCTCCATGAAGCTGGCAGATCACTTAATCTTACTGCCAGCTATGAAGATAATGACAGACTAGGGAATTGTTCTCTCTCTCACAAGGGGGTTGTAACTGGCTTTTTAGTTGCATCTGTAAGTAGGATAAGAGATGGCAGCATGTACACTCCAACTTCAGTTCTCTTATTTTATCATAGAATGTTAAAAGGAAGGAGGGCAGGAAGAGAGGACCACTCCACTTATGGAGGTCACAAAACTTCAGCTTTATAGCAATTTTGAACTCTAGGTCCCCAAAGAATTTTTTTTAAATAGACCTCTCATGCCTAGTCTTCTGGTCTTTTAGTAACCCATGCTGACACCAAAAACATCATCTCCTACCTACGAAAAAATACTCTTCCACTTGAGACAATAAAGCATATGTGTTTACAATTTATTAAATTCCCTCTATTTCTACTTACTGTGGCATAAACAATGAATCCCTCTGAGTGTTGTAGATTGTGTTTTCAAAGACGGCTGA
The DNA here is from genome assembly GCF_949987515.2 of Delphinus delphis. Lineage (NCBI taxonomy): Eukaryota > Metazoa > Chordata > Mammalia > Artiodactyla > Delphinidae > Delphinus > Delphinus delphis. The sequence continues at coordinate 20,170,284 of NC_082691.1, read as the reverse complement.
AACAATATCCCTCATCCCACTAAAAGCTTTATTGAGATATAGTTTACATACCATAAAATTCACCTAGTTACAGTGTACAATTCTATGGTTTTTAATAGATTCATAAGTGAACAACTATCACCACAATTTATTTTAGAACATTTTTATTACCACCCCCAAAAACCTCATACCCCACAGCCCTAGGCAACCACTAATCTACTTGCTGTCTCTATAGGTTTCCCTATTCTGTACATTTCATATAAAATGGAATCATACAATATGTGTTCTTTAGTGATGGACTGCTTTCACTTCAAGTGAATGAATGTTGTTTCATGCATCAGTACTTTATTTTTATTGCCAAATAATATTACATTGTATGGATATACCACATTTTATGTATCCATTCAGCATTTAGTGGACATTTGGGTTGTTTCCACTTTTGTTTTCTGCTGTTATGAATAATGCTGCTCTGAACATTATATACAAGTTTTTGTGGGAGCATATGTTTTCATTTCTCTTTGTTATGTACCTAGTAATAGAATTGCTGGAGTACATGGTAACTCTTACGTTTAACGTTTGGAGGAATTAACAGACTGTTTTCCAAAGTGGCTGCAGCGTTTTATATTCCCACCAGAACTGAATGAGTGTTCCAATTTCTTCACGTCCTTACCAACAGTTGTTATTATCTGTCTCTTTTACTATAGCCATCCTAATAGGTATGAGGTATTCTCTCATTGTGATTTTTATTTACATTTCTTTGATGACTAATAACACTGAGCTTCTTTTCATGTGTTTATGGGCCATTTATATACCTTCTTTAGAGAAATGCCTACTTAAATACTTTTGCCCATTTTTAAAATTGTGTTATTTGGATTTTATTATTGAGTTGTAAGAGTTTGTTATATATTCTAGATACAAATCATATATATGATTAACAAATATTTTCTCTTCCCACATGCTCTTTTGCAATGTGACTGACGTTCCTCTTTTAATCTGGGCTGACTCTTTGGCTCATTTGACTGATAGGTGGCAGAAGTGACTCTGAGCATCTTCTGAGTCTGTATCTTAAAAGATCTTCAGACTATGCCTTCAAATATAGAAAAACTTCCCCTGGGAACCTAGCTGCCATGCGATGAGAAAGCCCAATAGCCATGCGGAGAGGTCCACATGAAGTATAACTGAGGCCTCTGGCCAACACCTCTAACTGAGCTCCCAGCCAAAGTCAGCACAAACTGCCAACCATGTGATTGAGGCCATTTTGGACCTTCTGGGAAATCCAGCACCCCAGTCAATGCAATGTGAAGCAGAAGAACCATGCAGATGAGCCCTGTCCAAATGCCTGACTCAGAATCATGAGAAAATAAGATGATGTTATTTTAAGCCACTAAGTTTTGAGATAGTTTGTTCCACAAAATTAGATAACTGAAACACTGGGGAAGTGACTGTGTTTAGTTCAGAAATAAAAGGTTATATTTACTTAAGAAACTTCCTTTAGAAAAGATGATTTTTTTGGTGTTATAATTTTGACCCTAAGCCTTGAATATTGTTGATGCCAGAGGTTTTTCAGGCCTTTATGCTACATCACTTCAAATTTAAACCGAATATCCTGAGACTTTTACACACATCTGAAAGTGGAGCATCCACTTTTAAAAACAATTCAGGATCCAGTTTGTGGAGCTGTAGCTGTGCTCGACAACCCAACTACTAGCTAAGTAGCTAATATCGCGAATCAGAGGCTTCCTCTAATTAACCCCTGTTGTTTGTATATAAAGGAGGACCTGCTGAAAATCAGGACTTCCTATAGAATTTCAGCTATTCTAATAGTCAGTCACGGGTAAGTCACTTCATCTCCTTGGAACTTATCTTCCTCCTGAGTACCGCAGACTCCCCTAGGGTGTGTGATGGTGCTTCAGCTACACTTCCAGGGGGAAAAAGGGGTGAGAAAGGAGGATGAGGCCAGTGGGTGGGCCTCCTCATCACCATCCCTTCAGCCAAAGCAGCTCTGCTTCTTTTTACTTAAATATTGGAATAAAGAAGGGAGTCATTATTTTGAAGTATTGTTATTTTGAAGGAAGAGAGAGAGGGTGGGTGGATGGATGGGTGGATGGATGGATGTATGGATGGAAGGAAGGAAGAAAGGATGGATAGATGGATGGATGGGTAGATGGATAGAAAGATGGATAGAAAGATGGATAGAAGGAAAAATAATATTCTTTGAAAGACTATTTAGTGGTATCCCTTCAACTCAAGAAAAAATGAACCATCACAAAAATGGTAGGTTGAGATTTATGAGTGGTGTGCTTTCCTTCTTTCTTTCCCTAGCGAAAAGCTGGATGTGTCTTTAGTTTATCATATAGGAGAGACATTTATCTCCAGAGATTCATTAAAGAGCAAAAGGAGAATAAATCTGGGTTCAGGCATATAAACTTGAACTTTCTGATCAGGTGGGATGTTAATCATTGAGATGGTTTATAGATAGTAAGCATTGTGTTCTCACCTCCTTAAAGATTATGAAGAATTAAATATTCATTTTCCCACAGTCGTTTAGGTGACAGTTATATGTAGAGGGCCCTTCCTGCTTCTAATTTATTAAAACATCTCTGAAAATCATACATAGTCAGATGAACTCTTCACTAAGATGGTCCTTGCATTAAGTCACCTAGTTTTAAGTATCATGCCATTATGTAAAAGACACTAATTACATTGAATATGCTGTCCTTCTTCACCAAAGAAAATGTGTGAAAAAACGTGACCATTCTGAATTAATTATGACAGTTATTGGAAAACAATGACTATAATGACATTTGGCATTTTGTGGCCTATCACATAAAACAGGCAACTTAAACAACAAACTTACAATATTGCCTTTTTATTCTATAAGCAAAATGCTGCCCATCTCAGTTCCACAGTACAGGAGACCAAAATCCTCCCATTCATGACCAAAAGTCCAGCAGCAGTAATAAGCATGGCATTCCAGCAGAGAGAGAAGCGACACTTGGAATTTTCTCTCTTCACAGCGTCTACCATACCTGCCTTAATTTTGTACCTCTATATCTTATCCATAAAGGAAGGATAAGACCATATTATCCTTCTTACCATTGGTATTTCTGTTGAGACTAATATCACCAGGGATTTACCATGTGAACAGCAGCCTCCCTTACTCATTGGCTGTCCTCCATCTCCAAGTTACAAACAACTTTCAATCGCCAAGTGGTCAAAGGCCCACCTAAACCTGAAATTTTAAGGGGGAATTTTTACCAATCTGTGAACTCTTCCCTGGGGTCCTTCATGAACTGGATATGACTTTATCAACCAAATACAATCAAGTTTACCCATACAGAGATGGTGATGTTTAAAAGGTTCACATGGTACTCGCATCATGAAACTTCTTCAAAGTTTCTGAAATAACACCCCAGCCAACCAGCTGTCATCTTCCCTCCCATGGCCCTGCCAGAGCCAATTTGCCTTCTAGGCCTTAATAAGCTCCACTTTCACACTTGGCCTATATTCATTAAGAATAAACAACACAAACGTACTGTAGTCATTCCTTTCATATAAATAAGACACTAATATTATGGGAAAAACATCCTCCACACCCATGTAATTTTTTCACTGTAATCAAAATATGCACTAGCTCCAGGGCCTAACATTTTAGACCTGAGTGCCTGTGTCTTACAAGATTGCTTTCCAGAGAGGGTGGTATGTGTGACTCATTATCAACCCCAAAGACATGTAGAGCTCTGAGCATCAGACTTCCTCCCTCTAGAGTCCAGCTGTTCACAGTTACAAGTGCCACTATTAGAGGCAGAAGGTTTCAAACTTGCATTCTGTTTCTTCAGTTTCCCAAATAGGAATCTACAATAAGCTGAGTTGCTCTGATTTGCATAATATCCTTTCTTTGTCCTTTCATTTAGGCACTTTAAAATACTTACGTCCCATCCATCCCTCTTTTTATGGTCCTCTTTGCTGTGATCTGGGGTCCCCAATCTAGTATGCACATCTATGTAATTTAGGATTTTTGACATATGGATTGCTGGACATGGATGCAAAACAATTTGAGATATCATGAGGTACTTGGATGTCTTGGTTGGGAACATCCAGAAACTAGATTATTTAGTTGATGGAGCACCCCTCCTGCTGCTTTTATAACCAAACTGTGGTTGTTATGGTAAAGGAAGGGACATCTTCAGGAAGAACTAGAAGACAATATTGTAATATTGGACAGATCTGGGGTGAGCAGGCTTCTCCACAAAATTAGGTCTCCAGTTCTTCCAATGCAGAGACCTCCTGATTTTGCTTGCCTTTCATGAAGATACCTTTCCTTTCATTATTTGTACTGAATGTTCCTGTGAATAACAAACTAGGAAGAGTACAGCACCTAGGACAGTTCCTTGCATACCTCAGCTGCTCTGTGTTGAGAATCTGAGATTAGAACTCTGAATTTCTAAAATGTGATCCACAATCAAACTGCCAGCCTATATTGCCTCCAAGGCAGAATCCAAAGACAGCACTTTTGCCTCATGCGGTGTTGTGGGGAGAGAGTTACTGAAAAATCTAATATTCTTGCTCTGCAGTTGACTGTTGCTCTTGCAATAATGGAGATCAGGAAATAATTGTAACCATGAACTATCCAAACCAGATGTCTAATCCATTAAAGATAGTAAATTTATGACCCTTTTCATCCTGAATCATCAGAGTAGGCAAGGTTTCTAACATTCCTCTGGGGTCAGGGAAGCAATGCCCTTAATCTTGAATGTCACGGTAACTCCTGAATGCCTTAGATGGAAGGGCTTGTAGAGCAGAAAGAGGGAAGCACAAGTCTGAGGTGTATGACAGTGATAGCTGTTCTCTTGTCCATTGAAAATTAGATATACATGGCTCACTCCTGTCTATATCAATGCTGATAATTGCACATGAGTATGAAACCTCATTGGAGGTAATGTTGTATTCGGTACATTACTGAGCAAGCTTTAAATAGGACAGTACTTTATTGCTGCAGCTACTACCCTAGACTAAGGCTTTCTTAAATCACTGCCATATTCAGCTAAGATAAAGCACCAGAAACCAAAAAACAGCACTGCCCTGGAATACATAATCCTCAGATACTGGCAAATCAAGCTGCAGAATTTGACAAACAACAAAAATCCAATGCTCAATGGTTTTTTTAATCTGATGATGTATGAAGGATCCTCTTATGTTTACAAAATATCTCTTGGAGAGATATCAGTGATGATGTAAATAATATTTACTCTGAGGTTGTGATGCTAGAGTATTAAATTTGGTTAATAAATCTTCCCTTGTGGTTCCATCAGGTGAAAATTGCCAAGGATCTCACTGCATGTGCAGAATTGCTAAATTATTGCAACCAATGACAGTGTTTTCTGATCACTGGAAATAAGTGGCTGTGTGTGTGTGTGTGTGTGTGTGTGTAGTGAGAGAGGGAAAGGGAGACTCATATTACTGAGATTCCCTGGAGCTAAATTTAGACTTTTTCAGTTGAAATTAAATGAACGATTTTTATCGGATTTTTCTATGTAATTTTAACTAAAGGTTAGTTGTTTTTAAAGAAATTAAGAACTGACCCCAGTTCTACTCTTACTGATTAATAACGGTGTCTTTGGACATTTAGGCCACGATTTTGGGAGGCTACACCTTAAGTGGGAATGTTTCTTGATATCAGATATGAAGCAGACTTCTCAAATTCATGGGATCAATGACTGTCCTCAGCACCGGTTATATTAACATTAAGATATCTTGAAAATGTTCTTTACTTAAGTGTCTGAGAATATTGCTAAATAAAATACCATCTTGCCTTCTGTCAATTAAATTTTGTTTGGATTTTATTCCTTTCGTGTAATTGTAATACTGCCATTTAAGCCACCAAAAATATCTTATATGTGTTACCTGCTGATGACTGGAAAAGTTCTTCTCTCCTTTGCAATGTCAGTGTTCTCCCTTATTTCTGCTGACATATTAGACCTGTCTCACTGCACTTTGTATTCATAGAAGGATGCTGTTGACATCACTGAGGCTCATGTGCTTTCACATGGTGATAAAGACTGATGAGGGATCAGCAGCTCCTTACTTATTGCATATTCTGGAAAGTTAGTTGCTGGCTTTGTCACTGTTCACAATTCTGCTTATTTACCCTCCAGAATTTGTGGTCCCACAGTTCAAAATGATTTACTTTGCCTCTGAGGGCCACAAGCCAGGTTGATTAGCTTCTGCAGTGTTTACAGTGTAGGTAGCAGCACCTTAGGTCTTCCCCAAGAAGTCTTCACCACATTTCTTTTGCCTGCCCTTTCCATCCCCACGTGGAATCTGGCAAGCAGGCCTTATGTTATCTGTCATTTGTACATTTCCAACCCTGCAGAGCTGATGCTACTCCAAGCCTGGCTTCAGTGCTGATAGAGTGGCTATGTTCCAGCTCACCGCTTGTGACTCAGACTTTCCAACTGATACATAAAAGGTGTTGAGGAAACTATTTAAGAAGCTACTTATAGTAGCTATAGCCAGTCTGTATCCCAGCCATACTGTCCCTTAAACGTGGTTTCCCCTACTCTGTAACATTTAGCTGACTCTTCAGTTTGACACAGTGTTGATGCTACATTGGGATGGGGTTTATTTCTGACCACTACTCTTAAGTAGGAAATGTATAAACTGGACCATGTGCATTGCCTCAATGTCACATATACAACAGAAACAGGACTGGTTCTGAGGAGGAAAACAAGCATTCAAGAAGGAGGTAACCACAGAAACACTGGAAGCTGGAAGACAATAGAGAAGTGCCTTCAAGATACTGAAAGAAAATGATCTTTAACCGAGAATTCTACATCCAGCCAGTCTACCATGTAAACAGAAAGGAAGAAAAAATACATTTTTAGACATGCAAGCACACACACAAAAAATTTGTCTCTCTGCACCATTACTCAAGAAGTTACTGCAGTATGTATTCCACAAAAGCAAGGGGAGTGAACAAGAAGGAGGAAGACAAGTAGAGATCAATACAGGAAAGAGACGAAGGACACCTCCAGTATGAGAGTGAAAGGAAGTCCCAGCATGCCATCTCTGTTCCAGGCCAGAGCACAGCCAGCCAAGACTGGAGCAGGAAACTAGAGGACCCTAGGAGGTATGTCTTCAGGAGAGAGATGGACCAGTAAATTAATGACAAATTTGACCACATTGAAAATCATACTGAGAGGCATTTTATAGAGCTGTTGGAGGTTGTGGGAAACAATCAGATGTTCCCCCCAAAATGAGTCAATAAAAAAGGGAATTAGAACTTCCCTGGTGGCGCAGTGGTTAAGAATCCACCTGCCAATGCAGGGGACACAGGTTCGACCCCTGGTCCAGGAAAATCCCACATGCCGCAGAGCAACTAAGCCCATGCGCCACAAGTACTGAGCCTGCGCTCTAGAGCCCACAAGCCACAACTACTGAGCCCTCGAGCCGCAACTACTGAAGCCCTGTTCCCTAGAGCCTGCATGCCACAACTACTGAGCCTGCACTCTAGAGCCCACGAGCCACAACTACTGAGCCCGTATGCTGCAACTACTGAAGCCTACGCGCCTAGAGCCCGTGCTCCACAACAAGAGAAGCCACCGCAATGAGAAGCCCGTGCACTGCAACGAAGAGTAGCCTCACTAACAGCAACTATAGAAAGCCCGCACACAGCAACGAAGACCTAACACAGCCAAATATAAATAAAATTGTTTTTTAAGTTTAAAAAAAGAAAGGGCATTGTTAGCTATATCAACAATAAAATGTAATTCTAGAAAGGAAATGGAATCATATTAACTTTCTGGTTCGGCAGTGAACAATGCTTACATAATCATAATGAAAACACTGAATCCATGTGGACCTAACCATAATTATATTGGGAGAGGGGGAAGAATATTTACCTATCACAGAGGAAATTAAGCCTTTTTCAATAGTCAGTGTCTAAAGCAGATGTGTTAAGAGGTAGCAGGATATGTATATACTTAGAAACATGGAAGTTAATGCAAGAAGAAACAGCTCAAAGAGTTGAAAGGGGTTACCTCTGAGGGATGGGGAAAATATTTATGTTTGGTCTTGGACCATATTACATGATTTTAGAAGCATATTTGCCCCTTATGTGATGCTTCCTTAGGTTGACTCATATTAAAGACAGGTCTTCTTTTCCTAAGTGAACATATCCTGTGGGTGGAGGAGCAAAGATAAGCCACACTGGGCTGAAAGTAGGACAGGGAATAAGTAAGTGTGTTCGCTGTGTTTTGGTGCCACACTTTTTCCTAGCCCATCTATCTTATTTCCAAGTGGGATGCCAAATATCTTGAGAAATAGCAAAAGTAATAAAAGTGTGAATGTCAAAATAAGCCAGACATTATTTTTGATCACCAGCAATGCACAAGATAGAGAAAGCTGGCAATACCAGACTTTAGACCATCAGCCAATGAGTTAAATTAGAAACACGAGTAGCTTCACTTGAATGGGACCATTGTGACTCCCTCCCTTAATGCACCATGGAGAACATAACATGGTCAGTGAATTATGTAGAGAGGACACACGAATGAGCTAATTTTGTTATGAAAGAGGATCCACCTAATTGCTTGTGCAGTAATTACCTCTCATTAAGTATCCTTCATTTGGTCCATTTTCATTTGAGGTAAACTTGAAAATCAGAACTGATTTCTTCTGGGGAAAGGGTAGTATTCAAGTGGATACCTCTCTTTCTTGGCTGTTTCTTTTAAGTAAAAGATGAGAGGGTTTTCTCTGGTGACTAGTCACTCTATTTTGCTGATGTGCTCTGACCTGTGGTTTCAGTGACAAATTCCTTCCTAAATTGAGTGAGAAGGGCTTCCCTGGTGGCACAGTGGTTGAGAGTCAGCCTGCCAATGCAGGGGACACAGGTTCGTGTCCCGGTCTGCCGCGGAGCGGCTGGGCCCGTGAGCCATGGCCGCTGAGCCTTCACGTCCGGAGCCTGTGCTCCGCAACGGGAGAGGCCACAACAGTGAGAGGCCCGCGTACCGCAAAAAAAAAAAAAAAAAAAATTGACTGGGAGAATCTTTATATGAAGGGAGAAATAGGTGAGATTATAAAATGTTTGCAAGACTACTCATTCACATCCTCAGAAGATTAGGTTCTATCTGAACTTTCTTTTTTTAATGTTGTACTTCTTTTTTATTGAGATATAATTACCATAACATTGTGTATCTAAGAACTTTTAAATTATTAGTATTTACAGACATAGAAAAAAGAGATCTCCTTATGAAAATGATGGTTTTCTGTTCTCTGCACCTCATTAGGCAATGTTTTTGAAGTAATACGTAAATGATGAAAAACAACCCAAGTTTTGTAACCAGACATAACAAAATAGACACTAAGAATAATAAATCTTTTGGTGTTGCTCTTAAAGATTCCTTGGGAGCCATATTTAAATTGCTTCACACTGAGATTTTCTACTGGCCCATAACTTACAAGTTTCACAAATTGGTTTATTTTCTATTCCTCCCCTAGAGGAATCTGGTTGTTCAGGAATAAATATGGTAGAGAACAAACATAAATAAAAATGTTTCCAACTGTAAAATTTTGTTTTACTGCTCGCTTCAATTTTCAGAGCACAGTACATCTCATGTTTACAAAATGAAGCCTCTCGTTTGTGAAGTTTCTCTCTTTCTCCACCTCCTTGTTAGTCATAGGTAGAGGGTTTTTTTCCCCTCCGTGTGGAAATAAAAACCACTTTTTACCCCCTCCCACATTCTTCCCCATAACCTGGTCCCCCAGTCTCCCACGCAGGGCGTGATAAGAGAGGTCTGGGGAGCATCCTGCTTCCACCCGCTGCCACACCTGATTATAAGACACCCGGTGGAAGTCTCAGCTCTGGAGGTTTCCTCTTCACCAGCTGGCATTCTGAATGCTAAAAGATTATCTAACTATAGCCCAGCAACTCTCTCTCGAGCGGTTGTTTTAAAAATCTTGTAATACGCAATGACTTTTCTTTTGTTTCATGAAGTTAAAAGCTTACCCCCTTTTCAGTCCAACTTCAGCGATATTTAACCAAGGTTTTTTTTTTTTTTTTGAGTTTATTTGCTTATAAGCTCTTTTGATTTAGATGTTTTTTTTTTCACATAAACTCGGGTTGGTCTTTACTCTGCAGAGGGGGGCATGAATGCCCGCAAGAATCTGATGTCTAAACTTCCGATAAAACTGGCTCATCAGGGAGGCATTTGCCCACCAGATCTCTTCTGTTGGTGGAGCCTTCACTTCTTCACCTGGCTCTGTCTGCTGGAGGGCAGCTCCCCTGGCCTCATCTCCTTCTGACCCCTTCTGTACCAAGTTCCCACACAGGAAATAAAAAAGGGACATGGTAAACAAAATTTTCTCTGAGCCTTCCATAGCCTCAGTTTTCTTACTTTTAAAATGAAGGTAACAATAGTACCTACCTCACATAGTTTTTCTTATGATTGAGATAATCCATAATATTACTTATTATTGTTGTTTTCTTAACTCCTGCTGCTGCTACTACTACAGGGTTTGTTATATATGGAATCATATACATTCTGTATACCTTATATACATCATGATTATCATATACATTATGATTCTTCTGGATAGAGTTTCTGGAAAAGTTCCTAGAAATTTTTACATGTATCTTGCCATCGCCAGGGTAAAGCAGGAACAGTGGGAGACACTGAGTGCCCCATGGAGAGCGCTAGGTCAGTAGTGCTTGACCCTGGTCACACGATGGACTCACCGGGAGTGCTTTACAAACTACTGATGCTGGACCCCACACCTGGAAGTACTCAGCCGTTTGTCCTGGGACACAGCCTGGGCCTTTTGAAAGCTCCCCAGATGATTCTAATGGACAACCAAGACTGAAAACTCTATTTTTGTTTAAACTTAGATTCAAAATCCACCTGAACAAAATCCAGCAAGGGGCTATCTCTTCAGTGTACAGCTTGTAAAAATGCCAACGCAGAGCCCATTCACAAAGGAATGCTCCACTACTTGTAAAATTGCAGAATTTTCCTGGGTAGCTATTGAACTATGATCTTATCCCAGAGAAACCCTGAGAAATCTGCTAATAAGCTCTTATAAGCGAATGTAGTTCAAATCCAAGCACCATTAATGGATGTCAGCTACTAGTTCTTTGCTGAGTGTTACCTGTACTAGGAGACTGTAGCCACTGATAAAACATTTCCCATTTTTTAATTGATAGGAGTCAAAGTAACTTGTCATTGATTTCACAGATTAGTCAAAATACTAACTATCAAGTTTCTCCTTCATCACCAAATATTTCACTGATGCAGTCCTAAGTTACAATTGCCATTTCTGAGTCTTTCTAATAGGCTCTGGCACCTGTGTCTGTAGAATGGTCAATCCCACAGTTGTAGGTGCAAACTTCACTTGTCTTCCCTATACTCTCACCTAGACCTCCTGCTCACACACCAACCAAGGTTCAAACTGCCAGCAATGTGAGAGTCCTTTACTAACTTTCTTTAACCCAGCTGTTCCCAAGAAATCTCTTTTTTCACACTGCGCATAACGCAGGTATATAAATAGTATTGGGTGATAAGAAAGCAGACACACACACAGAAACACTCACACATACACACACAAAGCATGGGTGAACTGGTGGCATCCATGCCCACTCTTGGGAAAGCAACATCTAGAATAGTATGAATAGAACTGGGTAGTGGCATTTTCTTCATCTGCCAAGCTGAGCGCTTTCTTATGGTCAAGACTCAATTTTCTCGGTAGAAAGGCTCCTTGATATCTGCAGTGCGTGACATCCAGCAGGAGGAATGACTTTGTCCTTAGTCCTTGGAGCCCTGCTCAGGGCTGTGCTCAGACTCTCCTCCCCGGTCAATGCCTGCTGCTGCTTCTACGGACACTCCTCCACCCTCCCGGCCTACCAAGTGTCCATCAACTCGCCCAGTGGTTTCCCAACCCCTGCTGAACAGAAGAATCACCTGGAAGAGTTTTAAATTACAAGAGGGCCCAAGTCACACCAGATCAATCAAAAAGCAAAAAACAAACAAAACCCTCCAGTTATTGGTATTTTTTAAAACGCTCCCACGTGGTTTTGGTGTATACTGAGTGTTTCAGACCACTGAGTTACTCATCCGTTACCCCATGGCCTCTCCCCTCCCCACCACCCCTCTACAGTTCCCAGAACTTGCATCTGCTCTGCTCTCACTATAAAAACATTCCTACCATAACGAAGAGGCAAGCACCCAGGTTTTTCTGTTGCACCAGGATAATCTGGATTCTCCCTACTGCACTGTGCGTGCGGAGGCAGGCTCTGCTTTGCTGCTTTTACCCCGACACAGCAGCCCCAGTATTCCTCTTTTCAAAAAGCAAGGCACAAAAATGAATTACGAGCAAAACTGCGCCGGGGTGGCTGGTGTGCATATAATCCAGACTTTAGTGATAGAATTAGCATTTGAAGCAAGAGCGGTGGCACAGAAACATCCCTCAACCTATGGTACTTAGCAGAGGGAACATGCCAGAGCACCCCATCGCTGAGAAGTCCCAAAGGTACAGCAAAGGCTTCTTTTCCAAAATGCTTGTTTTCACAAAATTTATTTTTAGCATATGTTTTGCGAATTAACTCCATTTTATTTCCAGGAAAATGTGTACACACCTGAAAAAAAAATTGAATGAGATATTGATTTGAAGGGAGAACAGAGCCCCAAAAGCTCTCCTGCTAGTATTAACTTCTATATTTAATTATAGTTCAGTAGTTTGAAATAGTTTTCTTTTTCATATGGCCCCATTTCTCAATACTTAAGCCAATTCCCAATAAGCAGTTCTCCGGTGGAACATGGTACCTGGTGTCCAGGTTTAGAGCACATTTCCAATCTGGGTCCTTCTCATCCAGCCAGGGAAACGAGTAGGCACTCCAGTGCCCGTGGCCTCTTCCAGAACCACATGTTCTTCTACTCAGGCCAAGTCTTCCACCCTGAACGCTTCTGTCAGAGAACTGCCGGGTAAGCGTTGCAGCCTCAGTTGAGGAAAGCCAGGGCCAGCTTCGAGAGTGAGTTGGCTTAAACTTTCCCATTGCTTTTTGTGAGGCAAAGTCAGTGTTTGAAGCAGCATAACTCACAGGTGAGACCTCTGACTCTGGCTTTAAATCTTGACTTTCTCAAATCTGTGAGCAGGCATTTTACTTAACATACCTGGGTAGTATCCACCTCTGTAAAACAGGATTGGCTTTTTGTAGGGATCAAATGAGAGAGTATGTAAAGCCCTTAAACTCAATACTTGGTAAGCATGTAATTCATGTTCATTATTGCTATTGTTAGGTATTTAAGAGCATTTTTTTTTTTTTTTTTTTTTTTTGCGGTACGCGGGCCTCTCACTGTTGTGTCCTCTCCCATCGCGGAGCACAGGCTCCGGACGCGTAGGCTCAGCGGCCATGGCTCACGGGCCCAGCCGCTCCGCGGCATGTGGGATCTTCCCGGACCGGGGCACGAACCCGTATCCCCTGCATCGGCAGGCGGACTCTCAACCACTGCGCCACCAGGGAAGCCCTAAGAGCATTTTTTAATTTGGAAGATATTTTTAATTTACTTTTTTAATGAAGTATAGTTGATTTACAAAGTTGTGTTAATTCCTGCTGTCCAGCAAAGTGATTCAGTTATATATATATACACATTCTTTCTTTAATATTCTTTTTCATTGTGGCTTATCACAGGATACTGAATATAGTTCCCTGTGCTATACAGTAGGACCTTGTTGTTTATCCATTTTATATATAAAAGCTCACATCTGCTAACCTCAACCTCCCACTCCATCCTCCCCCAACCCTTTCCCCTTGGCAACCACAAGTCTGTTCTCTATGAAATTTGGAATATTTGGGGTTTTTTTTTTTCATATTATTGTGGAATTAATATAGATCATTTCATACAGAAGCACTGACTGTATTAGTTTACTTTTGACTGCAAGAAACAAAAACCACCTTCATCTTGCTTAAGCAAATTGGATTATTATAAAGATACAGTGATGTTTTATAAAATTCAAGGATGGGAATGCAGCCTGGAAAGGCCTAGAGCCAGGGACGACTCTGTGATTCTCATCTCGTTCTCTGTGCATCTGCTTCCTCCTTTTCTTGCTAAACCAGCTTCATTTCCTCCTTAGTCACATAGCAGAACTTAGCTACCAACAGGTAACAGGCCAGCCACCAAAAGAAATGAAATTGGTCTCTCTCAATCCCAACCTTAAATTTCTAGATACAGGTCTCAGATTTTCTCAAGGCCAGTCACTGAGGCCAGGGCAAAGGAATGTTTATAAAATGGTCACTGAGCATCTACAGCTGTAGTATATGGGCCTAGGGGAAGTGGAAGGTCACAAGAAAGAGATGAAGAAGGTCATTAAGCAACTTGAAAGACACAGCTAATCTGCAGTTTAAATGATCATGGTTCATATTGTGAACCAATTATATTGTGAGGAGAAAATATTTTCCATCTTAAACACAGCCCTTAGAACTTGAACTTCTATAATGAAGGTTTGCATACTTCCAGGGACGATCCAGAATGTGACTGGTAGGAATCTCCCTGGAAGTATAATTTTGCTAAGCAATTGGAGATGGGGAAGAATTTTATGTAATATTAAAATAGACATAGTTATTTGTACATATTTATTTGTACAAATGACCAAGTTGTAGGTGGGAACAAACATCACAAAGGTGCCAACTCTCCCTAAGTCATTTTGTAAATTTAGCCCAACCATAATAAATAAAGGTATTAAGAGCCCCCCCTCCTTTTTGAACTAGATAATGTAATTAGGTTGAAATGAAAAAATAGACAAGCAAGAATAGTCAATCAAGTTTTGAGAATGATCGCTGATGGGGAACTAGCCTCCACTAGATTTTATAACATTATAAAGCCTTGACAAGTAGAATGGTGTGGCACTGGTGCATGAATAAGCAATCCGACCAATGTAATCGAGAGAAAAGTCTAGAAATAGACCTTGATATAGATGGAATTTTTGTATATGATCAAGGTATATTGCAAATCAGTGGGGGTGGACTAGTCAATCAGTGGTGGAACAACTGAGTGCAATTGGAAAACAAAAACAAAATTTGACTCACATGTCACACCATACAGGACAATAAATTAGAAATTAAAGAATGAGGCCATGCATGGACATATATACACTACCAAATGCAAAATAGATAGCTAGTGGGAAGCAGCCACATAGCATAGGGAGATCAGCTCGGTGCTTTGTGACCACCTAGAGGGGTGGGATAGGGAGGGTGGGAGGGAGACGCAAGAGGGAGGAGATATGGGGATGTATGTATATGTATAGCTGATTCACTTTGTTATACAGCAGATACTAACACACCATTGTAAAGCAATTACACTCCAATAAAGATGTTAAAAAAAAAAATGAATGAGGCCATGAAAATACAAGAAAATGCCAAAAGAATTTTTATATAATGTCAGAGTAAAAAAGGCCTTCTCATTTGTGACTTAAAATCAAAGTGCAATAAAATAAAAAATTTGTATCTTCAAATGTATAAAATTCAAAAAACTTCTAAGCTGCAAAAAAACATTTAAAGCAAAATCAAAAACAAACAACAAACCGGGGAAATATTTGTAACTCACATCACAGACAAAGGGCTAAACTTATCAATTATATAAAGAGCTCCTAGAAATCAATAAAGAAAAATAAATCAGAAGGAAAACAGGCAAAAGATATGAAAAAATACATCACAAAAAGAAATTACAGCTGGCTTAAATGAAAAGACTTTCAACCTCATTCATAAAAAGAAAAATGAAAATTCAAATTGCACTGAGATGCCATTTTCACCTATCAGATTAGAAAAACTTCAAAACCCTAATAACCCATTGTGTTGGTGAGGCCATGGAGAAATAGACTTTAATATGTAGCTTATGAAGAACAGATTTGCTTAAATTTCAATGAATGAAACATAGCAATATCTAAAAGCTTGCAAATGCACACATCTTTTAACCCAGTAATTGAAGTTCTAGGAATTGAACTTACAGATGTGCGTGGAAGTGTATAAAATGTATGTACAAGGTTATTCATTGCAGCAAAAAATTAGAAACTAAATGTCCATCAAATTTGGGGCCAGTTAAACGACAGTACATATATGCAGTAGAGTACAAAGCAACTGAGGGGCGGGGGGGAAGCAAGGTGAAGAATAAAGTGTATTGTGTGCTATAATATATTTTAAAGGGGGTTAAGGAATATGTGTGTGTGTGTGTACATGCACTTGTATTTACTTGGTTATGCTCTGACATCTCAGAAAGGATAGACAAGTGACTAAAACTTGCTGTGATCTCCTCAGTAGGAGCATAGTGATTTCATGTTAACTTGTCCAGACGTTTTATTTCTGAGCCATGTGCATGTAATCTAGTAAAAACTTTCCATAAAGACATCTTATTTTTAAAAAGAAATAAGTTTTTGCTTAAGTTTTAAAAATAAAACAGGATAAGGAGTCTTTTGGCCTTATCCCATGAACTATAATTGCCCAGTGAAAATAATTTTTATAAAATTCCCTGATGAGTGCTATGTTCCCTCTGAATATCTCACATTAACTGTGTTCCTGACAAAAAGAGAATATGAAGTAACTCTGCGGAAGAAATAATTTATGAATACAGCAAAATGTTTCTAAGGGAACCCTGTCTAGCTCCTCTTGTGATATAAGGGCACTCTCCTGACGTTTCTGCTCCACGGGGGTAGATTTTCCATACCACTGCTCTTCGGAATCAGGATCTCTCATCCTCAAAATGCAGAGCAGTGCCTGGTGGAGAGGCTTCCTCGTAACACTCCAGGCACCATGGCTCGGGGGAACATGAGGGCTGGGTTTGCCTCCAGGTACCACCTCTTACAGGTCAGGGAACCAAAAATAAGGTACTTCATCTCTCTGAGACTCATATTCCTTGGTTATCTAAGAGAGGGGTAATAATGCTGTTGGGGAGTAAAACCTTTCCCTCTACCCTCTTAGGTTCTTTCCTGGGGCCTGTAAATTCAACTGACAAAAGACTGATTGACAGGAGAAAAGAAATATAAATGTATTAATATTTTTCATGCATGGGAGTTCACAGAAAAAAAGTGAAACTCGAAGTGGTTAAGACTCAGGAGCTTATATACCCTTTTTAACACAGGAAAGAGGGTTTGGGCTTCAAGAAATGAAAAACTGCAGAGAAGTAACTAGGAAACATCTAGGGGAATTAATGGAAGATAAGGGTTATTTTAGTAAGATTTGTTTGTGGAGACTCATCTCAGTGCCAGCTCTCTTCCTAGTGCAGGAAAGGGGAAATTTATGCCCTGTTTTTAGGCAGATAAGAAAAGGGCAAAGAACTCTTCTTGTATCTGTTGTTTCTTAATTGCCTTCAGTTCAAAGTGATCCTTATGTCAGAGGGCATATTTGGGGATGGCATATCCTGATCCCCTTCAATGTCTATATGAGGCTTAAGTAAATTTTGTACAGCAACAACCCCAATGCCAGGTGTATTGTAGGTGCTTGATAAATCGGTTGTTCAATTTATAAACATGTATTTTAAAGAATCTGTTCACTTCCACTTGGGTCACCAAGGGCTCTAAGTTTTATTTTCTGTAGCACACTCTGGAACATTCTTTAAATGATCACCAGTATCATTGTAAGTGAAGAAGAATAGTGCTATGTATGTATACAATAAGGAGTTATGATTCAGAGTTTTATTTCTGTGAAATAGAATATAAAAATTGTCAAACAGAGAAAAGAGACCTGAAACCTTTTGGGTTTCACTAGAAAAACAGATTCTAAAACTCAATAAGAAAATTGTTTTAACTGGGATGACAATTCCAAGTTTACTTGTAATATGTATTCTACTAAAACAAATTAAATGGGCAGGCACAAATTGAAGCTGTCCTAATCAAAGATAAACATAATTATAGGGGACTGCACTATTGAATGTTTATATAACCTAAATCATTAGTCACTAAGATGATTTTCTGCAAGTATAATACAGTTAGAGTACAGCAATGAGATCTGAATTACCAAGTCACTGTTAATAGACATGACACCATTTATTCAGTATTTAGCAAACTTCTATGGAGTACCAGATTCTGGGCTAAGTGCTACAACACAAATATGAATAAGCACAGTGCCTTCCCTCCCCACCAGCCTCAGGACCCCCATGGAGTTGTGAACATGAGTATCTTGATTCAGTCAACTGAGTACAATGGCGGCTGTTAGAAACAGGCATTGATTAACCCGGAGTCACAGATCCCATCCTCTGCCCAGTGAAAGGGATCAGAAATCCCGTTGGGATACCCAGGACAGACTAGGAGTCTTAGGGGAAGTCTTCATTATTTACTTCTTTTCATTCAGGCTAATGAAAGCACAAGTCTCCCTGTTTTTTTACTATTCATAATATAGTTGCTAAACTGTACAAGTTGTGAACCTGGGTTTTTTCAGGAAGAGGGAATTCATTTGTTTGGACCAACTCTAGAAAGCTTCCTCCTTAGTTCATAAAGGCTCATGTCACCCAGAACACCAAGTAAAATGGTCTAAACTAAGTAAGGCTGACCTATATCAACTTAGGATTGGACCTTGGGTAGCTGAGTTTGGCTTGAGCTAGTGGTTCCTGCCCAAGGAATGTATTCATTCAGTCTGCAAGGAAATAGAATGAAGTGGGGCTGGAATTATGAATATGAGCTCTACAGGCATCTAGGAAGAGTCTGGAATAACTTGTTAATTTGGCTTTTCTGTTGTTGCATTGGTTCTTAGCACATATTTGTAGGGTTTACTATGTCAAATATTCATTTTTCAAGTGTAGTTGATTTACAATATTGTGTTAATTACTGCTGTACAGTAAAGTGATTCAGTTACACACACACACACACACACACACACATATATATATATATATATATATATATACCTACATTCTTTTTTTATATTCTTTTCCACTATGGTTTATTGTAGGATATTGAATATAGTTCTCTGTGCTCTACAGTAGGACCTTGTTGTTTATCCATTTTATATATAAAAGCTTACATCTGCTAACCGCAACCTCCCACTCCATCGCTGAGTGGGAAACAAACACCAGTCTGTTCTCTGTGTCCATGATCCTGTTTCATAGATAGGTTCATTTGTGTCATATTTTAGATTCCACATATACGTGATATCATATGGTATTTGTCTTTCTCTTTCTGACTTACCTCACTTAGTATGATAATCTCTAGTTGCATCCATGTTGCATTAATTAGAAATTTTGTTAGCTTCAAGTAGCAGCACCCTCTACTAGAGTGACTTAAACAAAGAGTTTTCTTTTTTCTCATGTAACATTACTGGAATTTGTTTCAACAAATCTACAAGGCCAGTGCAGAAATCTCCTTGATTCTCTGGTCCTTTCCTCATAATCACTGGATGGCTGCTGTAGTTCCTGCCATCTTTTTCAAGTTCCTTTAGAAAGAAGGTTGAAGAGGAAGGGGCAGCATCTATTTCAAGAAAGCAAGTTTCCCAGGAAGCCTACAGCAGGCCTCTTCTGGCAATTCTTTGAGCCAGAAAGGGAAAGGGAGTTGGGATGGGAATGAGTCAGCCAATCACCAGAGTCTGCTATATACCCCTCTCATGGATGCAATGGATGATATTGAAATTAGTGTGCAAGAGGACTCACATATCTACTAAATAAATCGACTCATATCAGCAGTGATATCTGACTTCTGAGGAAGGCTTCTACTGAACTGATGGAAGAGTGAAGTATCTTCTATTTCTATTGTATATTTGTATGTGTGTTCTCTACTTTCTTTACTGAGTAGCTGGGCCATTTCCATCTGACAGATCAAAGCATCAATATAATTACCCCTGAAGGACCTCTCCTAGGTAGGAAGCCAGTGGCAGAAACACGAGTCCTGGAGTGTGTATTGTTCCATTTCCTGGGCTGCTTCTACTTGTAACAGTGACAATAACATCTCTGTGTACTGAGTGCTTCCCCACTGCCAAGCACTGTGCTCAGGAGTGAGCTTGCCAGGGATGCCTCTCGAGCCTTTCAATCAGCCATATTTCCTTAATTTCAAGGCGAGGCCCTCGGATGATGTCTACATTAATAGTTTCTATCTTCAGACCCCTACCAAAGGGAAAGCTGTTATTAAATTAATGAAGTATCTCGCCACTGGTGGTATCAACAGAATCAAGGAACGGTGGTATTATTCCCACGTGAGCACACAAAGCTGGTAAAGGTAAAGTAAGGTTTGGTAACTCAGCCTGTGTCACCCAGCTGGAGACCTGACTTGTCTGTTCCTAGCCCTGCACCGCTTTATTCTACTCTTCCCTAGATTACCATGGTTCTAGGTAATAGAGTAACAACCGTGTATAAAGCGCTTACTTTGTGCCAGGCACTGAGTAAGTGCTGGTCATAGAGAAGCCCATTTCATCCTCAGAATAGCTACCAATGACTACTAGTACTAGCGCTTACTAGTCCTATCAGGAAAACAGGCTCTAAAAGTAAAGCTGATTGCTTAGATTAAACCCAGGTTGTCTGATCCCAGACACCATACTCTGCATGATAATGCAGTAGTGGCTCTCAGAGTAGCAGGTGGGGATGTTTAATTCTGCTGTATGAGACATGTCTTGTCAACTCTCCAACCCAAACCATAGGGAACTCCGTGGACATACCCTGGCCTTCTGTCCTTTGAAGGGCTCCTCCCATTTTTCTTCACTCCTTGTGCTCCAGTCAAGTTGAACAGAGGACAGAATCACTTAGGCACTGCTTACCTCACCTATGATCTAGGAGTTGAGAGAGGATTTGACTGTTTTGAAGAGCAAATAGGTTAGCTAGCAGAATTCACTTTATTGCATTAATTTGGAGAGTGGGGAAAGGCTAGGATCGATGCTAGGAATGACAAGACACTTTGCAGGCCCCTTCAACTCACAGTGTGGAGGGTATATTTGGGGAATAGAGACAGGCAAATGAACAAAATAAAACAGATCTTTCCTGGAAGCTTTTGGAGCACAGAGAAGGGTACAAGCAACCCTGCCTGGTAGAATCCAGTAGCACTTTCCAGGGGAGGTGGCACTCAACAGCAGAGGATGGGAGAGGGGGCTCCTAGTAAAGGGGTAGTGTTTTCAAGAGCCCCGAGGAATGAAAGAGCATGGAGAGCTGCAGGGTCCAAGGGGCAGGGCCTGGCCCGTAGCAACCTCTCAGCCAGTATCGGCCACTTGGAAGGTGATTAGGGTGAGGGAGGGAGACAGGAGACCAGCCCAGAAAGATAAATTGTGATGTTGCTGCATTTAGGATTTTGATGAACTGAATACAGTCTCTTGCTGAGAGGGCACGCATCTGCCGAAGGCGCTCAATCCAGGGAGGAGGATGCGTTTGCGTGTGACTAGCACAGAGATGTGAGTTATGGGGAGCAGCAAGAACAAAGGTGCCTGTGCATCCCAGTGGAGCCGTGAGCTTCTGGGAGGGATCCCCTTGAGGTGCTGTCCCAGTATCACTGAATCTAGTATCTTGTACTCAGAAGTGTGGTCGGTGGTTCACATTGGCAATACCTGGAAGCTTGTTAGAGATGCAGAATCTCAAGCCCCACCTAAGATCTGCTGACTCATTCTGCACTTTTAGTAAAATCCTCAGGTGACCCACGTGCCCCTCAAAATTTGAGAAGCACTGATCTAGTAGACAGGGGCAAGAGAGAATTTAACCAAGAGGTCTGTTTTAAATTCCATCCAAGAATGAGTCCCAATAGAAGGCTTTTACTTGAGGGGAGACAGCAACTAAGGGTCAACATCTGCCCATGTAAGAGCGACAGGGGAGTCCAAAACGCTAGGATCGGATGCCACGTGCTCAGGCACAGTGATCTGGAGAAGGTGTGTGTAGTAAGAGGCTGCCATTAAGCCACCGAAATGGGAAGACACAGTTTCTCCAGGGACCAACTGAGCCATCCTCTGGGGTGGATACACACGTCCCCAGCAGCCTCAGAAGATGCTGGACAGCACACAAGATGGGGCAACAGAGGCACTTCTGCAGACAGCTCCCAGATAACAAGGGTGACGGCAGAAATCGTCCTCACTGCTGCTTTCTTCTTCCTTGGCGAACAGTCCCTTCTAATGGGAGTTAGCCAGTTAAATGCTTTCAAGACTTAATGAATCTGGAATAGTAGAGAAACATTTCATGCAAGGCTCATAATGGCAAAGCAGAACTATAACCAGCAAAATTCAATTATTCCATTCAGTTTGTGGAATCCCTTACTGAAAGCATCATTTTTGTTACACCTGAGTGCCCCTAGAGTTTGTAACCTTCAGAAAGAGTTAACAGCCCGAAGAGAGTGAGGTCTTCAGTGCTACAAGCTTCTGATTACCCTTTCTCTTGTCAACACACACACACGTTTGGTTGCGGGGGAGAAAATCCACAGTGTGGAAAGAGAGCTGCCCTTGACACTGTGGAGAAAGGCAAAAGACGTCAATGGTAGGAAAAAGGGACAAGATTGTGAAAGCTAAGTAGACAATCACTTAAGGTGATTCAAAATTTCTATGGGGCATCAGTGAAACTTCTAAAAGGAATGATTCATACTGTCAAAGAGAGACTGGTAAAAAAAAAAAATCAGCCTCTACAGTGACTTACTTCGATAGAAGTCTGTCTTCATCTCAAAGGACTTGTAAGGATCTGAGTGTATTCGTGTGATAGGGTCACCTCTGAGTGTAGTACTGGAGTGAGGCAACAGCTGCCGTGAGAATAACCAGACTACGTAACACCCCACGGGGAGCAGGGCAAGGGTGAGTTGAAACCAAGCCCCTGAGGGAAGATCTTTGAATACGTGGGAAACAGGCTGCCCTTTAATGGGCCACATGGAAAAGCATGGTCCCTGGTGATCTTTTTCCCTTCCATGAGCTAGAATCCAAGCCTCCTCAGGCTCTAAGACTGGTAGAAATTAGAACAAACCCTTGACTGTCTGGGTTCCATATTGCCATTATTCTGAAATAAAGATTTTAAGCCATAGGTTATCTGGCTGGAATGCACCGTGAGCTGTGGGAACCCAAGGATTAAGAATCTCCAGGAAAACATGTCTGTGTGCAGCCCTGAGCCCTGGGGCCTTTCCACCCACTCCAAGGTGCCTCCTCACCTGGCAGTGGCTCAGTTGCTCACCCCGGCACATGCCCTCAGCAGTGCAGTTTGTGAAGGGAAGGAAGGCAGGGTGCCTGCCTTTGTTTTTCATGCAGGCAGGGCTGAGCCGGATATGAGAGATCCAGCATCGTCATTTTTTCATAGAAGTGTGTGAAAGTGACTTCAGCCAGGTCTTCTTCCGTCTGCACCGTGATGCGTGTTGGGTTCTCCTCTGTATGCCTCCAGCATATACCACCACTTTGATCTTGCCCATAAAGCACGTCAGAGCACGTGCTCTGGAATCACTGTCGCCCACTAGCAGTGAGACCTTGGGGAAGGTAGTAACCTCTCTGAGCCTTAGTTTCCTGATATGTGAATGGTGATCATAGTCTGACTCATAGGTAGTTGTGAGGATTAAATGCCATCGCCTATGTGGACTGTCTAGCATGGTTTCTCTGACCCATAATAGATGCTCAGTAAATGTCAGCTACCTTGTCTATGTCCGCCAAATGATGGAGAAGTTTTGTGATAAGTTGGGGAAAAGGAGCAGCAGAGAGGTATCTGAGTTTCTAAGCTCGGCAACTAGGTAAATGGAGTTGCTTTTAACTGAGAAAGGAAATGTAAGAGGAGTAGGTAGTTTGAGAGGAAAAGATATCCAGAGACACTTGAAAAGATGAATAGATATCCAGGGACAGTAGATGGTATTGGTTGTGAAGCCATTAACAAGGGTGTACAGCATGTGGAGAAAGGGTTAAGGAAAAGCCCTGGGGATTGCCTACATTGAAGGGTAGATTGGAGAATAGAGAGCGAAATAGGAACAGAACCAGATGATGGCAGTGCCCTGAATTCTTGGGAAAGTTTCAAAAAGAAGATCTTTTATGGGGTCAGATGCTGCAAAGGCCTGGGAGGAAAAGGATGAAAAGAGACCACTAGGAGGTCAGTGGGGACTTTTTGGAGATAGCATCCTGATTGCTGGGGACCGGGGTGTGGGTGGGAGGTAAGACCTTGGAGGTGATAAGTGAGGGCCACTTGGATGAGGGGTAGAAGTTCTGGGAGGTGTCAGAGAGGAAGCCAGACATTAGTAAAAAGCAATAAAGACTGATTTTACTCAATAACTACTATAGTATAGGGAAGAGAGTCCAATGTAAGCCAAGTTCAATTTTGTTCTGTGCAGAGGTGATTGGTGGTTTAAAGGTAGAAGGAGGGAATAGGCAGGGGGAATGATTGGGGCTCAAGTTGGAAAAGTGGAAAATTACAAAATGCAGGTAAAGGCGTTGGTCAGTGTAATTAGGCCATCTGGGTTTGCTGTCCGATGCTTATCAGAGACAAGGGTTCTATCTTCTGGTGTTGGCTGGAACAGACAGTAAATTCTTTTGGGAGTCTTGAGCTTTCTCAGGCATGAACTTAAGAGTGGATGGGGGACATGGCCTTGAGCTGTAAGAAACTGTGCTTAAGTTGGTTCAGGTCTCTTAGTGGAGCCCAGGGTGGATGAAGTCATTTATGCAGAGTCTGCAGTCCTTATAGGCCAAGGTTGAGGCCTCGTCGAGAAGAAGGCTCAGAAGAGCCTGAGTTTGGTCAAGGACAGAGTCTTTCAGAGGAGCCAGGGTCATGGAAACAAAGATATTTCTAAGCCGAGTGGAGGGCTGCAAGAGAGAAGAAAGATTGAACCAGAAATTGAGGATTGGGTAAAAAGCACAAATGATGGAATCCCCAGAGTGGAACTGAGGCACGGAGGGACCCTAAAGTCCTTTAGTGGCAACATTCAAACCAGGGATCCGCAAATTTTCTCTGTAAAAGGCTAGATAGTAAATAGTTCAGGCTTTGCAGGCCCCATATGGTCTCTGTCAAATATTCTTCTTTTTTCAAACATTTAACAGTGCAAAAGTCATTCTGATCACAGCAAAACGGGTTGCAAGCTGGATTTAACCAGCTGTCACTTGCTGACCCCCTTACTAAGCTCTGCTTTGACCCCATACGTGTGTGGAGGTTGCTCTCTTTACCCCTCAAATTAACGTAGAACGCCTTGACATTCCCCCTGCCTGTGGGGACTTTCTCCTGCAAAACATTCACCTGCAAAATTTCATCCCCTCCTCCCGGCCAAGGAAAAGAAATTACAGCCTCATCTACTGGATGCAGAACTAATTTATTGCTTGGCATCCCCCCAGACCCTCAGGCCCGATGCATTCTACCAAGCTGCATGCCTGCAGCCTCCATGCAGAGCCAGGCGATGTGCCTTCCTGGAGACTGCACTTTTTTGCCCACTACTTAAGCTTAATTGGGAGCAACTTCCTGCATGACAATGCTCACATTAAAAATATCTTCGGATGGTACCTCAGGTCTGCCCATTCCCTCCGTGCCAAGAGATTCCCTACTTGCTTCCAGAGAGAAACCACAAGTAAGCAGTTCCTCTCTGATTGCAACTCCACCTGCAATTTAATTAGTAGGTTTCTTAGTCAGTTGCATTGTCTAAGAACAGGAACAGGAAAGCAGATGTGATAGCTGTCCAGGGCATCATGCTGGTACTTCTGCCTTGTGTCCTTGGCAGAAAACCCAAGGGCTGACCAAAAGGACTTGCTCCTTTCAGCTAATGATAATGTCTGAGAATGTCTGTTTGTTTTAAACATTCGAACATGTTTCCAAGATCAGAGGATTTAGGTGGGCTGCAGTGAGTAAATGATTTCCTGAATCTTGTACCCTCTGAAGTGCACCTCTGAGAAAAGCAGCATGTGATAGTGGGAATGTTCCAATTTGAGAATCAGACTTGTATTCCAGATTCAAATATCTGTGTGACCTTGAGCAAGTGACCTAACTTTTCTGAACCCCAGACCTCTCGTCTGTGAAATGAGGATAATCGTGCATACCTTGTAGGATTATCATGAGGATTAGACATAATACTTGTAACCTTCCAAGTGAGGCATCTGGCACCCAGAAAGCACTCAGTAAATGGTTGTCATAATATTTGTAAGGTCCCAGAGTCCCATTTCAGAACATATCCAAAGAAGCTAAGTGTGTAGTTTCTTCCAAGTGCATCCTATGCTTCTTTCTATCTCTGCTTCCTTTTCTGCCTCCCCCAGCTGGTCCAGGAAGCCATCCGTGAGTGATGACAACCCTTGTCCCACTCCAGCTCTCCCACACGTACATGCGGTGCTGTGTAGCTAGCTTTGGCAAAGTGCGCTTCCTGCGTTTCTCTTGCTGTTTTTCCAATTGGATGGTTTTTGTTTTCTCACTCCATGTTTGTTCTGTCCCTTAGGTTTTCTTGGTCCAGGGTTCTACATCTTGTTTCTTCTCTCTCTCCTCTCAGTGCATGGCTGGCATCCTGTGAATGCACTTGACTGATGATTAAAAATGGAGAAACATGATTGTGTAGCAGATATCTGGGTGTGCATCGTGAATAGTTACAATTGACGATGTTATATTCCAGGAATGACAACTTGTCAATCACAACAGCAAATAAATATTTTGACAGGAAATAGTGTTTGGTATGTACTTTGGAGTGACAGCCCTTGAGGGCAAAATTGGGGATACTCAAAGGGCCAAAATGAAATATTGAATGGGTTTTATTATAAAACACAACTGTTCGGTGGACTAAGACCAAAGACAGGTATTCCTTGTGTTGAATTGTTTGTGGCAGGAGATTTTGTTGCAAGAAATCAACAAAATGCAAATAGAGGTGGTACTAATAGGATACCTGGGCGCAGTGCATCTTTTCTTCCCGTGGGATTTAACCTATGTTGTATTATCTTTCTCCTGCCCCTTCTTATCTTCCTTTGAAAGACAGCCAACCATTCACTGTTAGTTTCCTTGGTTACCAATGACTTTTAGTTCTTCATTTGTGGGTTTCTGGTGTTAAACAAAGTATCTCTGCTTTTGTGCTGCATTGACAAAGGTTAGAACTAGTGATATGCTTTTGTCTCCAGAAAAGCATTGCATTTTGTTTTTTCAATAAAATGAGTACAGTAACAAAAAAGCAGAAAATGACTAGTAGGGGTTTTCTTTACTGGGAGGTTTTATTTCTCTCATTACAGATTTCAGAATTGAGACATTTTATATAAAATTCTATATAATCAATCTGGTTGTACAAAAAAAACCAATTTGAGCTTCTCTGCCTAAATAAAATAAACAAGATGACTGCCGCTAATTTTTTTTTTTTATTTGATTCCCTCCAACATCCCTGAAATGGCTAAATGTGTTTTGTTTTTTTGTTTTTTTGCTAAATGTGTTTTATATGATTCCAGGGGAAAGAAAGTGAGATGGGAGTTAGGGCGTGCAGGGGAAGAGCCTGTTCCATAGAGGCCTTTTTTTTTTTTTTTTTTTATGATTACCAAGCACTGTTCTACACAACAATGAGTTCGAATGAGTTTAACCCAAGTGCATCCATTAGTCTGGTGAGGCCTTGTGTAGGCCATAAAGGAGGGTAACGTGAGCTGGAGTGAGTCTTGCTGGGAAATAAGTGCATGTGGACAAATCTCGGGGCTACTTTCAGGGATGTGACACTGATGACCCGCTGCTCCCAGCCCCACTTCTTCATTTCCTTTGATGCTGCCTGGAACCTAGTGACCAGATCTCCTGGCAGAGGCAGATGTAAATCCTGCATGAGGAGTTGACCTACAAGGGCATCCTCCCCCTTCATGCTTCCTGAAGAGAGTGGCCCTTTGGACATTGCTCAGCCTGAGAAGGCCCTGCCCACAGGAGACCCACTGACCATGCACCACAAGATACCTCTGTCCACCGTCCGCACAGCGTTCTCCTCCTACCTCCCAGACTTCTTCAGGACTCCCTGAGCTGAGGAGGACCTGTCTGACCAAATATCTGCTGATTGTAAGACCATTTACAATCACACTTTATTTTCCTGCTAAGACATCACGTGGATATTCTAATTCCCCATCTGGGCATCTTTGCATTCTACTGCCCTTTTTTGAAAAGGTCATGGGTGTCTACCACGTCCCTTTGGAGCCCACGTTAACTTACATTTTCTGAACTTGCCGTTGTCCACAAGTCCAAACCTCAGAAAAATATGCCTGGCCAGAACCAAAGCCCTGGCCTCACATTTGCCTTTTTTTAAGGGTAAGGGTAGGAGTTTGGCTGATTGTGATGACTCACTTTCTCCACATTCCCCTTTTTATTTCTTTTTCAATTATGCATAATCTAACAGAATATAATCTAACATAATCTAATACCTGCTGAGCAATCTTATGTGTATGCTAATTAATTTTATGAATCCCTCTTCAAGTGGTTCTTAAGCATCAAAATATCCCATCATCAACATGTTTTCCAACTCTGCATAATTTAAAGGCAGTAGCTGTTGGCAGAAGCTCCCCTTTGAAGAATTCAGACTTAATGAAATGCTGCCAAAGGGAACCCTGCTTCCCGAAGGCATGCTCGGCTAAGCCTGCCTATCAATACTTTCAACTGTTCTAATTCATGTGTAACTAATGACATTGGAAAGGCAACGTTTAAGTTTGATCCTTCAGGCAGCAAGTCATTGGTTGAAATTCCTTCTGAGGATTAAAAATTAAATCTAGGGTTTTTTTTTTTTTTTACATTTCTGTTGGAAATACTAGTGTTTAATTTTAATAGTTATTAGTTACTAAACATCTAGTATTGGCAGAGATTGCATCCTCATAGCAGCCCAGCAAGATAGACAATAATTTCTTCACTTTACTGAAGAAATTGAGAATGATATTACTAATTACTTTACCAAATGCATGAAGGTGCCCGAATGTGAATACAGATCTGGTTCCAAATCCCACACTCTTTCCGGTATAATTGGCGCTCTCTCTGTGCATTTCATTCCCACCCGCCCTTCTGTCCGTTATCTTCCTTCTCTGGAGCTTCCTTCCTGGCCTCTTACAGACTTCCCCTTCCCCAACTCACAGGTCACGGCTTTAAACTTTTTCTTCTCCACTGTACTGAAAACTTCCGCAATCACAGTCAAGATGAACTGCTTTAATGATAGTAAATTCTAAGTCTTGACAGTTGAATAATATCCCATTTTATCTGGCTACTAACTTGCCAGTAGAAAGCAATTACAGTGATATGTGGGCCCATTTAATCAAGTGTTTTTCCATAGATACTAGTACAATTATTTTCAATGCTGTGCCTTTGGCAGAAAAAAAAAAAAAGGCCATAATATTAAATCATAAAGTGTTCACTGGAAGAAAATAATACATGATTTCAAGTAATATTATGGAGACCTCTCAAATTTCTTGCTGTCTTGCAGTTAGAATTGCTTGGTATTTAATGCTGACTTGATCAAAAAATATGCATATAGCACTTTATGCACCATTAAATATATTTGTGTATATATATATTATTGCGAGTTCTCAATTCTGACTTCTTTTGAATATCGAGTGCATTTCTAGATAGAATGAGAAGAAAGACTTTAGGGAAATACATTTCCCCATATATGTACACACACATCTTTCTGATCTTTTTTTTTCCGCTCCCAACTTTGAAAACATGCTGACTTAGTCCTTTATCTACTCAGTGAGTCTGTGAAATCAGGTTAGTTCATCTCTGAATTGCTCAGAGTCACTATAGATGACATCAGTGGTTCTCCATCTTCAGTACTTGGAGTACTTATTAAAAAGTCACCACCTTGGGCTGCACCCCAGATTCAAACTCAGGGTGTCTGGGTTGGAGCCCAGGGATCTGGATTTTTGACAAGTACCCCAGATGATTCTGATACAGGTGATTCCCCAAACTCTACTTTGAGATAAACTGGAAGAGATATAGAACTAGTGTAATAAACATTACCTTACTGGATTCTCAAGGCAGGCCTATGAGATAGAAATTTACCAGTGGAAAATCTGAGATTCAGTGAGGTCCTACTACCTGCACCATCTGGTCCCCTGAGCACACCACATGCTTTTGTTTGTTTGTTTTTTTTTTTGCAGTACATGGGCCTCTCACTGTTGTGGCCTCTCCCGCTGCGGAGCACAGGCTCCTGACGCGCAGGCTCAGCGGCCATGGCCCACGGGCCCAGCCGCTCCGCGGACCGGGGCACGAACCCGTATCCCCTGCATCGGCAGGCGGACTCTCAACCACTGCGCCACCAGGGAAGCCCACACCACATGCTTTTTTGCACATGACCTCACTGTGTCTGGAACCCCGTTCATCCTTCATGGCCCAGCTCTGGGCGGGCAGAGTGCATCATCCGCTCCTTGCCTTTGGCTTGCTCTGATGGTTTGGTGTGTAAGTACCACATTTCAGGTGTCTGGTTCTACATCTGTCTGTGCTCCCACAGACTGTCAGCTCCTCCGTGGTGGGCCTCATCTCAGATACCCAGTGCCTCCCTCCGTGCCTGGAACAGAGGAGGTACTTCTAAATAAGGCACCCAGGTTGTAGAGCCAGGATCTGGACCACCATCTTCCGTCAGCCCTTCAGTGCTCTTTCCTTCTCACCAGGAAATTCCAGGCTGCACCAGTAGGTCAGGAACTTTCAGATGCCAGCCAGCAGTGCTCCATAACACAGAGTATAGCCACATGTTTTTTCTGGATGCTTCTGATGACCTGAATCCACGGTGGTAGGGGAATTCTTAGTAGGATTAGGGGGATGGCTTGAGGCCCTGAAAGAGACCAAAGTGACTACTTTTCAACACAAAAATTGAAACCGTTAACACGGGTATCTTACTGCAATGTTCTAAATAAGCAACTGAATGCAATGGTGCTGCTTCTTAAAATTTCAGACAGTAAAATCAGGAAGAATTTGGGTGGCTACCATAGAAAGCTATCTTGCTTTGGTCTGGATTAGCCACAGTCCCTATTTCTGAGCCAACTAGCTCTAATATTAGAGAGAAAGAGTTAGTTAGAAGTGGTCCCCTGCTGTGCCCTGCTGGCCCACTGCCCCCAGAGAAGGGTCTCATTGTCACTTTCTTCTTAATAATTATGAGATGTTTCAAATTGATTCCTTTCCTTGGCCTTCAAGTTTCCCATAGCAACCCTTTTTGTTTAATTGAACCCAATGTACAACAAGTGATCCCTTTACCATCTGCTTTGTCAGCACAACCAGCCCAGCTCTGCCCACCACCAGTCCCAGGCTGAGGTCTCTTTCCAATCGATTGTAGCTTGGGCCAAAAAAAAAAAGGATTTCTTTTCCTCAGTCAGTATGGGGGAGAGTGTTAGTCATACCAGGCTGCCTGTTTGTACTATGCCATGTTGTCTATTTCTATCAACTAGATGCAAATTTAGCAGAAGGTACATGATTTTCATGTCAGAGTGGGTTAGAAAGTTGCTATATAAACAACCCAATGTGAACTTCCTAGTCACCTTCTGTTGTATGTGGAGGCATAAGGAACTAGATTACTCTCTAGTCAGTGTCAATTAAATCATTCTTGAAGACTTTCATCTTTGCCTTGAAGGTTATATTAATAGCCACATTTGCATAGCTCTTTCCTTTTTCAAAATCTTCCACGTTTGGCCTCACCACATCCCTTTGGGTTGTTCATCTCTTCTTGCATAACACATTCATCTCATCTTGCATGACACATGGAAGTCAAATGGTTTTCCCAAGGTCATACACTCCAGTGTACACCATTTCTCTGGTCTTCTTTTCATTATGCTAGAGCACATCCCCTAAAACTAGATGCCACACGTCTCCCTATTATACCTACGAATGTAAACTCAGATGGACTTAAATCTTAAAACTGCTACTGCTGCTGGCTGGCATTGTGGTCATGGAGACACCACATTTCTATTAGTACAACTAACTTTCTTAATGAGATGGATGCCTCTGTATTGAGATCACGTAAGCACTGATATCAGCCAGGCTTAAGGATGGTGCAGTAATGGTCCATGAAGTTGCTGGACCCAGAGCACAGTGAACCTAATTAAGATGGTGTCAAAGGAAATTCAGGTTCCTATGAGGTGGTGATGGCAGCTGGATATAAAGATGTAAACTACACACAGAAATCTCCTTGGCCTCCAGAAGCATCATTCTACTGGTTGAGTGGGAAGGTGGTCCTAACCATTCCACTCAAGTGCCGTCTTCCCCGGAGTCTGTAAATAGTTACAACATCCATGGCTATATTTCTAATTGAGCTAACTCACGTTAGACCACCATTTGAGAAAGCAGGCCATCCGCACAGCCCTTCTCTGAATGACAGGCAATTAATTCAGGAATCCAAAATGCCTATGTTCTGACTTTTTTGTCTCGTTTTCTTGGTTGAGAGGAGAAAAAGATATTTGTATGTTATTTTGGGATGGAGACAGGGAGAAGTACTTGATAAATCTAAAACGTGTTTCCCTCATAATATATAGATACCAATAACTGTGGTAGCAGGACACGGCTTGTGTTTATGGTTCAGTTCTGGTGATATATTTGAACTGAATCATCTTACAGATAATTATTATAGCAGAAGTATATTAGCACTCACTATTTACCTTCACTGCTCCAGGCTCTTAAAATAGTCTATCTCATTGAATACTCCCAAAGACCCAATGATGTAAACACTACTATTAATTTCCATTTTGTAGATGAAGACACTAAGCACAACAACCTAAGTAACTTGCCCAAGGTCACACAGCTAATAAATAGAGATGTCTAGAGTCAAAGTTAGGGAGCTTGGCTCTGGAATCAACTCTCTTTAACTAGGTGCCCCGTGGGGTGTGGTAGGCGACACTCAACTCCCAGGGCAATGAGGATGCTTTATAGGCACTTAATGAATGTTTATTGGAGGAATTATACAAATTAGTGAACAAAGGAATGAATATTCAACCATCTTGCAAAGGAAAAAAGGAGTTTCTTCTTTTGGGGGTTGTAAATGTTGACAGAACCTCTTGGTGGAGTCTATCTTCCCAAATATCGGATCAGAATACTTTAATAACAGCAAAAGCTCTGTATGATTACCATTAGATCATCAGTCTTTAAAGTTTTAAATCAAAATGTATGATTTTCCAGAAAGAGTCTTTAGATATTTTGAACTGATTCTCTCAGTTACCTCTAATAAGTCATGCTCCTCTGTGTTTGAAAATATTTTCCTTTTCACCACAATTTATTTAAGTCCCAGTTCCTCATGTAGCCTTTCTTCACAAATCCAACCATGATTGGCACATTTTTTAAAAAATGGTTATTTGAATGCCTATTTTCCAAATGTTAACTTCAGAATATAAAATAAAATAATAACCTTAATCACAAACCCAAGAACTGGAAGGTTCAACCTCTTGAGTTATAGTCAAACTTGTTTACAATGCATGTGAATTTGAATCTGAAAATTTTAGGGATTTTTTAAAACAAACTATTTTAACTATATGCTAGAAGACAAACTCATACACTGAGAGAGAAGACACATCAGAAGTAATAGATATCCAACACATAGAGAGGATCTTTGTGAATTTTTCTTTTTTCCTCAACATCTTTGGGCAGCCAGTGTTAGCATTCCAATCCAGGAAGAGTGGAACTTTTATCTGAAGGGATTCAGCTAAAGAAAACCACGTATCAGTTCTGGCTGGAGCTCCCTGTCTGAAGTAGGAGCCAAGGCTCACCCATTCTTCGCTGAGCATAGATCCAGGCTGTGAATTTCAGATGAAACATGGCTACACCATCTGGTTGCAGAATTCATAGACAACATGCAGAATTGTAAAGAGTCATATGCCCTGCTAGTAGCCTTACTGTCATAGGAAAACCAAGGAGAGTTAGAGTATATGCCAAAATTTTCCAGGTTACCATGTAGGAGATCAAGTTTAGGAAACTACATATTTTATGTTAAAAGAGAACAACCAGAAAACTAAAAGAGCTGGGATTTCATGGTGTATTACCTAGATAAATTTGTATTTACTATCACAGAATGCCATGATCCTAGAATTGGATCCATGTAAACAAGAGGTCTTTGGAGCTGGATGTTCAACTATTCGGTCACCCAGACCATATTTATTCACCTTGTCTATAAGACCAACAAAAATTTGAAATAGGCAAAAGTTATTACTGCATGTGTTTTCAGTGTTAGGTGACATACTAGCTAGCAGAAGTGCCTGGGGAGTATCTGATTTTGTAGGAGTGTGTTCCTTTGTTTAATTTGCTATTTACTGTTGATTAGCAGATAGATAATAACTCTTAGAAAACTAATAGTGATGGAAATGACTCTTGTCTGACAGCAATCCAATGAATTTTGTCCAGTAGAGATAGAAATTAATTTCTGTCCCATAGAAAAGATAAAGTTTACATTTTTATTGCCCAAAGACATTAGCCAGTTTTGCACCAAATTTTATTTAAGCATTCTTTCTTTCAGCCATATAAAAACTTTGGCCTTCCAATTCTCCTTGAACATATGGTAAAACAATACAAAAAAAATTTTTTTGATTAAAAATTTTAGGATGCCTCAAATACAGAAGTTTCTTTCTTTCTCACTCCTTCAGACCCCAAATGGGTATGTCTAATCAGGTACTTTTCTTCCTCATGATGATTCAAGAACACAGGCTCCTTTCATAGTCTGTCTCCAATATTCCCCATGGCAAGAGTTGGCAACTTTTTTCTTTAAAGGGCCAGAGAGTAAATATTTTAGGTTTCGTAGGCCATATAGTCCCTTGCCATTCCTCAGCTCTGTAGTTGTAGCACAGAAAGTAGCCATAACATGACTAAACATGGCTGTATTCCAATAAAACTTTATTTACAAAAACAAGTGGCAGGCTAGATTTGGCCCCCAGGCTGTATTTTGCTTACCCCTGTCCTTAGGTCTCAGAATCTTCTCAGAAAATGTATAGAACACAGACACTCTTGGCTGAGTCATCTTGCCCTGAAAGTGTCACACATCACTTCCATTAGTGAGAATTAATCCAGGGCTTCACCTAGGTGCAGGGGTGCCTGGGAAATGTAGTCCCTGGCTGGAAAGTCTGTTCCTGGCTGCGAAGTCACTTCCTGGCAGCACCTCTGTCTCTATCATGGAAGAGAAATATGAGTCCTTGATAGACATTTAGCCGTTCTAGCCACAGATATATCATACTCATAGCTACTATTCTGCTGGTCCTGTTAAAGTAATGAATGTTGAGTTTCAGATTTCTTAAAAGCCATACTATTTCATGGAATGAACTTTAGCACTTAATTACTAATTTACTAGTTATGAATTTCTTGCCCCAGACTGCTATTATAAAACTAGTTTTCAAAAGAGATAATGGACGCGCAGGCTCAGCGGCCATGGCTCACGGGCCCAGCCGCTCCGCGGCATGTGGGATCTTCCCAGACCGGGGCACGAACCCGTGTCCCCTGCATCGGCAGGCGGACTCTCAACCACTGTGCCACCAGGGAATCCCAATAGGTCATGTTTTTATTGAAACATTTTTGGTTATCTTCAACTGTAGCATCTAATGGAAAGTGACGGTTTGTGTATCTGTAATTAACTGGTGGCTTTTCTGTATAGTTTTCATCAGAACACTCAGCAGGTGGGTCCATCCATGAAGATTGGACATTGAATTGTTTTCCGAAGTTAAAGTATTTTCTTCATAAGATGAGGAAAATATGGTTCAGAGCTTTAAAAATCAGGTTCTAATTATAATAATCCATTCATTTAAAAAATACAACCATATTGAGATTTGTTTTAATTGTAAAAAAAACCAAAAAAAAACTCCAGGAATTTCTAAACTGTAGTATCCACGGTAACTTTGACTTGTCCCTGTACAGAAACTCTGCTTTGCATAACTACAAAGCAATTATATCAAGACAGAGTTGTGTCCAAGGCAGTAAGAGCTATGAGTATAGACACCCTAATTCACATGTATCTGTTGTTCATAACTTGAAAGAAAGAAAATGTGATTTTTTTTTTTTTAGTGAAGCTTTACATATGTTTTATCTCTGCTCAAAGGTGAGTTATTTCAGATGCATGAGGAAAGAATGACCTGTCTCTAATGGACTCGTGGTTGAGGAAAGAATTGATTTTCTGCCGCTTTGACTTTTTCCAGTGCTTAGATCGACAGGTGTCTTCCTAATCTCTTAACTATCGGAGAAGACCGGGTGGCTCAGTTTGAGGTGAGAAGGACTCCTGCTGCTGAGCTCTGTTTCCCATGTGGAGTTCCTCTGGGCATAAAACCATAGATTCCAAATGCATTGCAGATGTACCTTGCTTTATCTTTACAAATCCTGTTTGAAATATTCCACTATAGCTTCTAAATGATTTTAGGTGAAACCTTTTTAAAGGTGCAAATTTCCAGTGCAAATATCTCCTCCTACAATTATCCTTTCTTGTGGAGAAAAATCCTTAATTGGCTTACACGGCACCCAGTATATATGAGCACATAAAGATGTTTTATGGTGGCGATGCCACATTCTTATAATCACAAATCACTGTCATGCTCCCTGCCTGTATTAAACATCACATGCCATGGGCCATTGCTGTCACTTTATAGATTTGACTTTTCAAGGCTCACAACCCAGCGGCTGCTTCCATCCTCCAGGGTGCTTATGCCTTTAATTTAAATTAGCTGCCCCAGCAGGATCAATGTCATCTGGGTGATGAACTTGTGGTCAGATTAGCCAGTCTTCCTCCAAAGCCTTGTAATTGGACCAAATATCAGCATATCAAATATTAGTTAACCACTTAGTGTACAACCTTGAACTTGTCGAAACAGCCAAAGGTAAATAGTAACGAAGGTTAACACGTCATTATATTTGCAACTTACAACTTAGTAATTAAAGAAATACAAGGGAAAGCTATGGACTTTTCCACTGTATGGTTATATAATGATATCAAATTCTGGCTTCAACACTAGTTATGTAAACGTGAACAAATTAATTAACCTCTTCGAGTCTATTTCATCTGTAAAAAAGACATTAAGAGTGTGCATTTATTCAGGGCCCTCTAGGTGCTAAGTACTGAAATAGCTGGTCTACATCCCATCCGTTATTTAATTTAATCCTAATAACAACCCAGAAAATGTTATTATACACGTTTTATAATTTAGTTGGAGAATTGGTGTCTGATTTTTTTCTCTACTAATATCAATGTTCCTATTTATTTATTTATTTTTTTTTTTTGCGGTACGCGGGCCTCTCACTGTTGTGGCCCCTCCCGCCGCGGAGCACAGGCTCCGGATGCGCAGGCCCAGCGGCCATGGCCCACGAGTCCAGCCGATCCACGGCATGTGGGATCCTCCTGGACAGGGGCACGTACCCGTGTCCCCTGCATCGGCAGGCGGACTCTCAACCACTGCGCCACCAGGGAAGCCCTTCTTTTGAAAGAATTATTCTTTCCTTCCATTACTTTTATTGATTATGATGGTAGTACTAAAGAGCAATTTATAAAAGCAAGTGGGAGAGTGTTGAATTTTTTTGTAATATATTCTCCCTTATTAGAATATTCACTTTAATTCCCAAGTGCACTTTTGTTGTTGTTGTCGCTGCTGCTGCGATAGTTACTCATGCAAACTTCCTACCTGATGGGATGTCTGCAGGGCTGACATCCAGCCAATAGGCACAGGAAGGGCCAAACTGATGGGTCAGTGGGTTGGTTTTTTTCTGGCCGCCTCCCTTGTGACTCAGCAATACCATGTTAACAAGATGTTAAATGTTTTGAATATCATCCCAGGATAAATGATCTGGGCTCACAGAGTTCCTCTCTTCTAGTTGCACTAACCATCTTGTTTTATAATCTACCTGCTATGGTATTTCGCCTTTTTGGCTCAGGATTTCTTGGGGCCAAAGTCCATATCCTAATTCATCTTTGGGTTGTTGATTCCAAGCACAGTAGTTGGCACAGTGAATATGATCAATAAATGTTAGATGAATGAATAAGTGATTAAGAGTGAGTGACATGAAAACAAGGCTCAGACAAATGAATAATCTCTTCAAGGTCAACTGCTAGAAAGTGGCAGCACCAGCTCTGACTCTTCTCCCCACATTTTATACAGTCGATGAAAGAATCAGCATCATAAGATCATGATGTAGCTAGGGTGTGCCTAGCACTTAATGGGAACTCACAGGTTGCTTTGCTCCCCTTCTCTACCAAATTATTGTTAAGTATCTCAGTCCCAAACCTGTGTTTTCGAATCACAACTCAATCTAGTCTTGGTGTTTGTGAACTCAAGAGAAGCACACCTTTTCAGTTGATCATGAACCCTCGTGGAGTTTGTGCTGTTTTCCTTCACCTTTCTTCTTCTCCCATTATTTTGGTCAATCCCAGGAACGGCTCCCAGTTGCTGTCCTCTTCTTTAGAGCACCTGAGCCCTCAGGGTTCCTGTGTGTTTTTCTTTACCCAATCAGTAAAGGAGAAAATGTGGTCATTTCTCTGCATGACTCTCCCAAGGCTGTTTTGATTTCGAATTTGAATGAAATAACGTTCCCCCCTCTTTCACTTGACCATAGATGTTAATCCCTTGCCGTGATAACTCACTTACTGATGAGTTTACATTTATGTACAAATCCATTATGACATCTGGGACACCCCCTGCAAATTCACAGCCTGAATTATAGATCCTCTACGTAGGATCTATATCTTAAAAAGGCTGGGAATGACTTGAATTCTGAACTAAATCAGACTTTATTTTTTTTAAACACTTGAGCAAAACATAAAAAGGGTTTATACACGGGTCCCAAGTGACTTAGCCACACATAGTATGAAGTTCTTGGGAAACACTAAGTTAGCATTATCTTGTTGATTTGCCTTGAGAAGCTCTGAAATAGAATATTAAGTATAAAATTATTTGCCTTTATTTGTTATATGTTCTCGCCTAACACTTTTTGGAGAGTTTATTATTGTAGAAAGCAGATATGGTGGCTGCCTGTCATAGCCTCCCTGGCTCTTGGAGGAATGTATACAGTGTTATTCCATGAGTAATGTACTGGGAAACAACTGTCCTGGGAGCAGAGATCACATTGAAAAGAGAGCAGAGTCAAAACCTTGTCTCTGCTATGCAAAGAGAGCCACGTTGGTCTCTGAGTGGCCTGTTGGGAGAAGTTGCAGATTTTGCATGGCAGTGTAATGCCGTGTTTCACTGGATGACAAGACATGCTTGTTACGTTTGTGACCTTCCAGCACTTCATATTTTCAGCTTTTAAAATGTGCTCACAAGGAAAAGCTTACCAAAAATATAGGTGATTTTAACCTTTCCAAGAACCATAATCTTGTCCATAGATTTACCTAATTTTTATGTCTGTTTAGCTGTGGGTAAGCTTTGTAAGATAAATAATGTCTATACATGTTTCAGCTGTTTAATGAGTAATCAGCAAAATCTGCAATACATCCCTCTGGAACGATGTAACGACTCTAGCTCTGAGTAAACCGGAAGTATTTGCCCACATGGCAAATGATCCATGTTAAATGTAAATCCTTTTTAGTGTTTAACGTCAGTTCTCATAAGCAGGTGTATTATGACGAAACATGTACCAGTTCTGTCATCACTGTGATCTTTAAAAATCTGCATTTAACAATCTAATTGAGGAACTAAGTTGATTTTTTATTTGCCAGAAACCAAGCAAAATTAAACGCAATAATTTCAAGAGATTTATGGTAAATGAATTTGAGGTATGGATCTTTCAGGTCTTTTTTTATTGCTTTTCAATAAAGAAAGGCACAAGAAAGAAAATACTCAACTCTCGTGTTATCTCAGTGCTGCTACTGCAGAAAAGTGACAATGCTTGCTTGTGTAAATTTATGGCTTACTGTCAAAGCTTCATTCTTGGCTGCATGTTGAAAATGTGATGAAAGTTAATAGAGGAGATGAAATTTTTTTAAAAAATGAATACTCTAGAAGAAAGTATGTGTGAATATTAAATTTGAAAGGGGAAAAGGACTTTGTAAGGCATAAAAGCAATGAAATAATCTATAAGGAAGAAAGACTGACACACATGACAGCATAAAATTTTAATATTTCTATGCTTCAGGGGATATCATAAACAAAATTTTAATGCAAATCAAAATTAGTAGAAAATGTTTCCAATGAAGGGTAAATGTATCCCAAATATAAATCATTCATATAAACCAATAACAGAAACACTAAAAACTTGAAAGAACAAGGAATCCATGATCTGAACAATTCAGAGAAGAATAAATAGAAATGTATTCATTAAACAAAACAAACAAAGTAAATCACAGTAGAAGCAATAAGGAATCCCAGGGATTAGGAGGCTGTGTGCCTCAGAAGATGACATTTGAGCAGAGAGAAGAGAAGGCACTCACCATTTGGACATCTAAGAGAAGAACTTTCTAGGAAAGTCAATAGGAGCTGCAAATGCCCTGAGGCAGAGAAAACTTAGTGTCTTCAAAATAAGAGCCACCAGAGTAGCTGAGCAGAGTGGGCAGAAAGGTCAGCAGTGGGCAATGAAGTCAAAAGTGCAGCAGTTAGGAAAAGGTCCTGCAGGGTCTTCCTGCTACTCCCTGCCTTTGCTCTGAGTGAGATACGAAGCCTTTGGGAGTTTTGAGCAGAAGAGTGACATAGTGTGGCTTAAGGTTTAAAAGGATCATCGTTCTGGTTGCTATGTAGAAAAAAGCTGGGGAGGACGAAGGCTAAAGCAGAGAAAGCAACTGAGAAGCAATTGCAACAATCTAGGTAGTATATGAATCTAGCTTGGACTACGGTGATAACAAAGGAGTTGTGAGAAATAATCAAATTTTGGATATATTTTGAAGGCAGAGTCAACAGGTATTGCTGAAGGATCCATTGTGGGGTGTGAGAGAGAGGAGTCTCAAATGACACATGTTTTTTTTGACCTGAGCAGCTAGATAAGTAATTTGAAGCATGAGGGAGTTTGTGGGGATAGCTGGTTTGGGAAGAAAACCCAGGAGTTCCCTTTTAGACGTGTTATATTTGAGATGTCCCTCCAAAGTGGTTGGATGTATGAGTCTCAAGTCCAGAGGAAAGGATGAGACTAGAGATGGACACTGGGAGTCCTCAGAATGTGGGTGTTTTTTTAATAACCTGAAACCAGATGAGGTGATCTTTGGCTAGGGGCTGAAGAGGGAGAGGGAAGGAAAGTTGTCTGAGGCTGAGCCTAGGGCCCTCCAACATTACGGGCCAGCTGATGAGGAGGAACCAGCAAAGAAGACTGAGACCTTTGGAAGAGTACAGTTTTTGTTGTTGTTGTTGTTTGTTTGTTTGTTTGTTTTTTCTGCGGTACGCGGGCCTCTCACTGTTGTGGCCTCTCCTGTTGCGGAGCACAGGCTCCGGACGCGCAGGCTCAGCGGCCATGGCTCACGGGCCCGGCCGCTCCGTGGCATGTGGGATCTTCCCGGACTGGGCCACGAACCCATGTCCCCTGCATCGGCAGGCAAACTCGCAACAACTGCGCCACCAGGGAAGCCCGAAGAGTACAGTTTTTATGTGGTCAGATATGTCAAATGTTTGCTTCATGAGCTCTATTGCTTTTATGCTCACTTAGTCATTTTATGTTTATTAACTGTTCTCTATTCTAAGGACATTGCAAATTAAGTCTGAAGGCAAAAACCAAGATCAGGGGAAATTTTCAAACAAAAGGTTAGTATGCCTGATACACTTAAAAACTCAAAAATATCTGAGAGGAACACTAACACTTCAGCGCAGAAAAGGATTATACATATGAACAGGTTTGTGAAGTCAGGAAGTCATAGCCTTATGTTTATCACCTTTTTACTTAAAAAAATTCATCACTGGCTTCCAAAGGAGTGAAAAAAAATTTTAAGTATACCTAATGTAAAAGCAAAGATGTAGTAAGAAGTCATCAAGAAACTTCTCATATCATGCACATATTGTTTTCTGGTAGAAG
This sequence comes from Delphinus delphis, assembly GCF_949987515.2. NCBI lineage: Eukaryota > Metazoa > Chordata > Mammalia > Artiodactyla > Delphinidae > Delphinus > Delphinus delphis. The sequence goes on along the minus strand of NC_082691.1, from coordinate 20,128,603 downwards.
ATATTTTACCAAGCACATCTGGTATTTTTAAAAATTATCTGACAACCACATTGGATGAAGCAAACCATCTTAGAAATACCATTGGTAAAGACTTGTAGATGTTTAGCCTCAGTAATATATACATACATATGAATGAAATTTAATTTTTCCCTTACCAAAATGGCAAAGAACACAAAATAGAAAAAACAATCCATAGTTGACTAGGAGATAGAGACATGGTCTTTCTGAAACAATGTTGCAAGGTTTGACAACTGGTATATATTTTCTGGAAGACAGTGTGTCAATTTGTATCAAATATACACTACCAAATGTAAAACCGATAGCTAGTGGGAAGCAGCCGCATAGCACAGGGAGATCAGCTCGGTGCTTTGTGACCACCTAGAGGGGTGGGATAGGGAGGGTGGGAGGGAGGGAGATGCACGAGGGAAGAGATATGGGGATATATGTGTATGTATAGCTGATTCACTTTGTTATAAAGCAGAAACTAACACACCATTGTAAAGCAATTATACTCCAATAAAGATGTTAAAAAAAAAAAAGCCTGAAAACTTGGCATACCTTTTTTTTTTTTTTTAATTTATTGTGTTTATTTATTTTTGGCTGTGTTGGGTCTTCGTTGCTGTGCACGGGCTTTCTCTAGTTGCGGCGAGCAGGGGCTACTCTTAGCTTCGTTGGGCGCACATCTCATTGCAGTGGTTTCTCTTGTTGCAGAGCACAGGTTCTAGGCGTGCGGGCTTCAGTAGTTGTGGCGCACGGGCTTAGTTGCTCTGCGGCATGTGGGATCTTCCCGGACCAGGGCTTGAACCCATGTCCCCTGCATTGGCAGGCAGATTCTTAACCACTGCGCCACCAGGGAAGCCCCTTGGCATACCTTTGACTCAGCAGTCCCCGCCTTAGAAATTATGATCCTAGAAATGTACCCAAAGTCAGCAATAAATGTGTTTTTTGTTATAGAGTGCAGATATATACATATATTTATTTTTTTAAACATCTTTATTGGAGTAAAATTGCTTTACAATGTTGTGTTAGTTTCTGCTGTATAACGAAGTGAATCAGCTATACATATATCCCCATATCCCCTCCCTCTTGCGTCTCCCTCACACCCTCCCTATCCCACCCCTCTAGAGGGTCACAAAGCACCGAGCTCTTCTCCCTGTGCTTATGCGGCTGCTTCCTACTACCTATCTATTTTACATTTGGTAGTGTATATATGTCAATGCCACTCTCTTACTTTGTCCCAGCTTACACTTCTCCCTCCCCGTGTCCTCAAGTCCATTCTCTACGTCTGCGTCTTTATTGCTGTCCTGCCCCTAGGTTCTTCAGACCATTTTATTTTAGATTCCATATATATGTGTTAGCATATGGTATTTGCTTTTCTCTTTCTGAGTTACTTCACTCTGTATGACGGATTCTAGGTCCATCCACCTCATTACAAATAACTCAATTTCATTTCTTTTTATGGCTGAGTATATATTGTATATACTGTATATCCATTGTATATATGTGCCACATTGATGAGGGCAAAGATTTAACTATGAGAGTGTTCACAGTATCCATAAATGGGGTGGTGAAAAGTTGGGAACATGATGAACAATACAGAAATATCTATATGATAAAATACTATGCAGCAATTAAAATGATGTCATGGAAGTAATGACATAGAAAAATGCTTCTAATAGAGCAAAACTCTATAGCCTATTTCTGTTTACATATGCCTAGAAGATAAGTCAAACAATATGTTCATCTCTGGGTGGTGTGAGATAAATGATCTTAATTTTATTAGATTTGCCTGTTTCAATTTTTCTGTTTTATATTTATTAGTTACATTGGCACATGGAGCAATTGCAGAAGAAAAGGCTAGGAATTTTTCATGGAAATAGCACAGAAGCAACATACTAGGGCAGCACATCCTTTAGAACTTTCTACAGCAATGGAAATGCTCTACACCTGTGCTAATGCAGTAGCCTCATGTGGCTATTGAGGACTTGAAATGGAGCTAGTTCAACTGAGAAACAGATTCTTCAATTTAATTAAGTTAAATTTACAGAACCAGAATACAGATAATGGCTACTGTATTGGACAGTGCAGTTCTATGGCATGGGGCATGGAGGAAAGGATCATCAGACCCTGTTCAGTAGGAGGAGAGACAAGATCCAGAGTAGACGAGATTCAGGACTATCAGCCCCTTTGGAGTTAGGATCCCATCAGTTTCCTAGGAGAAACTGGAGGTTTAATTCCATCTCCACTGTATAAAATTCATAGATGCACGTAATTTAGGTATAAATTCACTGTTAAGTAAACCATATAGAGTTCTCATTCCATGATGTAGGTTTTTCCTTAATTCCTATAGTTGGTTGGTGTCATAAAATTTATAATTAAATAACTTCTGCATCCTGGTAAAGATAGAATTCTGGACAGGGTAAATACTGTCCTTATGTTACAGGCAAGATTCTGATGCTCAGACAAGGTAGACAACACTACTTCTCAAATATTGTGCTTTAAATAGGCTTATTTCTTGCAAATCAAAACTATAATGAAGTATCACCTCACACCAGTCAGAATGGACACATCAAAATTCTATAAATAATAAATGCTGGAGAGGGTGTGGAGAAAAGGGAACCTTCCCACACTGTTGGTGGGAATGTAAATTTGGTACAGCCACTATGGAGAACAGTATGGAGGTTCCTTAAAAAACTAAGAATAGAATGAAAACTGTAGTTCAAAAAGATACATGCACCCCAATGTTCACAGCGGCACTATTTACAATAGTCAAGACATGGAAACAACCTAAGTGTCCATTGACAGATGAATGGATAAAGATGTGGCATATATATGTGTGTGTATATATATATCACATATAATATTCATATATATGAATAATACTCAGCCATAAAAGAGTGAAATATTGCCATTTGCAGCAATATGGATGGACCTAGAGATTATCATAGTAAGTGCAGTAGATCAGGCAGAGAAAGACAAATATTATATCACTTATACGTGGAATCTGAAAAAATACAAATCAACTTATTTACAAAACAGAAACAGACTCACAGACATAGAAGACAAACTTACGGCTACCAAAGAGGAAAGGGGAGGGGAAAAGATAAATTAGAGTATGGGATTAATAAACACACCACTATATATGAAATAGATAAACAAGGATTTACTGTGTAGCACATGGAACTGTATTCAATATCTTGTAATAACCTATAATGGGAAAGAGTCTGAAACTGTACACCTGAAACAAACACAATATTGTAAATCAGCTGTAGTTAAATAAAAATAAGTAAATAGGCTTATTTCTGTCAGCATGTGCTGCACAGTAGAGTTACAAATGAAGAACTACCCTATAATGACCTCTTAAAAGGAGGAGGGAAAAACCCTGCTCTTTTCCAGTATTTTGTTTTATGGCTGAGATTTTAAGAGGTATTTTCTTCTGGTTAATGTGTTTTAAGAGCTTCCCTCAAATCTACTACTGTCTCTGTTTTTAACTAGAAGAAAAAGGTACAATTCTTAATTCTTCTTAATCAAAATTATTAAATTTTATAGCACTTAAGGTAATGTAACTATTATACTCTGATGGGAGAATAATGTTTTAAAAATAATGAAATTATGGTAGGTATAATTATATACGTATAATTATAGGTATAATTATATAGGTATAATTATAGGTATAATTATATAATCATAACAACTTTCAGTTAGACTTTCTTTACATTGCAATTAACTGCATTTGAACATTGACATCAGTGTGGCCATAGGTTTCACTTGTTTCTTGCTTTTTAAAAATAACATATGAAATATTTTTCTTTTTGTTTTCACATTAGTGTGAGTATACTTGTGGAAACTTTAATTAAAATCTAAATAAATTTTCTACAAAGTAAACAAAAATTAAAAGAAAATATACTTCAAATTATAATTCATAACTGTACATTGTATTCATTACCTATTGCTGTGTGAAAAATTAACCCAAAGCTTTGCAACCTAAAACAGGTATTAGTCACATAGTTTCTGAAGGTGAGGAATCCTAGAGCAACTTGGCTGGGTGGTTCTAGCTCAGGGTGTTGCATGAGATGTCAGTCAAGCTGTCTGCCAGGCTGTAGTCATCTGAAGCCTTAACGTGAGCCTCCAAGTGGAGGATCCTCTTCCATTATAGCTGTTGTCAAGAAGTCTCAGTTCCTTACTGGGTTTTGGCAGAAACAGAGGCCTCAACACCTGGATCTCTCCACAGGGTTGCTTGAGTGTCCTCACTACATGGTGGTTGACTGATGCAAGAGTTAGTAATGCAAAAGAGAAAGTCTAAAGCCTCATTGTCTTTTGTGTACCATCCTTGAAGTCATGTAGCCACGTCTGCCTTATTCTGTTCATTAGAAGAGAGTCACTGAGTCCAGCCCATATTGAGGAAGTAGGGAATGAGATTCTGCCTCTTGAAGGCTCTAAGGCAGTATCAAGGAATGTGTGTACTTTAAACCAAAACACACGTGGAATGCTTTAGCCTGTTAACTAGCTTGATTGGTCTATGTTTATTATACTATTGTCAAGTAAGAGAGGACAAAGCCATACTTAGAATCTGAATAGAACTTACATGCCAAGGTTCATAGTCAAATGTCAGATTTGCAGTATACTTTTTCTCTCCATGTTTCTTGGGATTCTGTTACACAGTAATTGTAATTTTGTGCCTGACACATTTTTCCCACTAAGAATGTACGTTTGTGAAGTCAAAAGTCCAAAAATGCATGCTACCCTCTGTTTCCTAAGATTTCTACTAGGCTAGTTGTGAAACAAGAGTGCAAAGAAAACTCAGGTGGTCTCTCAACTCTGAAGGAAAGGGGCAGAAAAGTCTAATAGTGGGTGCTTTGCAGCTTTGCCCTGGCAAATGGAAGACATTCCATTTGAAATAACCCCTTGCCCTCTGTTTTTCCCTGTCTGCATTTTTTTCTGGGTGATCTCATGCAATTCAATGAGGTTCAAATTTTTTATGTCCAGCCCAGACCCCTCCCTGATCTTCAGACTTGTATATCCAGCTGCCTTCTCAACGTCTCTGCTGAGATGATTAATTGGCTTCTCAAAACTGCCACGTCCAAAGCACAACATTTCCTTCAGTGTCACAGGGAAGAAGAAAAGCAGTGAGATAAGCACGCAGACCAGTGAGCCCTTGTTGCTTTCCCTGAGAATGGGCTGTTTCTGCCCACCTGGTAATGTGGCTACTCAGCCTGCCTGCCCCCACTGTGCTGCTCCTTATACAGAGGGGACGGGATGAGGTGTTTCCCACTCCTTGGGCAGCAAGAGTAGTGTCCTGACTGGGCTTCAAGCTGGAAACAGATTTCCCCTGTTTGGATGTCATGGCATTGCCTATGTGACACCATTCATCACCCCTCATGGCTGCAGGAATATTTGCCTGCACAGGGGATTACTCATCAATCACTTATGGTCAGGATTGTATGGGCAACACGAACAAGAAATTCTGACAGTGTGACTTGAGGATACTTGAAGCTCTCTTTACTCCAAAAATACCTCCCTGTCAAGTCCTACCATTTTCTGCTTCTTACCACATCATTCATGCCTCCTTAAAAGGAACTCCCCTTGCAAGACCTAATGATTCTCAAGTCTTTCCAGGGAAGGTGGTCCCAAAGGCCTTTTGTAGGTTTTGTTCCATGGGTATAGGAAAGAGAATTCACACTATAAATGGACACATTAGCCAGGACAATTTAATAGGCAATGCTTACTGTAATCACTAAGAGATCCTTGCTTGGAAGAATCAGGACCAAAAAAGAGATAAACTTGATGGAGGTGAAAGAAGAAAAGTAGGGAAGCTTGGGGGTGGCCCACACAGGGTAAATTTTACCTGAGGGCCAAAACATAGGAAGGGAAGCATCTAAAGGAAGAAAAGTTAGCCTGGTTCTAAATGTTTATTGAATAAATTAGTTACTGGCTGAATTCATAGAACTCTAGTATCTATCCATCCAACCTAAATTAAGCTTGAACTTTTAAAGTATTGCTATTTCATATAGAAAAGTAAACATGTACTTGAACAGATTGTCTTCTATGAGATATAGCCTCCTACCCCAGTATCCTAATAATATTTTAATTTGTTAAGCATTTATGAAGTGAAAGACACTGTTACATGTGCTTAACATATTTTATTGGTTTTGAGGGTTTTGTTTGTTTGCTTGTTTGTCTTTTTTTTCGGCGGGGTTGGGGGTGGTATGCCCTATTATCTGTTTCCCCCAATAGAATCTTAGGCCCATGAGGATAAGAACAGGGATTTTTGTCTGTTTCATTTACTGCCGTATCCTTAGGCAACATGTAGAATAGTTCTTGGCACAAAGTGTGTGTTCAAAAATTATTTATTGAAAGAAGGAAAGGGTCAAAGGGTACAAACATCCAGTGAGAGAAGGAATAAGTTCTGGAGTCTAATGTACAGCGTGGAGACACTGTCTTGTATACTTGAAAGTTGCTAAAACAGTAGATTTTAAAAGTTCTCACCTCCACAACAACAACAAAAATGGTGATTATGTCAGGTGAAGGGTATGTTAAATAACCCGACTGTGATAATCATTTCTCAATATGTATGTGTATAAAATTATGACATTGTACACCTTAAACTTACACAATGTTATATATCAATTATATCTTAATAACGTTGGGGGGAAAAAGATGAGGGAAAGAAAAGGAGGGAGGAAAAAAGGGAGGAAGCAAGAGAAAGGAAGGAGGGAAGGGAGAAAGGAAGGGATTAAGAGAGGAAGGAAATATCATGACATTTAACCCCCGCAAGGCCTTTTTATCCCTATTCTATTGGGTTGACCCAAAAATTTCATTTGGGTTTTTCCATAACATCGTACCACAAAGCCCTAACGAACCTTTTGGCCAACCCATACAGGTAAGGCTTTGAGGCTTAGGGAGGTTAAGTAACTTGCCTAAACCACACAGCTAACAAAGGGCTTGATTCTAACATGTATTCACTCAACAAATATCATTCTTCTAACCTTTAAAAGACAACATTAAGGCACATGTAGGCCGCATCCCACACACATTTTCCTGGTCTAGATTCTCATACATGTCTGTGTGTAATACTTACATAGCTCAAGTTAAATCCTAATTCCGCCATCAGCCTACTGTAAAGGATTGAAGAGAAGTGTGTACAGTTAATTGGGCCATAGAGCACAGGTGATAATAGTTACCTCTCTTCAAGATAAATTGGTGGATTAGCAAACTAATAGTTACAGAAAAGCTTTGAAAATATAAGGAACTACATAATTGCCAAGCACTGTTATTAGTAGCCTAACTAGTTGTGGAAAATCATTCATGTAGGCATCCTACATTCAAACTCATTTCACTTTTATTTTAAGAACAGCCAAAAAAGTAGAAAGCTACACCCATACCCATTTTTTTTTTACTAGCTGTTTGACTTTGGACCAGAGACCTCCCTCTGGAAATCCTAGCTCCTCAAAGTGTTACTCTAGGGGGGCTAGCAGTACAGGCTTTGCCAGGGAGCTTGTTAGAAATGCAGAACCTCTGACCCTACTCCAGACCCACTGAATCAGAAACTGCCTTTGACGATCCCCAGGTGACTCACAGACACATTGAATTTTGAGAAGCACAGCTCTAAGCCTCAGGGACCTCATCTGGGAAGATGTGAGAATTAAAGTGCCCAGCATAGTGTCTGACAGTGCTCACTAGAATTCTGTTCCTTATACCCACCATTCCGTTCCCTACAATAATGGGAACCTTGAAACCTCTGGGAAGATCAAAATGTTTCGGTCTGGCTTTAGAGGGTCCTGGAGTGGGACTGTGCAGACGGGAAGACAAGTTTTTGGATAATTGTGCCCCCTTCCTCTGTTCGAATGTATATTTGCAAGTTTATTTTTATCCTCTCAACTGCTGAGCCGTTGTTAGGATTTGATTGTGTCATGTGCTTTGACATTAATTTTAATAGGCAACATTTGGAATTCAAGCTCATATTTAGTTGATGGGATTTTTTTCTTCTTATGGTGCTTATTTATATCTGACTATAAAAGCAATACATGCTTACTGTAGGTAAGTTAGAAAATACGAACCACTGCTGCTAAGGGGTGTGTTTCTTATCAATCTTAATTTAAGCAAAAGTGGTATTATCTGGGTGGATTTGTGACCTGATTTTTTTGCTTGTCCTGAACACTTTCCCAGCTCATATAATTTGAAGAAAACTAAATGGATCTCTATTATTCTATTTTGTGATGATTTCAAAATTTAACCACCCCTAATTGAAAAGATATATGGTTTATAATTTAGTTTACTATTTTAATCATTTTATGATGAATGTTCTTCTTTATAAATCTTTGTCCATGACTGGTGATTTCTTAGTATTAGTTCCCCCCAGCTGAAAATTTCCTGAGTCAAAGGGTGTTTGATACCTTTACTTTGAAACATAATGTCAGCTTCCAGAAAGATTATGCCAGTCCCTCTCCCAGAAGCAGTCTAAGTACTAATCTAAATACAAAGCCAACTAACTCCGGAGTTAGTATATGTTTCTGAGTTTCTACTAATTGAGGGGTAATATAATGATAATTCCTTATTTTAATTCCCATTCTTTGTTTCTTAGTAAACTTCAATATTATCACCAAGCTACAAACCAGAAACAACAATCAGAAGTCCACATCCCTTTAATTCGATTGGGGAAGAATTGACATTTATACAACATTTAGCCTTATTAGCCAGGAACTTGACATTTCTCTCCATTTATTCAAATTAAAGACTTCATCAAAAAATTTTTGTTGGCTTTTGTGTATGCTGCTATTATTGATAAAGAACCAGTTCTCTCTGTAATGTTTGTAAAAAGGCACATCTATATTTAGGGACAGAATTTAACCCTCTTTTTCCGTAAAGAAAATGCCAGATTACTTTTAAAACTTTAGTTTCTGGAACATACATTAGTGCCAAATTTGTTAATCCACAATTCTGAATTTAAGTTTTGCTTTCTAGCTATTTCCTTTTATTTCCCATACTGTTGTTGTACTAAAGTTAATTCATGATAAAGAATTCTTTCCTACTTAACTGAGATTTAGGACAAATCACCCAATACTCATACAAATAATGAGGTTATATTCATTCAGAGTTTTTCAAGAGCGGGTCCTGAAACCCCCTCTCCTAAGGGACCTTCTTAGGTGAAGATGTGGAGGAGGTAGGATTCCGGATCCCCTGACCCTGACCCTGCCTCCAAGCTCCCCACCAGGCAGCTCAGCCCAGCTCAGCTTCTTTTTTTTTTTTTTTTTAACATCTTTATTGGGGTATAATTGCTTTACAATGGTGTGTTACTTTCTGCTTTATAACAAAGTGAATCAGTCATACATAAACATATGTTCCCATATGTCTTCCCTCTTGCGTCTCCCTCCCTCCCACCCTCCCTATCCCACCCCTCCAGGCTGTCACAAAGCACCGAGCCAATATCCCTGTGCCATGCGGCTGCTTCCCACTACCAGCTCAGCTTCTTGTCTGTTTTTAATACCATGCTTCTGTGCTTCAGATTACCTTTGAACAAAAGACTGTGTCACTAAAATAAATAAATAGAATGAGATGGGATGGGATGGAATGGAATAGAGTAGAGCAGAATAGAATCGAATAGAATGCCACTGGTCCTTTCCCAGTAGAAGAATCTGATTCTTGGTCTTTGAAACACCTTTAAGATTCCTCTGAGGGATAACTTTGATAGAGACATATTTTCAATAAAACTTTATCTTTTTTATTGATTGTATAGCCAAATACTAAAAAATCTTCCACCTTAAACTAGTCGGTATAATAGGGATGGATCATATTTGTTTTCAGAATTTGCAGCTTACTAATTGGTTGAGATTATATAATGCTCTGCCCTACCCAGAGATGACATTTGAATGGAAAAGTGCCTAATAAAGAGGGCACTTTAAGCCAGGTTCCCAGTTCAGTAAAACTTCTTTTGTAATCTTTTCTGCAAACGACAATAATAGGTGCAAGTCTTAATCTATAACACTCATTATATAATAAGCATCATATTTATTTTATATCTCTCTGCATCTAATTTGGTCTGCCATGAACCCCAACTGGTGGGAAATTTCACCTCAGTCATTATGGGACTCCTCTCACCAGAAATAAATGAAAGTCTCCAAGGGCTCTCTTAGTCAAGGGGTCAACATGTTCTATAAGTGGGCAGATAGTAAATATCTTGGCTTTGCAGGCCGTACTGGTCACTCTTGCAACTGCTTGATTCTGGTATTGTAGAAACCAGCCACAGACAATACACATGTCAACAAATGAATGTAGTTGTATTTCAGCAAAACTTCATTTATGGACATTGAAACTGTGAACTTCGTGTAATTTTCATGTGTCGTGTAGGAGAAAGCTTAGTCCTCCCTCTTCCTGTGTTTCTCCTTTACTCTCACATTATTACCACAGTCACAATATACTTCTGACACCAGATGTGTGGGGGTTTTCCCCACTCCAAGTAATTCTGTGACACTAGCTTGGCGTCCTACAGTTTAACTCAATTCTGACACTATCTATCTGGAGATATTATCAGATCAACAGATTAAAGGCTCAGTCCACAAGACTCCCCCACCCCTTCAGATGCCAATCGCAAATCCAGGTGGCACCTGTGCTTCTGACTGACTGGCCATAAAGCAGAGGTTCCCATGACCCCCTCCTCGGCTTGGATTAATTTGCTAGAGTGGCTCACAGAACTCAGAAAAACAGCTTATTTACCGTTTACCAGTTCATTAGAAAAGGAAGTGATGAAGGACACAGATGAACTTCCATTTGGGAGAGATGTATAAGGCAAGGTATGTGGGAAGGAACGCAAAGCTTCCATGCTGTCTCCTGAGTGCCCTACTCTCCCAGCCCCTCCACATGGCCAGCCACCCAGAAGTTCTCGAAACCCCATACTATTGGTTATGGAGGACCCCTCATGGAGGCATGATCCGTTACTAACTCCATTTCCTCTCTGGAAAATGCGGGGTGGAGCTGAAAATTCCAAGCTGCTAATCATGGCTTGGTCTTTCTGGTGACCAGCCCCATCTAGGAGCCCATGAAGAGTCACCTCTTTGGAACAAATGACACTCTGATCACCCAGGAAATTCCAAGGGATTTAGGAACTCTGTCAGGAATGAGGGTCAAAGACCAAATATGAGAACAGAAGATGTTCCTAGTGCTCTTATCACTTAGGAAATTACAAGAATTTCGGGAGCTCTTTTCCAGGAACCAGGGGCCGAGACCAATATATATATTTTTCTAATATCTCACAGTCATAAAATATTATTCCTTTTAAAATTTGTTTTCAATCATTTAAAAATGTAAAATCCATTCTTTACTCCCAGGCTGTACAAAAATAGGCAGCAGGGCATATGATTTTCCACCTCCTGCTCGGAACTTCTTCCACACTCAATGCCACTGATATGTCCAGGGTAAAAACCCACCTGGTGCCCCAAAGAAAGGAAGTTGTAGAGGTCGGAATCCAGGTCCCCACTGCCAGGCAGCCCTAGATGCTCCACCCTGCCACGCGCTGCCTGCACCAGAGAGGGGAAGTGTGCCCAGCTCAAACCTTGCTGGCTCCTACTTCTTAGACAATTTTCATCCTTTTCTGAGAACTTGGGAGTTAAGGATATTCCTGATACCCACCACTCAGGGTCCCATTTGTCCTCGTTTGGGTGAGAGGGAAAATCATGCTCATTCTGTTTCTTTGACAGCAGTAAAAACAAAGTATGAATTGATATCTCAAAGTATCCTGCCTATATGGGTACTTGGAGAAGAGAAATAGGTTGTCCTTCTCAAAGAGAAACTCATTCACTTACTCTTGTGACCACGGAGTAAATTATTAGATACAGGTTTTTAGGACTATGCAGCTCTAGTTCATCTGTTCTGTTTTTCAGATGAAGCCTAGCCCAGAAAGATTCAGTAACTCATTAAAAAAAAAAAAAAAAAACCCTCAGAGGCAGTAGCATGACCCAAATCCAGGTACTCTTTGCCCTCCTCCACACTGTCTCCTTCATAATGCGTTTTCCTTGCCTTACTCAACTAACTAGATTTTTAAAAGAGTGTAAGAGCGCCCAGGAGGTATCCTTACAGGTGCCCATCACAGGAAGCCTCCAGAAGGTGTAACCAGGTACCTGTAGCCACAGCAGATCAACTGAGTATCAGAACTGCAGGACCCTTGGCCTCTAAGATTTTGTTCATTTGACAAAAGACAGAACATAGTGTTGAGAGCACAGATTCCATGATAAACACACTATGCATGGACACATCTGAGACCTGCCCGGGGAAGTTGTAGGTATTCTCCAGATTAAGATCGGTTGCTCCTCGTGGCTTGTTGTTTAGATATCTTACTCTGAAGGATCAGATGAGGAGGAATTGAGAAAATGGTTAGCAAGTCCAGGCAAGCCCTGAGGAGACATTGCAGCCAGATGATTCCATGTTAGCGTGATAAATAGAAATGCCACTGAAGCAACGACGGTATTGCAGAGGAAAATGGAGGCCTGAAGTGTGCTGTTTAGCCAGAGGGGAAAGGAAGAGTAGATATGGGTTGACCCTGTCTGTGTTTAAAATTAGAGGGGCACTTTCTGAAATGACTTTCTTTTCTTTTTTTTTTTTTTTGTTTTACTTAGGCTTCTTTATTCACAAAATTGAATGTGAAATGCTGCTTCCAAAATTGATAGTTTCCAGTATTATTACATATTATTCATGCTGATCATGTTCTACATTCACTAGGAAGTAGTTAGGTCTAGTGATAGTGTCTTGAAATGGAAGGAGAAATAGTGTTTGCTTGTACTTCCCTATTCAGAAACAGCAAGGATCATAAAAAGTGTTCTGGAATTTTTTAACACCTAACCACAGTGTTGTAGAATTTACCTCGGTGGTCTCTGCATGCATTCTCAGTGGGAGCGATATCAGTTTACACTGGTTTGTGATCCCCTCTCAAAGGGCTATAGTTTGTAAACGGATACACAATGCATGTTAGTATTAAAATTTCTTGGGAAGGGGGGCAATTATGAAAAAAGTCTAAAAATGCTCCTTCGACAGGAATAATGAAAAAACAAAGGTTGAGAAACACTGGTCTATTGCAATATGGAAGACTTGGGAATCAGGTTTAATAGTCTTAACCTAAGTACACCCCAAAAAACAACAATTATTAAAGGCCCTATGGCAATTACATTGAATTAACAAAGTTAACTCACTTATCCAATTAAAAACCCTTTTTTTTTTTTCTTTTTCTGGAAGTGGAAGCAGTAGTGATAGAAATGTATATAAATGTTTGCCGACATGATGTCAAAATAGGGCTTCCCTGGTGGCGCAGTGGTTGAGGGTCTGCCTGCCAATGCAGGGGACACGGGTTCGAGCCCTGGTCTGGGGGGATCCCGCATGTCGCGGAGCAACTAGACCCGTGAGCCACAACTACTGAGCCTGTGCGTCTGGAGCTTGTGCTCCACAACAGGAGAGGCCGCGATAGTGAGAGGTCCGGGCACCGTGATGAGGGGTGGCCCTGCTCGCCGCAACTAGAGAAAGCCCGCGCACAGAAACGAAGACCCAACACAGTCAAAAATAAATAAATTAATTAATTAAAAAAAAATAGAGTGAAAAATTCAGAGTTGTATGGATGTCTACCACAGATCCTGTGCTCTGCAACGGGAGAGGCCACAACTGTGAGAGGCCCGCGTACCGCAAAAAAAAAAGTATATAACCTTATCGGTTGGGTCTCCTAGATTTTTGAATCCTCAATATTCTGGTAAGGACAGTTTAGCTGGAGAGAAATGCCAGATGAAAAGCAGCAAATAGGGCTTCCCTGGTGGCGCAGTGGTTGAGAGTCCGCCTGCCGATGCTGGGGACACGGGTTTGTGCCCCGGTCCGGGAAGATCCCACATGCCACAGAGGGGCTGGGCCCGTGAGCCATGGCCGCTGACCCTGCGCGTCCCGAGCCTGTGCTCTGCAATGGGAGAGGCCACAGCAGTGAGAGGCCCGCGTACCGCAAAAACAAACAAACAAAAAAACTACTAGTTTTTAAAAAAAAGAAGAAGAAGAAAAGGAGCAAATATCCTAATTGTAAACATGGCCAAAGAAGCTGTGACTAAGAAAACAAGGGCTTTGCATCTGGGTATTTCAGATCTGGAAGATTTACACATTGTTTCTGATGGGTGTGGTCCGTGTAGATGAAGTAAGTTGACAGGAGGAATGCAAAACATCCAGAAGAAATTTACCACTTCCCCAAGGGACCCACCAGCACTAGCAATAAATGTACTAAATCTAGCTCATGTCTGCCTTAGATAGACAAGGGCAATAAGCAATGAGCAGAAGGCCTGGAAATTCTGCAGAACACCAGGTACAAAAGCAGCAGGCTAGAGTAGAAAGAGAAGCAGACTTGGGCTCACCTCCTTGCTCACCCACTTCCGAAATGTGCATGCTCTTTGACAAATGATTTGAATTCTGAGCTTCAAATCTCTCATTTGTAAACCAGGATTAATCCCTACTTGCAAGATTATTTTGAGGATTAAATGAGAATACGTGAACAGCAATGCACCAGGGTGTAAAAAACGTGCTCAGCAAATGGGAGTTGAAAGAAAGAGATGGGTGAAAGTTTAAAAGGATGAAACAGAAAAAAATCGTGTCACTGAGCATGTGTGTGTATACGTGTTTGTGTATGTGTGTGTACATACCTTGTAAAATTTACCAAATTTACCTTATGAAGGGTTTTGAGAATATGGACTAAATTAGCTAAGGGGATGGGGAGGAAATCTTAGAAGGGAAGATAGAAACAAGTGTAAGTCCCTGCTTCACCATCACTAAAGGAGAGAACTAAATGCAGCAAGAACTGAAAATTTCAAGGTAGTTCCACAAAAGATGAAAGAAATTGATGGCTCTGAGGATTTTTCAGCACCTTGTAAACCGGGTGTCCCTGCAGAGTTCCAACCCAGGAATTTGTTTTGTGAATTGGTGTTGGAGCTGCTTGATAAAAAATAAATGCATAGCATTGGGGTAGTCCAAGGGCAGCAGACAGGCTCATTGGAGAGGGGTTTCAGAGCACGGGAGTGAACGTGCAAAAATGCCACTCCTTGGGAACAGGTGAAGAGGAGGCATAAGGAAAGATAATTGTCTTTTGTTAAAGCCAAATTAGCTGGTGAAGTTAAAATGAAATAACCCATCATTTTATCCCTTTGTTAGAAACTGTTTCCATCAACAAGCTCTGGGGCAGAAGGGAATCAAGTCACTCCCGGTAGGATTTCTCTGTACCATGTCAAGGGGACATTTCCTACAACAAGGAAATAGTTGTCTGGTCAGGAGAAAGGGGGCAATGATGCAACAAGAAAATACTGTCTCCCAAAATAAAGACAAGCATTAATGACTAATAAGAGATAAGCTCTGAGCAAAGACTCAGTCTGAGTTCTTTGAGAATCTATGTGAGGACCTGCAGTTTATTTCAAATTGGCAGATATATGAGGAGGTTCACATAATTTATATGCTGCAAGAATCCATAAACAAGGATAGAGCAGATATATTGCCTGAGAATATTAATAGCGCATGATCAAAAAATAAATAAAATATACAGTGATGTTTCCTGCCAAAAGGAGATTTATAGCCTTCTTAGAAGCACCAACAGAACAGAAATCAGATTTACTGTATATTAGGCCAAAGAATGTAAATGTAATAATTCATTTGCCTTTTCAAAAATAATAAGGATATAGTATACTTTGGAGATCAGAACAATTTCTCCATACACGATTTCAGAAGTACAACAAAACCAAAAGAGCAAAGCTTTTATTTTGAGCTTTTCATCTAACTTGTCTTTATAACTGAGTTTTACCCTAGTGCCAATGCAATATTTATGCTCTCAAATATGAAGGGGAAAGAAAGCCAGTTGGTCAAGTTCTTTAACTTGGCGCTGATGAAACCAGAGCAGCAGAGAGAACACCCAGTTAATGAACACCCAGTTGCATCCCAGGGACCTGGTAGGCAGGTAACGGATGCGACAGCATATTGATTCCTTCTGAAATTCTGTTTTGCCTTTTATGACTTTCAATTTAAATTCCCATCTTTAGCATGGTTGTATTACAGGTTTCTTATTCCCACGGTGATGGTTTTCGTGTTCTTGAGAAGGAAAAACAAACTAACCTAAATAAGTTCCCAACCCTCATCCAATATCACAGGGCCTATGTGTATAACTCTCCAAATGTTGAGCAGTGTGCCTGCCAGCCAGGCCTCATTCTTGGTGTGGAATGATATTCTATCAAAGTTTCCATGGGGCTTTTGTCACATTTTGCTACTGAATTTTCTGCCATCTTTTTGAGTAAGGGCCAAAAATGTACACACTAAATGTACAAGAACAACAAAAAAGCAACTTTTATTTATTTTTTTAATAACCCATCATACTTTACAGTAGAGCTCTCATTCTCACCCAGTAGCAAAAAATAAAAACCAAAAAGTCATGAATGTACCAGTGAAAGTCAGCCATGTCTCTTTCTGCTCATTAAGCTTTGGAAGTGTGTTGACTTAGATTCTTTGGGTTCTCAGTCAATTCAAAGTTTAAAACTCTATAAGGACCAAAAGCACAACCAAGAACAAACAAACGAAGAAAGACTAGGTAAATGGAACTTCATCAAAATTTTAAACTTTTATGCATCAGAGCACACTATCAACAGAGTGAAAAGGCAATCCATGAAGTGGAGAAAATATTTGTAAATCATGTATCTGATAAGGAATTGATATCCAGAATATACAAGGAACGCCTACAACACAACAAAAAACCAAATGACCCAATTTTAAAATGGGCAAAGGACTTGAATAGACATTTCTCCAAAGAAGGTATATAAATGGCCAATAAGCACATGAAAATATGCTTAACATATTCCCTAACTAGTCATTAGGGAAATGCAAGTCAAAACCATAATACCAGCTCACACCCATTAGGATGGCTGCTATCAAAAACAGAAAGGAAGGAAGAAAGGGAAAGAGGAAGGAAGGGAGGGAGGAAGGGAGGGAGGAAGAAAAAGGAAATATCAAATGTTGGTGAGGCTGTGGAGAAATTGGAACCCTTGCATGTAGCTGGTAGGAAGGTAAATGGTGCGACTGCCGATATAGTATCGTTTTTCACAAAGTAAACAGAAAATCCATATGGTCCAAGTTCCACCTCTGGATATATAATCAAAAAAATGAAAGCAGGGATTTGAACAATATCTGATGAACAGGTACACCAGTGTTCATAGCATTATTCACAATAGACAAAAGGTGGAAGCAACCCTAGCGTCCACTGACAGATGAATGGATAAAACAAAATGTGCTGCACGTACAATGGAATGTTACTCAGCCTTGAAAAGGAAGGAAATTCTGACATATGCTACAACATGGATGAATCCTGAAGACCTAATGGTGGAATAAACCAGTCACAGAAGACCAAATATTGTATGATTCCTCTTCTGTGAAATTCCGAGAGCAGTCAAATTCATAGAAACAGAAAGTTGAGTGGTCATTGCCAGAAGCTGGGGGTGGAAAGGGGCATGGGGAGAGTGTTTAATGGGTGCAGAGTTTCATTTGGGGAAGATGAAAAACGTCTGGAGGTGGGACTGGCTGCACAGCAATGTGAATGTGCTTAAAATGCCACAGAACTGTACACTTAAGAGTGGTTAAAATGGTAAATTTTATGTTATGTATATTTTACTCTAAGGGCAGTTTTCCCTACTTTCCAGGCTTCTCCTGGCTGCTTCCTCCTTCCCAGAATTTAGGTATCCTCGTAGCTCTGGTGCCAGGCCCTTGGTTTGCATTCTGACATCAGTTGGGGTGTCTTGACCCAAAGAAGTTCCGGCCATACTGCCTCCAGCATAATAGCATCTTTGGTCTGTTCTCCCAGGGAGTTTGCTCTCTTGCTCTGATGAGTAGACCCCAACCTCAGCCATCAGGCCTCACAGATCCCCTGGGGTCAGCTGCAATCTCTCTTCATTCCCCAGTCTGGGAATCTACCCTTCAGTCCTTAGCTGTAAGGTCACTTCACCCCGTCCTGCGTTGACCCCCCCCCCCACCATAAGACCAGCAGTCTGCATCTTTAGGCATCTTACACATCCTGCGCAATTGAGGACCATGCAGGATCTCTATGCTATGCGGAATCAATAAGAACTGCCTCGAGTCCTCTTTTGACATCAATGTGTCATACCACCATTTCATTTTTTCCTGTCCCTTCTCAATATTGGCTCAAAGATAACCAGGAAAGAGATTACTGATCTCTGTTTTTTTGGCCTTCCTCTTAGCCTACCTGAAGTGTCCATAATCTCTACCCACTCACCCCATTGGCCAAGGCCCAGATTGGTGAGCTACTGGATTCATGAGGGACCCAGTCAGGGTCCTCACTCTTCTTTACTCACTGCCCATGAAACTGTCTCTCTCCTGATTCCACCGGGAGGAAGGGCTCTCCACTCTTTCTCTTGGGGGGTGGGGAGTATATGGAGCTTCCTATGTGACACATCCTGCAGGCACTGTTAATCATCTCTACTTTGTCCGTTGGTTGACTCTAAGGGTTGAAAATGTCTGAACTGCCTTTGCTTTAATATAACTTGCAAATGTGTTTTTGTCTCAGGTCACATGGTGTGTTTGATTATATTTCCTTCCTCTGTTGGTGACCCAAAGGAGAGTATTTTTAGCATTGAGGTTAATGGATTTGCTCTTCTTAAATTCCATCAGTGGTTTAAATTCATGCCATATTTTAGTTTATAGTTTTGATTTTTCTAGTTTTAATTGCCCTTTTGTCTTGCATTATTTGACTTCATTATGTCCTTTTTTGCCCCCTAAACATCCATCATATTTTCTATTCTGTCAACTTCCATTTTTTCTAGAGCCCTCCATCCCCCCTGTCCAATCTGTACCAGTCCGTCTCCAGGTCTGCTGCACATTCAGTAACTGGGAGGCTCCCTTTATTGCCCTCCTGGTTTGGATCTACTGTTTCAGGACACCATGCCTTCCTCTTTGTTTACACCCTCATTTTGCTGGAGTACGTCGTCAAATAACTCTTAAGAATAGATAGGTGGGTCGTCGTAAACTTTGGATCTTTGTAGGCCTGTGTCTTTACTCTGTTCTCCCACTTAATGAATAATTTGTCTGGGTATAGAATTCTGGGATGAAAATCCTTTGTCCTTAGAATTTTTAAGGAATTGCTAGACAGTTTTGAAGCATCCAGTGTTGCTGATAAGCCTGATGTCAGTCTGATTCTTGTCTGTTATACTGAACTTTTTTCTCTCTAGAAGCTGTTAACGTTACTTTCTTATATTTGGCATTCTACAATTTTACAATGACATGAGTTATCTGATTTCACTCACCCCACTCAGCATTTAGTGAGTTTTTTCAATCCAAAAATTCTTATCTTCCAGCTTTTTTTACCTTCTGGCATTTATTTAATTTCCAAGTAGTTTTTCTGGTCATTTTTTTATTATTGATTTCTGATCTTTCCAAATCAAGATGTAGCTTCTAAATCCCAATGTTATTAATTTATTTAGGTTCTTCATCACCAAATTGATATTTATAAGTGTTCTAAAGGCTCAGATTACCTATTGTGTTTGTAGAGTAAAAATTCTATACATGTCAGTTAACTCGACCTTGTTGATCATGCTCCTCAAATCCTTTAGTTTATTTTCAGACTGTCAAATTCCAGAAGAAGTTTATTAAAACCTCCCACTGTGATTCTATCATTTTCTCCTCAAATTTTTAGAAAATTTTTTCTAAGGTGTTGGTCTGTTATGCTTGTACATAACCTGGTGTATAAAGATTCATGGCTTATTTTTCTCATGGATATAATCTTTGGTCAGTATATAAACTTCTTTGTCCCATTAAATGCTTTTTTCCCCTTTATTATAGACTGTTCCTCTTCTTCCATTTTACCCCATATCCTTGATTTAGTAAAAGTTTAAATATTCTAAAACAGATTCCAAAAATCATTAGATGGCAAAAAACTTCAGCATGTGTGTCTGAAAATCGGAATTACTTTTCCTCCTTGGCCTCTTCCCTGGTTACCTAACAAAACTAACAATAATTCCCCAACAGAATCTAATTTTCAGTTTATGTTAAAGTATACCTAATGTTTCTCAAAATGTCTTCTGCAGTTGATTTGTGCAAACCAGAACCCAGTTAAAGCCCACGCATGATATTCCAGGCACGAATTGTCTTAAGTCTTTTGGATTTAGCACAGTTCTGGCCTCACCATTTAATAAACTGCTTCTTGAAATGGACTTGTTGCAAACTAAGACGTTTCTGTGTGACCTAATCCTAAATTCTAAGTGAGCTCCAGATATCGGGTCCCCAATCTGAGGCATACGAAAGAAAAAAAATATTCACAGCCCTCAAAGCCCTATCACCGCAAAAGCCTCTAGTGCCACTTTGGCTTCCGGAGCCTGCAGCCCACCCACCCTCCATCAATCGACCAATCAGCCTGAAGCACGGCAGCCCACGTGATGAACTCGCGCGTGTTCCTCGCCTAAAGTGGAGCCGCTGGCTGGAAAGGGGTTTCCGAGCCGGCCTTTTCTGCGGCAGGAGAGGTCCTCCACGTTTTAAATCTCCTGTGGTACCAGAGGCCCTTTTCCTCTGACTGGAATACAGGAAGTTGGTGCCGCTGGCCTCGTGGCCCCTCTCATCGCGGTTCTCCGTCAGCTGAGGTCTGGGGAGCGCGGCGTCTTCTGCGATCCTCGCCGCCATCTTGCGGCCTGAACAGGCATCTCTTCGGCTCGTGTAGGCGCCTTTCTTCGCGGCGCCGCTCATTTCTCTTCAGTTCCTCAGATCTGCGTTTTGGAAGCTATGCTCATCTCCGGGGAAAGCACTCAGGAAAACGTGAAAATGGCTCTGGGGCCCAGGAGAATTGGAAGAAAGGTGGGGATTTCTTCTCATCAAAAGAGGCTGAATCCTAATGGCGCGCAAAAAAAATTGTTTTTTCAGTGGAAGTGGTCACCTCTCTTTATGTTTGGGCTTTCACACTTACTCTGTGCTTCAGTCTATACTTAGTATTGAAATACAAAAAACATGGGCCCCGGGAGTAGGGGGTTGTCTGTGGAGAGAGGAGATAAAGGTGTCTGTGTTCTCCGCGGGTGTAGGCTTGGGGTGCGGACTGGGGGGTAGTCTCCCCTAACAGGCCTTGAATTGTGCGTGGAGCCGTGTTGCAGGCCCTTGGATTTCATGTGTGCCCGGCTGCAGCTCCGCGTGTCACACTGAATGGGAGGGAGGCGGGATTGTGCTGGGGTGTCAGGTGGACAGCATTCCACCTGGGGGGAAAGGCTGAAGGCGCAGCTGCTCAGTAAGGCCGGGTACTGGGGGGTGGAGAGCGCGTGTGTGCGGACAGGGCATGGAGAATAGGAAGAGCTAGACCAGGGGAGTGAGGGTGGCGTATGGAAGAGGCAATGCACTAAAGAGTGTGTGAAGTGTGTGTGTGTGTGTGTGTGTGTGTGTGTGTGTGTGTGTGTGAAGAGAAGTACACAAAAGAGAGAGAGAATTCCTGTGATCACCAGACATCACTAGCTCATGGTTGCGAAGCAGCTTCCTGTGGTCGGTATCTTCCCCAGAAAGGTTCCATGACATTATTCTGAGGTGGACACAGGCATATTAAAATGTGCTAAGATCAGGCCATCGGAGGAGCGCGGCTGGCCGCAGCAAACAGGGCAGGTAAAAGAGTCAGGGCACCGTGCTGCCCTGTTGATCTTCTTTCCTGGGGGCTCTTCCTGAACTTTGGTGAACGGGGCTCAGAAGGCCCCGTGGAGAGGGGTGGCAAATGGTTGAGCCTGGACAGGGCCAAAGGGGCGGTAGAGACCTTCACGAAGATACCGACTGACAGAGCCCGGTGGCGACCTGGGCCTGGCGGCCCGCAGACGGCAGGGGTCCCATTAAATGCTTTTGACTTTGAATTCTGCTACTACTGCTTCCTTTGTTTGCATTAATTAGATGTGTCTTTGTCCATACCCTTATTTTCAATCTTTCTGTGTTATTTTTTCCTGCCTATTTGTTCTTTCTATCTATAAATCTGTTTCTGTTTTGTTATGTTTGTTCATTTGTTCTTTAGATTCCACAGGTAAGTGAAATCATACAGTATTTGGCTTTCTCTGTCTGACTTATTTCTCTTAGCATAATACCCTCCAGGTCCATCCATGCTGTTGCAAATCCATTTATCTACTGATGGGTACTTGGGTGGCTACCACGTCTTGGCTATTATAAATAATGCTGCAGTGAACGTAGCGGGTGCATGTATCTCTTCTAATTAGTGTTTTTATTTTCTTCGGATAAAAACCCAGGAGTAGAATTACTGGATTGTGTGATAGTTCTATTTTTAATTGTTTGAAGAATCTCTATACTGTTCTCCATAGTGGCTGCACCAATTTACATCCCCACCGACAGTGCACAAGTGTTCCCTTTTCTCCACATCCTCACCAACACTCGTTATCTGTTGTCTTTTGAAAATAGCCATTCTGACAGGTGTGAGGTGATATTTCATGGTGGTTTTGATTTGCATTTCCTTGATGATTAGTTATGTTGAGCATCTTTCCATGTGCCTGTTGGCCATCAGTATATCTTCTTTGAAAAAAATGTCTATTCAGATCCTGTGACCAGTTTTTTTTATTAATGTATTTTTTTGGAGTATAGTTGCTTAAAATGTTGTGTTAGTTTCTGCTGTACAGCAAAGTGAATCAGTTATATATATATACATACATTTCCTCTTTTTTAGATTTCCTTCCCATTTAGGTCACTGCAGAGTAATGAGTAGAGTTCCCTGTGCAATACAGTAGGTTCTCATTAGTTATCTATTTTATCCATAGTAGTGTATATATGTCAGTTCCAATCTCCCAATTCATCCCACCCCACCCCCCTTCCCCCTTGGTATCCATAAGTTTGTTCTGTACATCTTTGCTCTGACCAGTTTTTAATCAGGTCGTTTGTGGTTTTTGTGATGTGGAGTTGCATGAGTTTTTTTGTATATTTTGGACATTAACCCCTTATCAGATAATTGTTTGAAAATATTATCTTCCATTCAGTAGGTGGCTTTCCTTTTTTGTATAGTTTCCTTTGCTGTGCAAAAGCTGATTAGTTTCATGTAGTCCCATTTGTTTGTTTGTTTTTGCTTTTGTTTTCCTTGCCTGAGGAGACATAGTCACACATATGTTTGCCATATCTTTGTCACTTTATTTTTTTTTTTCTTTTTTCCTTTAACATCTTTATTGGAGTATAATTGCTTTACAATGTTGTGTTACTTTTTGCTGTATAACAAAGTGAATCAGGTATATGTTCCACACCTGGAACACAGCCACATCCATTCGTTCACATATTGTCCGTGGCTGCTTTCATGCTACAATGGCTAAGTTGAGTAGTTGTAAAAGAGACCATATGGGCTGCAAAACCTAAAATTAAAATTCAGTATCCAGTCATTTACAGATTGTTTGCTGACACCTGGCCTCGAGTTTTCTTGATAATCTTAGCTTGTCTGGTCCCCTCCATTACATTGCAACCTGCTTAAGCCCGTACCCGTTTCCCTTGCTGCAACTTGTAACACATTCCACACAAGGAAAGAGTTGAATTTCTGATTGAATGACAAGCATTCATGCAAGAAACATTTTTTTTAACATCTTTATTGGAGTATAATTGCTTTAAAATGGTGTGTTAGTTTCTGCTATATAACAAAGTGAATCAGCTATACGTATACATATGTTCCCATATCTCTTCCTTCTTGCGTCTCCCTCCCCTCCCACCCTCCCTATCCCAACCCTCTAGGTGGTCACAAAGCACCAAGCTGATCTCCCTGTGCTATGCGGCTGATTCCCACTAGCTATCTATTTGACATTTGGTACTGTGTATATGTCAGTGTTACTCTCTCACTTTGTCCCAGCTTACCCTTCCCCCTCCCCGTGTTCTCAAGTCCATTCTCCACGTCTGCGTCTTTATTCCTGTCCTGCCCCTGGGTTCTTCAGAACCATTTTTTGTTGTTCTTGTTCCATATGTGTTACCTTACGGTATTTGTTTTTCTCTTTCTAACTTACTTCACTCTGTATGACAGACTCTAGGTCCATCCACCTCACTACAAATAACCCAATTTTGTTTCTTTTTATGGCTGAGTAATATTCCATTTTACATATGTGCCACATCTTCTTTATCCATTCATCTGTCGATGGACACTTAGGATGCTTCCATGTCCTGGCTATTGTAAATAGTGCTACAATGAACATTGTGGTACATGACTCTTTTTGAATTATGGTCTTCTCAGGGTATATGCCCAGTAGTGGGATTGCTGGGTCGTATGGTAGTTCTATTTTTAGTTTTTTAAGGAACCTCCATACTGTTCTCCATAGTGGCTGTATCAATTTACATTCCCACCAACAGTGCAAGAGGGTTCCCTTTACTCCATACCCTCTCCAGCATTTACTGTTTGTAGATTTTTTGATGATGGCCATTCTGACAGGTGTGAGGTAACCTCATTGTAGTTTTGATTTGCATTTCTCTAATGATTAGTGATGTTGAACATCTTTCCATGTGCCTCTTGGCCATCTGTATGTCTTCTTTGGAGAAATGTCCGTTTAGACCTTCTGTCCATTTTTTTGATTGGGTTGTTTGTTTTTTTTGATATTGAGCTGCATGACCTGCTTGTATATTTTGGAGATTAATCCTTTGTCAGTTGCTTCATTTGCAAATATTTTCTCCCATTCTGAGGGTTGTCTTTTCATCTTGTTTATGGTTTCCTTTGTTGTGCAAAAGGTTTTAAGTTTCATTAGGTCCCATTTGTTTATTTTTGTTTTTCCATTTCTCTAGGAGGTGAGTCAGAAAGGATCTTGCTGTGATTTATGTCATAGAGTGTTCTGCCTATATTTACCTCTAAGAGTTTATAGTGTCCAGTCTTACATTTAGGTCTTTAATCCATTATAAGTTTATTTTTGTGTATGGTATTAGGAATTGTTGTAATTTCATTCTTTTACATGTAGCTGTCAGTTTTCCCAGCACCACTTATTGAAGAGGCTGTCTTTTCTCCATTCTTGCCTCCTTTATCAAAGATAAGGTGACCATATATGCGTGGCTTTACCTCTGGGCTTTCTATCCTGTTCCATTGATCTATATTTCTGTTTTTGTGCCTGTACCATACTGTCTTGATTGCTGTAGCTTTGCAGTATAGTCTGAAGTCAGGGACTTTGGTTCTTCCAGCTCCGTTTTTCGTTCTCAAGATTGCTTTGGCTCTTCGGGGTCTTTTGTGTTTCCATACAAATTGTGAAATTTTTTGTTCTAGTTCTGTGAAAAATGCCAGTGGTAGTTTGATAGGGATTGCATTGAATCTGTAGATTGCTTTGGGTAGTAGAGTCATTTTCACAATGTTGATTCTTCCAATCCAAGAACATGGTATATCTCTCCATCTGTCTGTATCATCTTCAATTTCTTTCATCCGTGTCTTATAGTTTTCTGCATACAGGTCTTTTGTCTCCTTAGGTAGGTTTATTCCTAGGTATTTTATTCTTTTTGGTGCAGTGGTAAATGGGAGTGTTTTCTTGATTTCACTTTCAGATTTTTCATCATTAGTGTATAGGAATGTAAGAAATTTCTGTGCATTAGTTTTGTATCCTGCTACTCTACTGAATTCATTAATTAGCTCTAGTAATTTTCTGGTAGCATCTTTAGGATTCTCTATGTATAGTATCATGTCATCTGAAAACAGTGACAGTTTCACTTCTTCTTTTCTGATTTGGATTCCTTTTATTTCTTTTTCTTCTCTGATTGCTGAGGCTAAAAATTCCAAATCTATGATGAATAATAGTGGTGAGAGTGGACAACCTTGTCTTGTTCCTGACCTTAGAGGAAATGGTTTCAGTTTTTCACCACCAAGAACGGTGTTGGTTGTGGGTTTGTCATATATGGCCTTTATTATGTTGAGGTAGGTTGCCTCTGTGCCTACTTTCTGGAGAGTTTTTATCATAAATCGGTGTTGAATTTTGTTGAAAGCTTTTTCTGCATCTATTGAGATTATCATATAGTTTTTAGCCTTCATTTTGTTAATATGGTATATCACATTGATTGATTTGTGTATATTGAAGAATCCTTGCATCCCTGGAATAAACCCCACTTGATCATGGTGTATGATCCTTTTAATGTGCTGTTGGATTCTTTTTCCTAGTATTTTGTTGAGGATTTTTGCATGTATGATCATCAGAGATATTGGCCTGTAGTTTTCTTTTTTTGTGACATCTTTGTCTGGTTTTGGTATCAGGGTGATGGTGGCCTCATAAAATGTGTTAGGGAGTGTTCCTCCCTCTGCTATATTTTGGAAGAGTTTGAGAAGGATACGTGTTAGCTCTTCTCTAAATGTTTGATAGACTTCGCCTGTGAAGCCATCTGGTCCTGGGCTTTTGTTTGTTGGAAGATTTTAATCACAGTCTCAATTTCAGTGCTTGCTATTGGTCTGTTTATATTTTCTATTTCTTCCTGGTTCAGTCCGGGAGGGTTGTGCTTTTCTAAGAATTTGTCCATTTCTTCTAGGTTGTCCATTTTACTGGCATATAGTTGCTTGTAGTAACCTCTCATGATCCTTTGTATTTCTGCAGTTTCACTTGTTACTTCCCCTTTTTCATTTCTAATTCTTTTCATTTGAATCTTGTCCCCTTTTTTCTTGATGAGTTTGGCTAATTGTTTATCAATTTTGTTTATCTTCTCAAAGAATCAGCTTTTAGTTTTATTGATCTTTGCTATTGTTTCCTTCATTCCTTTTTCATTTATTTCTGATTGATTTTTATGATTTCTTTTCTTCTGCTAACTTTGGGGGGTTTTTGTTGTTTCTCTAATTGCTTTAGGTGTAAGGTTAGGTTGTTTATTTGAGATGTTTCTTGTTTCTTGAGGTAGGTTTGTATTGCTGTAATCTTCCCTCTTAGAACTGCTTTTGCTGCATCCCATATGTTTTGGGCTGTTGTGTTTTCATTGTCATTTGTTTCTACGTAATTTTTAATTTCCTCTTTGATTTCTTCAGTGATCTCTTGGTTATTTAGTAGTATATTGTTTAGCCTCCATGTGTTTGTATTTTTTACAGATTTTTCCCTGTAATTGTTATCTAGTCTCATAGTGTTGTGGTTGTAAAAGATACTTGATACGATTTCAATTTTCTTAACTTTACCAAGGCTTGATTTGTGACCCAAGATATGATCTATCCTGGAGAATGTTCCATGAGCACTTGAGAAGAAAGTGAATTCTGTTGTTTTTGAATAGAATGTCCTGTAAATATCAATTAAGTCCATCTTGTTTAATGTATCATTTAAAGCTTGTGTTTCCTTATTTATTTTCATTTTGGATGATCTGTCCATTGGTGAAAGTGGGCTGTTAAAGTCCCCTACTATGATTGTGTCACTGTGAATTTCCCCTTTTATGGCTGTTAGCATTTACCTTATATATTGAGGTGCTCCTGTGTGGGTGCCAAAATATTTACAATTGTTACAGCTTCTTCTTGGATTGATCCCTTAGATCATTCTGTAGTGTCCTTCTTTGTCTCTTGTAATAGTCTTTATTTTAAAGTCTGTTTTGTCTGATATGAGAATTGCTACTCCAGCTTTCTTTTGATTTCCATTTGCATGGAACATCTTTTTCCATCCCCTCATTTTCAGTCTGTATGTGTCCCTAGGTCTGAAGTGGGTCTCTTGTAGACAGCATATATATGGGTCTTGTTTTTGTATACATTCAGCTAGTCTGTGTCTTTTGGTTGGAGCATTTTTCTATTTACCTTTAAGGTAATTATCAATACGTATCTTCCTATTACCATTTTCTCAATTGTTTTGAGTTTGTTATTGTAGGTCTTTTCCTTCTCTGGTGTTTCCTGCCTAGAGAAGTTCCTTTAGCATTTGTTGTAAAGCTGGTTTGGTGGTGCTGAATTCTCTTAGCTTTTGCTTGTCTGTAAAGATTTTAATTTCTCCATCAAATCTGAATGAGATCCTTGCTGGGTAGAAATAATCTTGGTTGTAGGTGTTTCCCTTTCATCACTATCAATATGTCCTGCCACTCCCATCTGGCTTTCAGAGTTTGTGCTGAAAGATCAGCTGTTAACCTTATGGGGATTCCCTTGTATGTTATTTGTTGTTTTTCCTTTGCTGCTTTTAATATTTTTTCTTTGTATTTAATTTTTGAGAGTTTGATTAATATGTGTCTTGGCATTTTTCTTCTTGGATTTTCCTGTATGGGACTCTCTGTGCTTTCTGGACTTGATTGAGTATTTCCTTTCCCATATTAGGGAAGTTTTCAACTATAATCTCTTCAAATGTTTTCTCAGTCCCTTTCTTTTTCTCTTCTTCTGGGACCCCTATAATTCGAATGTTTGTGCATTTAATGTTGTCCCAGAAGTCTCTGAGTCTGTCCTCAATTCTTTTCATTCTTTTTTCTTTATTCTGCTCTGTGGTAGTTATTTCCACTATTTATCTTCCAGGTCACTTATCTGTTCTTCTGCCTCAGTTATTCTGGTATTGATTTCTTCCAGAGTATTTTTAGTTTCAGTAATTGTGTTGTTCATCATTGTTTGTTTGCTCTTTAGTTCTTCTAGGTTCATCTTAATGTTTATTCTATTTTCTCTGTTGTATTTCCAAGATTTGGATCATCTTTACTATCATTACTCTGAATTCTTTTTCAGGTAGGTTGCCTATTTCATCTGCATTTATTTGGTCTTGTAGGTTTTTACGTTGCTTCTTTGTCTGTAACATATTTTTTTATTGTTTCAGTTTTTTTTTCTCTTTTTGATGGGTGGTGCTGTATTTCTGTCTTACTGGTTGTTTGGCCTGAGATGTCCAGCACTGGAGTTTGCAGGCAGTTGGATAGAGCCAGGTCTTTGTGCTGAGATGAGGACCTCTGGGAGGCCTCACTCCGATTAATATTCCCTGGGGTCTGAGGTTCTCTGTTAGTCCTGATGTTTGGACTTGGAGTTCCCACCACAGGAGCTTGGGCCCAACCTTCGTCCTGGGAACCACAATCTCACAACCTGGTCGCTGGGGGTTCCTCCCATCCCCTTAGGTGTCCGTGGCCCCCCACCGGTGCCTGATAGTTGCTCTAGTTATGAGGAGACGCGAATTCCGCGTCCTCCTAGTACGCCATCTTTACTCCACCCCCTGTCACTTTATTTTAATGGTGATTTTTGTTAACATATAACTGGATTTTGTCTAACTGAATATGATAATGTATATTGATAGGGAAATTCAGACTTTCCATATTTGTTGCATAACTGATATTCTTTGTGTTGTTCCTTCCATTAATTTTAGGTTTAGTATGAACACACTTTATTTTTTTCTTTTTCCTCTTCTTACTTTTCTTTACAAGTGCTTCTCTAGTTTTTCCCTAGCTCTAAATGGGACAGGATGGCTAGAAGGGGCTGGAGTTGGGTATTTCCTCCCTCCCCCCATGTTAATTAACCTTTGATAAAATCCCAATAGGTTAGACTCTGGTAAAATAGTTTTCCTTGAGGACAGGCCATGTTAAGATGAACAGACACTCTGGCATATTTCAGAATGGTTCCTTTGCCCCTCTCTCTGCCAGCATCATGAGGGGAATTTTCTCCAGTCTTCACTCTGGGGATCTGGCAGAGCTCCAGAAGGTAAAACTCACAAATGTGTGGAGGCCACCTTGTGACTGGGTCCCTAGGAGTTTTTAACTCTCAAACTTGTCCACACTGAGCCCCCAGCAATTTGTCAGTTACAGTTCAGGTTTTCCTACCCCTGCACTGGTTCCTCAGGTTTCTGCTCATGGGTTTCTGCTCGCATAAGTTGTGAGTTTCTGTATCCACCTGTCTGTCTCTCCAAACTTGGGGGTAGCAGTTTGCCCTGTGACCTCACTTTCCTGATAGATGTGAGAAAGTTTATTGACTTTTTTAGTACAAATTTTTTACTTACAATTAGGATGAAGTGGTGATTTCCAAGCTCCTTGCATGAGGGACTGGAAACCAGAAGTCCCTCTTACTTTTCTGACTTGGTCAGTTCTTTCATTGTATTTTGCCCTGTTAATTTGGAAGTGCTGATTAATTGTCTTCAGTTCTTCCAAGGCTTACCTTCTCACCCCAACAGCGATAATCACACCTGCATTTCTCTGTTAACATATTAAAGGTGTCCTTCCACTAAGGTATTTTCTTTGCATGCTCATCACATATTCCACAGAGGTGATATTTTTAAGCTGTTATATCTACATTAACGCTTTCTGCAGTGGTGTCCTGGAGCTGGTTTAAACTGACTCATTTCTTCCCAACTCTGTGTTCAATGACATCACTTTGAGAGCTTGAAATTAACGTTGGAGGGAGTAGTTACACTGTGAAAACTGGCAAGCACTTCAAAGCAAGGCTTTGTTTTTTGTTTATCATTTTTCCATAGAATCAGTTGTTAATCATTTCCAATACACCACAGCATTTCTACTTCCACTAAAATTTGTAGGGTTTGCTGGACTGCTTCAAAATTTTAGTTGGGGGATATTATTTTCCCTTTCAGTATATCTTTTGTTTCAGAACTTTGTAACACATAGTAACCATTTCTTTAGTTAATTTTTGTTGTTGTTGTCATAATGTTCTTTGTAGAAGTTTATAAGATTTTTTTAATCCAAGGAATTTATAAGCTTCACCAAGGTATAACTAGGTATGTAAATTTTTTCCATTAATCACATCTGAGTCGTGGTAACTATTATTAATCTAAAAACTTGTCTTTATCCAAAGAAATTTTCTTCTTTTTTAAAAAATTATATCTCCATATATTTCTTTCTTCTAAGAGCTCTTACTATTTACATTTTAAGTTTCTAACTTCCAGATCTCTTGTCCTTTCCCTTATACCTTGGGATTTTGTTCTTTTGTGCCATTTGTTCTTCAGGGTGTTCCAAACCACTATTTCAGTTCTCAACAACACCCATCTTCTTCAGGTCGGGTTTTTTTTTTTTTCCTTTTTTAAATTGAGGTTGATATTTAGCTCCAGGAAGTCTAATGTATTCTAATTGCATCTCGTTGAGGAGAATCAGTACTTTGTTCACATTCTCTCCTATGTCTTTCAGTTCTATGGCAATACAGCCACGAGCTCCAGTTCAGCTTTTCCTTTCTCCCTTGGGTGTCTGATTCCCGTTAAAGGAATTATCATTCCTTTGACTCTTCATGATTTATTTACCTTCAGCTTCAGTCAGGACTTAGAGGTTCCCTAGGCCATTGATGTTTGCCATGAAAACTTCTGCTATGTCAGTTGATAAGCATTGAGCTGGTAGTTGCTGCCCTGAGGTGGGAAGGAGGCCTTTCTGGGAACAAGCAGCAGTCCTCTCCGCCTAAGGGACTGGAAGCAATTCAGCTACAAAAATATCTCTCCTCCAGGCCATGGGGTCTTACAGTCCTCCCAGGAGCATAAGCAGAATATGCATACAGGCCTTTGCTGGTCTAGCCCCTCCAGGAGCAGGAAATCTGGAGTCTCCACTCCACAGCCCTCTCCACTCTTCCTCAACACCACAGGGAGCAGAAACTTTGACCCTCAGGTTGGCACACACCCTCTTAACTTGCCAGCAGCCTCAATTTGTTCATTTTTTTTGGAGGAATGAGTCAGGGATGTGTTCTCAGGCCTTCATCTTCCAATACATTATTTTAGTGGCAAAGCAGTAGACTATGTTATTAGCCTTACAGCCTGACCCAATGTCATGATGATAGTAGCTACTCAGCATCATCAGACCAAAGCAACAGGAGGCATGATATTTCTCATTACCTTAAGAATTCCAGGATATCACGTGCTGCCAGCGAGCGATACCACTGGCAGGTAAACCAGACAGGGATATCACTTACAGACAGGCCTTGACAAGGACACTGCTGTATAGCATCTAGCTCTGGCCTGTGACTCAGCATTCCAAGAGACCACTGGGGACATTGTTACAGCTGGACAAGTTAGGCCAGGTGGGCAGCATTCTCACTTTCTTGACCATTAAGGTCTCATATGCAAGACAGTTGGCATCCATGATGTAGCTCTTACTCTAGGTTGAAGCAGAGCCAAAATTCAAGTTCAGTAAAGATTGCATCCCAGAACCATTGTTTGCGGATGTATGAACTTACTGCATTGAGGTGGTGAAAATTGTAGATAGTAACTCTCTACTAGAAGTCAATTTTCAGGTTGGTAGGGCATATCTTATAAAGTACCCCATGAATGCCTCCTCTTTTATTAGCCTTCAGATGGGAGAAGGATCATCATGAGTGATGTTTTGCTATGTGATGAAATTTCAATGGCCAGTGCTGATGTCAATATCATTCCAGATTAAGTGGCCCAGCCACAATTCTCATGCTTGGCAACATCTTTAAATAAATAAATAAATAAAAAACCAAAACGGGGAAGCATGAGTAGCTGCAATTGTGAGATTCTAGGAGGAGCAGGGTCGGCAGTGGTGCGAGGGTGCAAGGGGTGAGTGATATCTACAGAATCCAGTGCCCAGCTAGACTAGTGTCTGATGCTAACCAATATCCTGGTCCCTCCGGGCGTTATGATAAAACAACAAAAAGAAGCCTTAGGTCTTCATTCTAAATTTGACACCAAACATTCAACATCCGAGGTGTGCCAGAGGAGCAGTTGCATCATCACTCAACCACATCTAAAGCACCATTTCATGTCCAACCCAATAAATGAATGTGCCTGACTGCAGATGGATGTAGACCTAAGTTCATGCTCCATTAGGCTTAATTCACTCCAGAGCTCACCACTTCCCAGGGTACATAGTGTTCAGTCAGGGAAGAGCCAGAAGCTTAGGGTTTCTAACCAGCCAGTTCACTGAAAAATATCTTCTGTCAAATTTAGCATTGTATCAGCCTGAAATGAATAAAATAAGCACACACACCCCCTACTGAGGCATGGAAACTTCCTGGTCAAGTGGATCTGCAAAATTGGGACCCTCTAGAAACCACGAAAATGTACTGGCCACCAACCATGCAAGAATAATCTGTAATATTGAAGCAACTGATATCCTGGGAAGACCAGTCTACAAATAGCTCCATGACGACTAGAACTTCAAGGAACTCTTAAGCATTTAACCATCCCTGATAGAGGTCCTGCTGGGACCACAAGAAGAATGTTCCTTCTCTCCCTCTGACCCGTGAGTAGTTTTAGTTACAGAGCTGTGTGCCTTTTCCATTTTCTCCAGTACTTTTTTAAGATCTTTTTGTATACTGGCTCCATTCTGGCTTATAAAGGCTGTGTTGAGTTCTCTATTGATTGCATCTGCATGACTGAAAACACTTCCTGTAGAATTTAAGGGACCATTGTGATCCTCCTCCCTAGTGCAGGAAGAAGAATGCTTAAAGAGAAAAATTAAAGTTTGGAGGGATGTATTTAGCCCTGATACTACCAGGGCAAGCAAGAGTAATTTTTTTTTTTTTTTTTTTTTATTAACATCTTTATTGGGGTATAATTACTTTACAATGGTGTGTTAGTTTCTGCTTTATAACAAAGTGAATCAGTTATACATATACATATGTTCCCATATCTCTTCCCTCTTGCGTCTCCCTCCCTCCCACCCTCCCTATCCCACCCCTCCAGGCTGTCACAGAGCACCGAGCCAATATCCCCGTGCCATGCGGCTGCTTCCCTCTAGCTATCTACCTTACTACGTTTGTTAGTGTGTATATGTCCATGACTCTCTCTCGCCCCGTCACAGCTCACCCTTCCCCCTCCCCATAACCTCAAGTCCGTTCTCTAGGAGGTCTGCGTCTTTATTCCTGCCTTACCCCTAGGTTCTTTATGACATTTTTTTTTTCTTAAATTCCATATATATGTGTTAGCATACTGTATTTGTCTTTTTCGTTCTGACTTACTTCACTGTGTATGACAGACTCTAGGTCTATCCACCTCATTACAAATAGCTCAATTTCGTTTCTTTTTATGGCTGAGTAATATTCCATTGTATATATGTGCCACATCTTCTTTATCCATTCATCCGATGATGGGCACTTAGGTTGTTTCCATCTCCGGGCTATTGTAAATAGAGCTGCGATGAACATTTTGGTACATGACTCTTTTTGAATTTCGGTTTTCTCAGGGTATATGCCCAGTAGTGGGATTGCTGGGTCATATGGTAGTTCTATTTGTAGTTTTTTAAGGAACCTCCATACTGTTCTCCATAGTGGCTGAACCAATTCACATTCCCACCAGCAGTGCAAGAGGGTTCCCTTTTCTCCACACCCTCTCCAGCATTTATTGTTTGTAGATTTTTTGATGATGGCCATTCTGACTGGTGTGAGATGATATCTCATTGTAGTTTTGATTTGCATTTCTCTAATGATTAATGATGTTGAGCATTCTTTCATGTGTTTGTTGGCAGTCTGTATATCTTCTTTGGAGAAATGTCTATTTAGGTCTTCTGCCCATTTTTGGATTGGGTTGTTTGTTTTTTTGTTGTTGTTGAGCTGCATGAGCTGCTTGTAAATTTTGGAGATTAATCCTTTGTCAGTTGCTTCATTTGCAAATATTTTCTCCCATTCTGAGGGTTGTCTTTTGGTCTTGTTTATGGTTTCCTTTGCTGTGCAAAAGCTTTGAAGTTTCATTAGGTCCCATTTGTTTATTTTTGTTTTTATTTCCATTACTCTAGGGGGTGGGTCAGAAAGAATCTTGCTGTGATTTATGTCATAGAGTGTTCTGCCTATGTTTTCCTCTAATAGTTTGATAGTTTCTGGCCTTATATTTAGGTCTTTAATCCATTTTGAGCTTATTTTTGTGTATGGTGTTAGGGAGTGTTCTAATTTCATTCTTTTACATGTACCTGTCCAGTTTTCCCAGCACCATTTATTGAAGAGGCTGTCCTTTTTCCACTGTACATTCCTGCCACCTTTATCAAAGATAAGGTGTCCATATGTGCATGGGTTTATCTCTGGGCTTTCTATCCTGTTCCATTGATCTATCTTTCTGTTTTTGTGCCAGTACCATACTGTCTTGATAACTGTAGCTTTGTAGTATAGTCTGAAGTCAGGGAGCCTGATTCCTCCAGTTCCTTTTTTTGTTCTCAAGATTGCTTTGGCTATTCGGGGTCTTTTGTGTTTCCATACAAATTGCGAAATTTTTTGTTCTAGTTCTGTGAAAAATGCCAGTGGTAGTTTGATAGGGATTGCATTGAATCTATAGATTGCTTTGGGTAGTAGAGTCATTTTCACAATGTTGATTCTTCCAATCCAAGAACATGGTATATGTCTCCATCTATTTGTATCATCTTTAATTTCTTTCATCAGTGTCTTATAGTTTTCTGCATACAGGTCTTTTGTCTCCTTAGGTAGGTTTATTCCTAGATATTTTATTCTTTTTGTTGCAATGGTAAATGGGAGTGTTTTCTTGATTTCACTTTCAGATTTTTCATCATTAGTATATAGGAATGCCAGAGATTTCTGTGCATTAATTTTGTATCCTGCTACTTTACCAAATTCATTGATTAGCTCTAGTAGTTTTCTGGTAGCATCTTTAGGCTTCTCTGTGTATAGGATCGTGTCATCTGCAAACAGTGACAGCTTTACCTCTTCTTTTCCGATTTGTATTCCTTTTATTTCCTTCTCTTCTCTGATTGCTGTGGCTAAAACTTCCAAAACTATGTTGAATAAGAGTGGTGAGAGTGGGCACCCTTGTCTTGTTCCTGATCTTAGTGGAAATGCTTTCAGTTTTTCACCATTGAGGATGATGTTTGCTGTGGGCTTGTCGTATATGGCCTTTATTATGTTGAGGAAAGTTCCCTCTATGCCTACTTTCTGCAGGGTTTTTATCATAAATGGGTGTTGAATTTTGTCAAAAGCTTTCTCTGCATCTATTGAGATGATCATATGGTTTTTCTCCTTCAGTTTGTTAATATGGTTTATCACATTGATAGATTTGCGTATATTGAAGAATCCTTGCATTCCTGGAACAAACCCCACCTGATCATGGTGTATGATCCTTTTAATGTGCTGTTGGATTCTGTTTGCTAGTATTTTGTTGAGGATTTTTGCATCTATGTTCATCAGTGATATTGGTCTGTAGTTTTCTTTCTTTGTGACATCCTTGCCTGGTTTTGGTATCAAGGTGATGGTGGCCTCGTAGAATGAGTTTGGGAGTGTTCCTCCCTCTGCTATATTTTGGAAGAGTTTGAGAAGGATAGGTGTTAGCTCTTCTCTAAATGTTTGATAGAATTCGCCTGTGAAGCCATCTGGTCCTGGGCTTTTCTTTGTTGGAAGATTTTTAATCACAGTTTCAATTTCAGTGCTTGTGATTGGTCTGTTCATATTTTCTATTTCTTCCTGATTCAGTCTTGGCAGGTTGTGCATTTCTAAGAATTTGTCCATTTCTTCCAGATTGTCCATTTTATTGGCATAGAGTTGCTTGTAGTAATCTCTCATGATCTCTTTTATTTCTGCAGTGTCAGTTGTTACCTCTCCTTTTTCATTTCTAATTCTATTGATTTGAGTCTTCTCCCTTTTTTTCTTGATAAGTCTGGCTAGTGGTTTATCTATTTTGTTTATCTTCTCAAAGAACCAGCTTTTAGTTTCATTAATCTTTGCTATTGTTTCCTTCATTTCTTTTTCATTTATTTCTGATCTGATTTTTATGATTTCTTTCCTTCTGCTAGCTTTGGGGTTTTTTTGTTCTTCTTTCTCTAATTGCTTGAGGTGCAAGGTTAGGTTGTTTATTCTAGATGTCTCCTGCTTCTTAAGGTGGGCTTGTATTGCTGTAAACTTCCCCCTTAGAACTGCTTTTGCTGCATCCCACAGGTTTTGGGTCGTTGTGTCTCCATTGTCATTTGTTTCTAGGTATTTTTTGATTTCCTCTTTGATTTCTTCAGTGATCACTTCATTATTAAGTAGTGTATTGTTTAGCCTCCATGTGTTTGTATTTTTTACAGATCTTTTCCTGTAATTGATATCTAGTCTCATGGCGTTGTGGTCAGAAAAGATACTTGATACAATTTCAATTTTCTTAAATTTGCCAAGGCTTGATTTGTGACCCAAGATATGATCTATCCTGGAGAATGTTCCATGAGCACTTGAGAAAAATGTGTATTCTGTTGTTTTTGGATGGAGTGTCCTATAAATATCAATTAAGTCCATCTTGTTTAATGTATCATTTAAAGCTTGTGTTTCCTTATTTATTTTCATTTTGGATGATCTGTCCATGGGTGAAAGTGGGGTGTTTAAGTCCCCTACTATGAATGTGTTACTGTCAATTTCCCCTTTTATGGCTGTTAGTATTTGCCTTATGTATTGAGGTGCTCCTATGTTGGGTGCATAAATATTTACAATTGTTATATCTTCTTCTTGGATCGATCCCTTGATCATTATGTAGTGTCCTTCTTTGTCTCTTTTAATAGTCCTTATTTTAAAGTCTATTTTGTCTGATATGAGAATTGCTACTCCAGCTTTCTTTTGGTTTCCATTTGCATGGAATATCTTTTTCCATCCCCTTACTTTTAGTCTGTATGTGTCTCTAGGTCTGAAGTGGGTCTCTTGTAGACAGCATATGTAAGGGTCTTGTTTTTGTATCCATTCAGCTAATCTGTGTCTTTTGGTGGGAGCATTTAGTCCATTTACATTTAAGGTAATTATCGATATGTATGTTCCTATTCCCATTTTCTATATTGTTTTGGGTTCGTTATTATAGGTCTTTTCCTTCTCTTGTGTTTCTTGCCTAGAGAAGATCCTTTAGCATTTGTTGTAAAGCTGGTTTGGTGGTGCTGAACTCTCTCAGCTTTTGCTTGTCTGTAAAGGTTTTTATTTCTCCATCAAATCTGAATGAGATCCTTGCTGGGTAGAGTAGTCTTGGTTGCAGGTTTTTCTCCTTCATCACTTTCAGTATGTCCTGCCACTCCCTTCTGGCTTGTAGGGTTTCTGCTGAAAGATCAGCTGTTAACCTTATGGGGATTCCCTTATGTGTTATTTGTTGTTTTTCCCTTGCTGCTTTTAATATGCTTTCTTTGTATTTAATTTTTGACAGTTTGATTAATATGTGTCTTGGCGTATTTCTCCTTGTATTTATCCTGTATGGGACTCTCTGTGCTTCCTGGACTTGATTAACTATTTCCTTTCCCATATTAGGGAAGTTTTCAACTATAATCTCTTCAAATATTTTCTCAGTCCCTTTCTTTTTCTCTTCTTCTTCTGGAACCCCTATAATTCGAATGTTGGTGCGTTTAATGTTGTCCCAGCGGTCTCTGAGACTGTCCTCAGTTCTGTTCATTCTTTTTTCTTTATTCTGCTCTGCAGTAGTTATTTCCACTATTTTATCTTCCAGGTCACTTATCCGTTCTTCTGCCTCAGTTATTCTGCTATTGATCCCATCTAGAGTATTTTTAATTTCATTTATTGTGTTGTTCATCATTGCTTGTTTCATCTTTAGTTCTTCTAGGTCCTTGTTAACTGATTCTTGCATTTTGTCCATTCTATTGTCCATTCTATCTCCAAGATTTCGGATCAACCTTACTATCATTATTCTGAATTCTTTTTCAGGTAGACTGCCTATTTCCTCTTCATTTGTTAGGTTTGGTGCATTTTTATCTTGCTCCTTTATCTGCTGTGTGTTTTTCTGTTTTCTCATTTTGCTTATCTTACTGTGTTTGGGGTCTCCTTTTTGCAGGCTGCAGGTTCGTAGTTCCTCCTGTTTTTGATGTCTGTCTCCAGTGGCTAAGGTTGGTTCAGTGGGTTGTGTAGGCTTCCTGGTGGAGGGGACTAGTGCCTGTGTTGTGGTGGAAGAGGCTGGATCTTGTCTCTCTAGTGGGCAGGTTCACGTCTGGTGGTGTGTATTGGGGTGTCTGTGGCCTTATTATGATTTTAGGCAGCCTCTCTGCTAATGGGTGGGGTTGTGTTCCTGTTTTGCTAGTTGTTTGGCACAGGTTGTCCAGCACTGTGGCTTGCTGGTCGTTGAGTGAAGCTGGGTGCTGGTGTTAAGATGGAGGTCTCTGGGAGATTTTCGCCATTTGATATTATCTGGAGCTGGGAGGTCTCTTGTGAACCAGTGTCTTGAAGTTGGCTCTCCTACCTCAGAGGGAGAGCCCTGCCTCCTGGCTGGAGCACCAAGAGCCTTTCATCCACACGGCTCAGAATAAAAGGGAGAAAAAGTAGAGGGAATTAGTAGACGTATGAGGAAAGAAAGAAGGAAAGGAGGGAAAGAAGGAGGGAAGGAAGGAAGGAAGGAAGGAAGAAAGAAAGAAAGAAGCAAAGAAGGAAAGAAGGCAAGAAGGAACGAAAGGAAGGAGGGAGGGAGGGAGGAAGGAAGGAGGGAAAGAAGTAAAAACAAAAAGAAAGAAGATACAGTAAAAATAAAATAAAGTATAATAAAGTTATTGAATTAAAAAATTCTTAATTAGAACAAAAAAAAAAGGACGGATAGAACCTTAGGACAAATGTTGGAAGCAAAGCTGTACAGACAAAGTCTTACACAGAAGCGTACACATATACCCTCACAAAAAGAGGTAAAGGGGGAAAAATCATAAATCTTGCTGTCAGAGACCACCTCCTCAATTTGGGATAATTCGTTGTCTAAAGGAGGGAAGGAAGGAGGGAAGGAAGGAAGGAAGGAAGGAAGAAAGAAAGAAGCAAGGAAAGAAAGAAGGCAAGAAGGAACAAAAGGAGGGAGGGAGGAAGGAAGGAAGGAGGGAAAGAAGGGAAAACAGAAAGAAGATACAGTAAAAATAAAATAGAGTATAATAAAGTTATTGAATTAAAAAATTCTTAATTAGAGAAAAAAAAAAAAAGGACGGATAGAACCTTAGGACAAATGTTGGAAGCAAAGCTGTACAAAGTCTTACACAGAAGCGTACACATACACCCTCACAAAAAGAGGTAAAGGGGGAAAAATCATAAATCTTGCTGTCAGAGACCACCTCCTCAATTTGGGATAATTCGTTGTCTAAAGGAGGGAAGGAAGGAGGGAAGGAAGGAAGGAAGGAAGGAAGAAAGAAAGAAGCAAGGAAGGAAAGAAGGCAAGAAGGAACGAAAGGAGGGAGGGAGGAAGGAAGGAAGGAGGGAAAGAAGGGAAAACAGAAAGAAGATACAGTAAAAATAAAATAGAGTATAATAAAGTTATTGAATTAAAAAATTCTTAATTAGAAAAAAAAAAAAAAAAGGGACGGATAGAACCTTAGGACAAATGTTGGAAGCAAAGCTATACAGACAACGTCTTACACAGAAGCGTACACATACACCCTCACAAAAAGAGGTAAAGGGGGAAAAATCATAAATCTTGCTGTCAGAGACCACCTCCTCAATTTGGGATGATTCGTTGTCTAAAGGAGGGAAGGAAGGAAAGAAAGAAAGAAAGAAAGGACGAAGGTAAAGTATAATAACGTTCTTAAAATTAAAATTGATTATTAAGAAAAAAAATTTTAAGAAAAAACCATGGACGGATAGAACCTAGGACAAATGGTGGAAGCAAGACTATACAGACAAGATCTCACACAGAAGCATACACATACACATTCACAAAAAGAGGAATAGGGAGAAAAATCATAGATCTTGCTCCCAAAGTCCACCTCCTTAATTTGGGATGATTGGCTGTCTATTCATGTATTCCACAGATGCAGGGTACATCAAGTTGATTGTGGAGCTTTAATCCGCTGCTTCTGAGGCTGCTGGGAGAGATTTCCCTTTCTCTTCTTTGTTCTCACAGCTCCCAGGGGCTCAGCTTTGGATTTGGCCCTGCCTCTGCGTGTAGGTCGCTGGAGGGCGTCTGTTTTTTGCTCAGACAGGACGGGGTTAAAGGAGCCGCTGATTCGGGGGTTCTGGCGTACGGAGGCCGGCGGCGGGGAGGGAGGGGCACGGAATGCGGGGCGGGCCTGCGGCGGCAAAGTCCGGCGTGACTCTGCACCAGCCCGAGGCCCGCCGTGCGCTCTCCCGGGGAAGTCGTCTCCGGATCCCGGGAACCCGGCAGTGGCGGGCTGCACAGGCTCCGCGGAGGAGGGGAGTGGAGAGCGACCTGCGCTCGCGCACAGGCCCCTTGGTGGCGGCAGCAGCAGCCCCAACGTCTCCCGCCCGCCTTGGGGTCCGCGCCTCCAGCCGCGGCTTGCGCCCGTCTCTGGAGTCAGCGCCCTCAAGCAAGAGTAATTTAAAACCATGAAATGGTGCTTAATTCCAAAAAATGCTAAGAGAGGAGTCTTCAGGGACCTTAGAGAGGCCAAAGACCTAGAATGTGCCAGAAATAAAGAAATGTTGAGGGGAGAGCAGGAGTATGAGGCCTAGAACTCTTTTCCCCTTGCTTCGAAGGGCCAGTTTGGAGGGCTGGTGGAAACAATCAAACACACATCACCATGAAGAAAGACCCAAGAGCAAGGTTCTTGTCAGCCTTTATAGATCATGTAAACCATACATCACTTCACGTTTCCAGGCAGTGTTCTAGGATCTGGCACTGAGGAAAGGTATGAAGTATCCTCATCTAAAAGATGCGAATGGTAAATCATTTTCCCTATTTGGACTCTTTCAAGGAAACATAAGTTTCACTGTGGAAACATCCAGTCCTAATATTTACTGTACTTCCAGTAGAAGAGATGAATAACATACCACACTATTGATGATACAGGGAGCTTGAGTTTGAATCGTATTGTCATATAGCAGAGACATCCCCCGACCTCCTCAGCTTGAGACTATACCCCAGTTCCTATTTCTTTTGCTAGAATTATTTTTTTAATCCCTTTTGTCCTCCCTAGTAATTGTAAGTTTTACTGCATATTCCTATCTTGATACTAGTTATCTTCCAAGTCTTAACAGTTATATCTGTACCTTTATTTTATATAGTATTATAATTAAATAACCATGCTCTCACACACACACACACACACACACACACACACACACACACACACACACACACACACACACACACACACACACACACGGTTTTACTTATGTCCTCCAGCTTCCAGTCCTCTTTGTCCCAGTCCTCTTCCAACTTTTGGATCTGGTTGAAAGAATAATGGTCTGAGACTAAAAATCTTAAATTTTCCCTTTCAGCAAATTTTGAGATTTCAAAGCATAGGTTGGAGGTTTAAGATTATATGTTCAGTTACACTCAGTAGCCTGTTTCTCCCTTTTTCCCGTATTACAGCAGTTAAACTAGGTACCCTTTTAGATTAGAAGTCCCTTGAGAGAAGGAATGAGATGTGTCTTAATCACCTGTTGTCCCCAGAACTGGGATGTAAATAATAGTTACCTGACTGAAGAAGCTGTTTGCCAAGGTTATGTAAAATCACTTTATGTCTGGCCATACAAGAAATGGCACCTCTTAAGGCTCTCATCAGCTGTTGACAAGAACTCCCTTAACTGGGAATATATTGCTCTAAAGTTCAACAACAGCAATAACAAAAATCAATGAAGTTCCTGCATTTCAGTTTACTGAGATTTTGCTGCCAGTTATTTCTAGGAATGTCATTTTGACAACTCAGGATGCCAACACTTT
The DNA here is from genome assembly GCF_949987515.2 of Delphinus delphis. Taxonomy (NCBI): domain Eukaryota; kingdom Metazoa; phylum Chordata; class Mammalia; order Artiodactyla; family Delphinidae; genus Delphinus; species Delphinus delphis. Next base: position 20,086,286 of record NC_082691.1, on the reverse strand, counting down.
AAAATAAGTTGGTCCATTTCTTAAAGTTCATGGGAACTCTAGTATTGTTCCACCACAAGACCATTTCTCAGTAATGGGCTTCTAGCCATGTACTGCAATACAAATATCTGTTGATGTGTCCAATTTTTGCATTTTTAACAACCTGCTTTGACCTTAATTGTTGACTGTATTTAATTAAGTCAAAGACCAGTCTTTTGTCAGATTATCTATATCAGTCTCACCAGTTCTTGGGTGAATCTTTTGTGGTATTCTGATTTTTGTTGTTAGAGGAAAGCTCTGTATTTTCCTGAAATAGTAAAAATTAAACTCTATAATTATAAAATGGTTAAGAGATGGAACAACAGTCAGACTGCCCAAGGTGTCAATCCTGGCAGCTGTGACATTTTCAAAGTTACTTAAGCTCTCTGTTCTTGTTTCAACTTCTATAAAATGGGGGTAATAATAGTACATACTTCATCGGGTTGTAATGAGGTTTAAATGAGTTGATTCATATAAGAGTGTGTGTGACACAAGTGCTTCATAATGTTAGCTGTTATTTTTACAGTATTAAAATATTTTAGGAAAAGGAAGGCACTACAGGTTTTTGCTCCAATTTCCCTGACAAATTTATTTTCTTCAACATTGGTTCAAACTACTCATCTCACTGGAGATTCTGGACTCTCAGAAACCTAAATGATGGCTTTGGCTTTATATAACAATAATAATTCTATTATTAATGTCCAGAGATCAGTACCTGGGAATAATGGGTAAGAATTGAGGTACTGAGCTCATGCTACACACTAGACCCATAACTAACTCCATGCAGCTATATCTGAACCTCCCAATATACTGCCTGTCTTTGTGAAGATGGGTTAGAGGTGTGAAGATTGAGCCCACAGGTCGAATACATCAGTACCTAGAGGTTAGGGGACAGGATCCATATGCACTCTTATTCAAACTTCCAAATGTGTCAAATGGCAAAAGTTTCGGGAAATTATTATTCAGCTCTCACTCTGCAGACATCAGAGGTACTCATCTTGATCACCCATATTTTTAGGAAGGAGGGAGAAAAGATAGTCTTTGGTGTCATCTCTATAGGTGTGGAGCTGTTGAGATGGCCTTGCTGGCTGCAGTTTAGGTGAGTTCCGCCAAGTAGTATGCTGTGACCCCAAGAGGGAGCCAGTGCTGGAAGGGAGAAAGTAGGGACTAGCAAGTGTGTGCTTGCACAGAGTCACTGAGAGGAATAGCAAATAGCCCAAAGGATTTCAAAGTTAGGTGTGATTCAAGCTGGAAGCTTGAATATCCAAGGCAGAGAGATAGCCAAGCAGTGGATTTGGTCCTAGCAAGAAGGCCCCCAAGTCATGGCCTTTCTGAGCATTGTTTGCTTTGGTCAAGATAATCCACACTCTTGAAACATGACTCAAGCTTGCCTTTAAGGGCTTAAGCTAAAGAATGTATACTGTCAGAGACAGGAAAAATATCAGGACTTCAGAAAAGCAGGCTCAAAAAAGGTCAAACGTTGGTCCCAACAGGAAAACCTAAAGGTAATCAGGAAATCAAGATAGAACCATGTCATACCCAGAAAACCCAGCAGAGATCCATGGAAGGCCAGCCTTGTGTGGCACAGATGCTCAGGGTTCATCCCTTACAATAGATCTACAACTGTATGCCTCTCAGTGTGGACCACAGTAACTACAAATCAGAAGACAGGAACTAGATTATAACAACATGCCCACTCTCACCACTTTCATTCAACATAGTTTTAGAAGTCCTAGCCACAGCAATCAGAGAAGAAAAACAAATAAAAGGAATCTAAATTAGAAAGGAAGAAGTAAAACTGTCACTGTTTTGTGGGTGATATGGTACTATACCTAGAAAATCCTAAAGATGCCACCAGAAAACTGCTAGAGCTCATCAATGAATTTGATAAGGTTGCAGGATACAAAATTAATATACAGAAATCTGTTGCATTTCTCTACACCAACAATGAAATATCAGAATGATAAATTAAGGCAACAATCCCATTTACCATAGCATCAAAGAGAATAAAATACCTAGGAATAAAACTACCTAAGGAGGCAAAAGACCTGTACTCCGAAAACTGTAAGATGCTGATGAAAGAAACTGAAGATGACACAAACAGATTGAAAGATATACCATGTTCTTGGATTGGAAGAATCAATATTGTTAAAATGACTATGCTACCCAAGGCAATCTACAGATTCAGTGCAATCCCTATCAAATTACAATGGCATTTTTCATAGAAATAAAACAATTTTAAAATTCGTATGGAAACACAAAAGACCCTGAATAGCCAAAACAATCTTAAGAAAGAAGAACAGAGCTGGAGGAATCACACTCCCTGACTTCAGACTATACTACAAAGTTACAGTAGTCAAAACAGTATGATACTGGCACAAAAACAGACACATGGATCAATGGAACAGGGTAGAAAGCCCAGAAATAAGCCCATGCACCTATCATCAATTAATCTATGACAAAGGAGGCAAGAATATACAATGAGAAAAAACAGTCTCTTCAATAAGTGGTGCTGGGAAAACTGGACAGCTACATGTAAAAAAATAAAATTAGAACATTCTCAAACACCATATACAAAAATAAGCTCAAAATGGATTAAAGAGCTAAATGTAAGGCCATATACTATAAAACTCCTAGAGGAAAATATAGGCAGAACACTCTTTGAAGTGTGTTGCACACTTGAATAAATTGCAGCAGTATGTTTTGGCTCTATCTCCTAGAGTAATGTAAGCAAAAGCAAAAATAAACAAATGGGACCTAATGAAACTTAAAAGCTTTTGCACAGCAAAGGAAACCATAAACGTAACAGAAAGACAACCTACAGAATGGGGGAAAATATTTGCAAACGATGCTACCAACAAGGGATTAATTTCCAAAATATACAAACGGCTTATATAGCTCAATGTCAAAAAAAAAAAAACCCAATCAAAAAATGGGCAGAAGACCTAACAGACATTTCTCCAAAGAAGACATACAGATGGCCAAGAGACACACAAAAAGATTCTCAAAATTGCTAATTATTAGAGAAATGCAAATCAAAACTACGATGAGGTATAACCTGACACTGGTCAGAATGGCCATCATCAAAAAATCTACAAGCAATAAATGCTGAAGAGGATGTGGAGAAAAGGAAAGCCTCCTACACTGTTGCTGGGAATATAAATTAGTACAGCCACTATGGAGAAGAGTATGGAGGTTCCTTAAAAAACTAAAAATAGAGCTACCATATAATCCAGCAATCCTCCTCCTGGGCATACATTTGGAGAAAACCATAATTTGAAAAGATATGTACACCCCAGTTTCATTGCAGCATTATTTACAATAGCCGAGACATGGAAGCAACCCAAATGTCTATTGACAGATGAATGAATAAAGAAGATGTGGTACATATATACAATGGAATATTAATTCAGTTGCAAAAAAGAATGAAATAATGCAATTTGCAGCAACATGGATGGACATAGAAATTATCATACTAAGTGAAATAAGTCAGATAGAGAAAGACAAATATCATATGATATCACTTGTATATGAAATCTAAAAAAGTGATACAAATGAACTTATTTACAAAACAGAAACAGACTCACGTACTTAGAATTCTAACACATTTATGGTTACCAAAGGGGTAATGTAGGGGAGAGGGATAAATTAGAAGTTTGGGATTAACAGGTACACACTACTATGTATAAAATAGATAAACAACAAGGACCTACTGTATAGCACAGGGAACTTTATTCAGTATCTTGTAATAACCTGTAATGGAAAAGAATCTGAGAAAGAATATATATATATATACACGTGTGTGTGTGTGTGTGTGTGTGTGTGTGTATTTGAATCACTTTGCTGTACACCTGAAACATTGTAGACCAACTAGACTTCAATTTTTAAAAAAAGATTGTAACAACACACTACCATGTGTAACATCATGTGGTAGGCAGAATAATGCCCCCCAAAGATGTCCACTCTCTAGTGCCTGGAACCTTGTGAATATGTTAGGTCACATGGAGATGGGGAATTAAGTTTGCAGATGCAATTAAGTTTGCTAATCAGCTGACCTTGTGATGGGGAGATTATCCTGGATTATCTGGGTGGGCCCAATCTAATCACATGAATTATTAAAAGTGGAAGGAGAAGAGGCAGAAGAGTGTCAGAGAGATATGTGAAAAGACCCCACTCACCATTGAAGACCTTGAAAGAGGGAAAGGGTCCAGGAACCAAGGAATGCCAGCAGTCTCTAGAAGCAGGAAAAGAAAGGCAGGGAAATGGATTCTTGTCTGTAGCCTCCAGAAAGGAATGTAGCCCTACAAACAGATTTTAGCCCCGTGAGACCTGTATCAGAATTCTGATTTACAGAATTTTATATATATATATATATATTTTAATATCTTTATTGGAGTGTAATTGCTTTACAATGGTGTGTTCGTTTCTGCTTTATAACAAAGTGAATCAGTTATACATATGTTCCTATATCTCTTCCTTCTTGTCTCCCTCCCTATCCCACCCCTCTAGGTGGTCACAAAGCACCAAGCTGATCTCCCTGTGCTATGCGGCTGCTTCCCACTAGCTATCAATTTTACATTTGGTAGTATATATATGTCCATGCCACTCTTTTACTTCCCCCTCCCCATGTCCTCAAGTCCAATCTCTATGTCTGCATCTTTATTCCTGTCCTGCCCCTGGGTTCTTCAGAACCTTGGACCTAGAGTCTGTCATACAGAGTGAAGTAAGTCAGAAAGAGAAAAACAAATACCGTATGCTAACAAAAATATATGGAATCTAAAAAAAAAAAAATGGTTTTGTGTTATTTTAAGTCACTAAGTTTGTGGCGATTTGTTGCAGTAGCTGTAGAAAACTAATACACAGTACAGATAAGGAAATGCTTAATCTAGATTGTGTTTGATTGTAGAATCAACAAGCCCTCAGTTTGTCCCAAGTGATATTTCTTTTATGTATGAAAGTCGACTACTCTTTGAAGAATACAAACAGTACCTTGAAGAGGGAGAGCAGGCAGGGTTGTAGGGTGGAGAATGTGTGTTCATCTTTTTATTCCCTGGAGCCGGACTCAAGATAGGGACCAGGACCCAAGCCCAGATCATGGCTGCTCTAGACTGTTCTCAATTTCCATTCAGAAATTTTAAGCTCTGCTCCTGGTCATATATTGGTCTCTAACAAGAATTAATATCCCTCTCTCTGTCTGGGCAAGCAGGAAACTGGTATTCTGGATTCAGATAGTGGTAAAAAAAAACAATTTTTTTCTTTTTTCTTTTTAAATTTTTGGCTGCATTGGGCCTTCATTGCTATGCGCGGGCTTTTCTCTAGTTGCCGCGAGTGGGGGCTACTCTTCATTTCAGTGAGTGGGCTTCTCACTGTTGTGGCTTCTCACTGTTGTGGCTTCTCTTGTTGCGGAGCATGGGTTCTAGGCGCACGGGCTTCAGTAGCTGAGGCTCGTGGGCTCTAGATCGCAGGCTCAGTAGTTGTGGCACAAGGGCTTAGTTGGTCTGCAGTATGTGGGATCTTCCCCAACCGGGGCTCGAACCCATGTCCCCTGCATTGGCAGGTGGATTCTTAACCACTGAGCCAACAGGGAAGCCCAAGAAAAACAAATTCTTTACTGAAACATGTTGGAACAAGTGTACCATCCTATCACTTTATTAAATGTTTCTAATTAGCAGAGTTTATCAGTAATTCACATGGCCATCATCTCGAAGTTTAAAATACTTTAGATCATCACAGTGCTATAATTCCCATCAGCATACCCCAGCCTTGGTTATGAGAGTGGCACATGAATCACAGTAGATTTTTTTAACCCCAGTCAGGAACCTGGGGCCTTGGTTAAAGGGTGAAAGTACCGAACCCTGAGGGCAGGAATGATCCCCAAGGGCAGAGAGCAAAAGCCCAAGCTCCCTGCTGAGGGAGATTTAGCCAGAGCTTTGCCTGGGGCCATTCTAGCACCTGAGTTCAAAGCAAAACCACCTTCTGGGCATTTCACTGGCAGGTTAAGACTGGATTGCATTTCCTTTTAGTCAAGGGAAGGCATTGTTCTGATTCAGGCATTGTTCTTCAAATGTCACACCTGACAAGGTTGTATCTATAAACTTTTGGTTACCACTTTAAGAATTTGAGGTTGAAAGATGAGTGCGTGAAAATCTTTTGACAGAACATTTAACCCACTGACTTCTTTCACCGTCTCTTGACCTGGTTTTTCTCCTATTCATTTTTGATACCTACTGCCAATTCCAATTCGGTTTCTCTGGGGACAGTTTTTTGTTCTAAACCATTAGCGTTCTCCATAAACATAAATCACTGAAGATTTTACCATAGATTAGTTAAAGCCTAACATATCTCAGATTATTTTCCCTAGTCTGAATAAATTGTTTCAAAGGCACAGCACAGAGAATGGAAGGCTTTAAAAAAAATTTTTTTTTCAAGGAGCAAGAAATAAAAAAAAAAAGGAATTCAAACAATTTGCCACAGTTGTGTTTTTCTTTAGCAGTTTTTTGTTTTAGCTGTAATAAAGCAGACCCTGAGAGTCCACATAACCTTGATCTTAAGCATCCAAGTGGTGAGGGGATGGAAATGAGGACGTGATACTAAAGAGGAACAGAATAGACATTAGGAACAGTCAGCTCGAAAATTTTGTTATCCAGAGCCCCACTGTGCTGTTCCGCCTTTTTCAACGTGATGAAAAAATAATTCAGTGCCTAGACTAGACCGTATCTGTCCTGAATGATATTACAAGCCCTCTCTGCAAAGAATGACACCACTCCATAGGTTATGTGGCTGTTCTTAAGCTGTATAGGGACCAGGAGTGAAGCAGAGGGAGATCTGTATGTATCATATCGATATTGATATCAATATTGATATATTGATTAGATATAGATGGAAGGAAGGAAGGGAGGAAAGAGAAGGGGGAGAAAGAAGGGAAAAGAGAGAGGGAAAGAAAGAGAGAAAGAAATATCAGCTAAACTGTGAAAAAACATAACCTGGGAGTCTGTAAATAATGTGTACATGTGTGCATCTAATGCCCCCTTGAAAGTAGGAGCCTTCCTTACAAAGGATGGTTGGGGAAGCATCCATCTTGCTTGAGCTTAGTTCCACTTCTGACATTTTTAGTATGTAGTATTTAGTTTTTCCACATGTTTTCTTTGAACAATATTTTTTGCCATTTGAAGTTTCTAAAGAATTCAAATGTTACATCAATAAAATAAAATAAAAAGTGGGCAAGCTGTGTAAAAGAAAAGCTTGCCACCATAAAGCTATATTGGTGACAAATTCTGTTTCAGGGAAGTGCGTACAAATGGGCACTCTGTTTCGGGGGAGTCTGGCAGGTTTGGGAGAGCTCATCCTCACTGAGAAGGAGTTCAGTTGCTCCTAAGTTTACCCCTTTTTACAGAGAAATGAAATGCTGCTAGCTGGATTGGCATGAGATTCCTGACCTTGTCAAACTCCAGCCAATGTCTCCTTTCCCTGAGTTAGGGCAGAGAGCGAGGATACCACCCTCTGTCTGTCTGCTGAGCAGGAAGACACTGAGTCTGCTCAGGAATTACTTTACCGATGCAGTTATTTCTCGTCATATGTGTATGTATGGAGCGTCAAGTGAATACAAATATACTCCTAAATATGAATGATATAAAATAAATAGTAAATAACCACTCAAACATCTAGACCAGGGCTCCCTGTTTTACAAATAAAGTAGCTTGGCACAAGGAGCCACACGGAAAAGTGCTGGCAAGATAATAATTGGTCTTTGCTCCGAGTGTTACCATGGCTAAAGCAGATTTGCTGGGAGAACGATGATAGGCGTACTGTTCATAGGCTGTGGAGAAAGACGATATTTTCTTCTATTAAGGTCCTGTGTCTGAAATGCAATATAGATTTTAGCGCTTGAAAATGTTGCCTGACTCAAGAGCTCTCCTGCAATTTTCAAAGTTTGTGACCTGCCAGCATGTTTGGTTTTGCGTTTATTGAAATATTCATTAAAACAATGTGTCTATTGAAACTCAAAGAAGTTACTTAAAAGAAGTAAATCTTCACAAAAACTTTAATAGGACCGAATTGACTCATGTCTTTATTTTTACCTGAAGTAGAACTTATTCTATATGTAAGTAACCATATGTAAATTAATAAGGTAAATATATTCATAGTCATATATACACATATATACTCTTAAAAGGAATATGTACCTTTTAAGAGCATATAAAATGTTTGGCTAACAGATAGCCAAGTTAAAATATCAAGCCAAAAACCAACTTAAAATATCAAGCCAAAAAAAAAAGGTTGGATTTTTTTTGGGAAATGTGTATAAAACCAAATATACATATATTTATTTATAATTAATCTCATTAATTCCCATTTCACACATTTATAATTTATAATTACTCTTATGTTCTTGGCACTGCATATAAGGTGAAATTCTGGTTAGGTAAAGTACTGATGTAAACAAAAGAAATATTTATATATATAAAAGCTAGCAGTTTCTAAGCATCAGTTTAGTAGTAGCTCATGTACTCAATAAATGTCTAATTATAAACAACAAGCACTTTCAAGATTCTGTAAGTGTTCTTAGTAAAAATAAAAATATTCTAAAGTAATTTCGAGCCTTCCGTGGCAGCCCAGTGGTTAAGACTCTGTGCTTCCACTGCAGGGGGCACAGGTTCAATCCCTGGTCGGGAAACTAAGATCCCACATGCCGCGCTGCATGGCCAAAAAAAAAAAGAAAAGAGTGAAATCTTAAACTCTAATATAAAGTAATTTCATGTGCATCCTTATTGTTGATAAGTAAAGGGTAATAGTGTATGTGGTGTTAAAAGCATAGATTCCAAAGCTAGACTACCTGAATTCAAATCCTGTTTCACCACTTGTGGGCTTTGCATGACCTTGAGCAAGCTATTTGAAGATTCTGTGCTTCAGCTTCCTTTTTTCCTATACATAAAAAAGAAAATAATGTTGGGGTCGGTGGAGAAACAATGAATGACAACCCTCTGTTCCCCCTCTGCAGTGGACTGAATGTTTATGTCTCCCCAAGATTCACAGGTTAAAACCCTAATCCCAGTATGATAGTATTAGCAGCTGGGGCCTTTGGGAGGTGATTAGGTTCTGAGGGCGGAGCCCCCGTGAATGGGATTCATGACCTTATAAGAAGAGGCCGCAGGGCTAGCTAGCTGTCTTTCCGCCATGTGAGGGAGGATACAACGAGAAGTCAGCCATCTGCAGTTCAGAAGAGGGTGCTCACCAAACCCACCATACTGGTGCTCTCATCTCAGACTTCTAGCCTCCAGAACTGTGGGACCCTCCCAAGCTCTGAACCAACTAAGAGAGAGAAGAGCTGGCAGATGGAGACCAAATATACCCTTTAGGATGAGAAGGCTTAGGTTGAAGAAATGACTCTGGGTCTCTCAGCCAAAAGGACTTCCTAATCTGCACCCCCAGAATCAAACATACTTGTCTTCCTACTTCTGGGCATCACTGGAAAGTCAAGCCCACCCTGTGTAAAATGTACAGCACAGAAGAGTGGAGTATATTCTTCATGTGGGCAAACTGCTCCTAAGGTAAGGAGAGGAAGGGGCTGGGCTGGTATGCAGAATACCTCTCCTCCACGTATTCCTCAGGGGACTCACGCCGTCTCAGTGGGAAGGAAGAAAGAATGGGATGGGGAGTGAAGGGTATTTCAGGAAAAATCCCTGTTTCTAGAAACTAGAGAAGCCGGGAAGTAGTGCTCTCATGTTTGTCTTTGAGAATTAAATGAGATGATGTATGTGCAGTGTGCCCCACTCATGGTGAGCGTTTAATAAATGTTAGCTATTTATTATGGTGTGTACTGTTATTAACTATGTCATATCAAGATTTCATGGCGTCTGACTGGATCCAAGATAGATATCAAAAGCCATCTACTAGCATTCTAGAGATCAGAACTATATTGTATTTTTAAGTTCTACATTCTGATTTGTAATTATATTTGGCTAGTAACCCTCAAAATTTGGGCACGTTAGCAAGGTACATTGTACTTAGTTAAATGTTTTTCCTCATATTCCGGAAAAGCTTTTTCTCCACTACGTAGCTCTTAAGTACAGGTGTGGGTGGGCTCCTGATTCTCCCCTTTCTATTAAACCCGATGGTGTGGGTTTCACACCAGCTGATTGAGCACAAGGTACACGTGGATGCATGGCGCCCTTTACTCGGGCAATTAGGGCTGAGCGTCTGTGCAGAGAAGCTTCTCTCATCCCACACAACTTTCTAATTCTCCTCTTTTGAGAGCCCGTTGTTTATTTAAATGTTCTCTTTCTCCTCTTTCTAAGGGATGTTGTATCTTTTGTGTTATGACCCCAAGTTAAATGCTCATAAAATTATACTGGGTTTAAAACCAAAACTGATCAGGAGACAATTTGTTTTCTCCACTGGACTCTAAACCACAGTACTTTGTCCTGGATTGTCTAGCAACCCAGTTCTCCAGAGGTAAACTGAGGTATAAATACAGTACCTTTTCCAGACGTATGAATACTAGGGTTCAGTTTTGTTGGCCGTGTGCTAATGAAGAAACTGTAGGAATGCTTCGTGTCTCTCCTTTACCAGGTGTTTAGAGTAAAAATCCTCCTGTGAAAGTTCCCCCTCCATAGCCTGGCAGCTCTGCTGGCATCAATTTCTTCAATTACTATATGCCTGAATAATTGATAAAGTGAACTCAGGTTCATTGTTTTCACCACGTTCCCTCTGAGTGCTTCAGCAACGTGAGGCAGTTTATAATGCTTTTTGTGCAACAGTGCATATAGACTTTTAAAAGAATGAATTTAGACCTTCCCTTCCTGTCCAAAAAATAAGCCGTTCTCAGGTTTGCAATGTTGAAAGTCCTGATTAGGATAGTTGGTTCAGCAATATCAGCAGGCCCAAGTGACCCAAATCATAGACCCCCCACCCCCACCCCGCCATTGCTTTTTTCCTCTTGCTTCATTTCCCTTTGGAGAAAGACCCAATTAAAAACAGTTGTGGATTTTTCTGAGGCTGTTTCTTTCACAGAGGTTATATTCAGCTCTTTGGCAAAGAAAAATGCCAGGGCAATTAGTGGCTCTAGGGAACCACTAGCTGTTTGTGTACTATTTCAGAAGAACCCATTGTGGGCAGCCTCTACATAGAGGTTCCTTTTAGAATGTGAATGCTTCCTAGCCATTTGGAATATGCTTAAAATTAAAATCAACAGTGCTGCCCTCACAAAGGTGCCTTGATTGTATATTCTAGATTAGAAGATGTCATGGCAGCGTTCCGTAAGGACATAGGTTTCTTTTCATCATTATTCTCTGCTCACTTCCAGCTTGTGAGCTCTTGTTTCTCTTTAATATTCAAGAATGTTCTCTGATGTACTTCTGGAAAAACTACTGCTTAAATGAAGGAATATATAACTGCGAGTAACTTAGTCATTTTCTAGGTGACATTCTAATAAGGAACCGTTTTTGGATAATAGCCCAGTTGGAACTAATTCTCCACTATCCCTCCCAGTCAGGAAATAGCATGTCCAAGTTAATCAGATGTTCTGGTGCCTTGTATACGCTAATGTTTAGTATAGTGGTGGTGCTGCGTCTTACAGGATGATCAATTTGTAAAGAATTAGAAATAATTATAAAGCCAACAGGAATATTATTTCATCCTTTGTTGACTGAGGCATTAGCCTAGCATCTTGCAGGTACTTCTTAGTCAGGATTACAAACAGCTGTTAGTTTCTAGCGGCTCTACAAATCGTGCAGGTTAGTGAGGTTCTGGTTAATAGGATGCCAGAAAACAGAATTTATAATAGCACTCAAGCATTAATGCAGAATGTAATAACCATACCTTTCCTGAGAAACCAACAGAGCCTAAACTATCTTAATGGTTTAAATTAATCTTTAATACACTATAACTTTGGGGAGGGGGCTTTGCCTTTCAAAAATAAAACAGCCAAGTTGGGGAAGTTCGGATAGGGTGAGAAGAAAATGTATATTTGATAATACATTGTCAGAAAATAAAATTTGTTATGCAGTGGCCATCTAGAAGCACAGCTTTCAAAAAGATAGGATATATTTATTTAAAAATTGGATTTTAATCACAGACTTCACTTAACAAAGTTTTGAAAGCTTTTAAATGCAATTGAGTTTCATTTTTTATTATCCTACTACAGAACCATTCAGATTTTCAAAACATGAATTTTTTTAAAAGATCAGATCTTTCACCTTAAGAGACAGCCAACAAGAAGGGGGTGGAGAATGCAGTACAAATTCCAGTGCCTTCTGGCCTGAAGGACACCTGGAGTCCACCTGTGAGTGGGGGACCTAAACCTTTTTCCCTGGGAGGCCAAAACCCGACCTTGTTATCAGCCCAGGTTTTATCTTAAGATTCCTCTGGGGCTTCCCTGGTGGCTCAGTGGTTGAGAGTCTGCCTGCCGATGCAGGGGACACGGGTTCGTGCCCCGGTCCGGGAAGATCCCACATGCCACGGAGCGGCTGGGCCCGTGAGCCATGGCCGCTGAGCCTGTGGGTCCGGAGCCTGTGCTCCGCAACGGGAGAGGCCACAACAGTGAAAGGCCCACGTACCGCAAAAGAAAAAAAAAAAAAGATTCCTCTGAACAGCCAACTCCCTTAGACCATATTGAAAATAAAAATTGCACTTCAAAAATTCTATTTTTGTTACTTTCAGCAAAAATACCCATTGCGTAAAATGAAGCACAATGGGGTATATTATATCCTCTATCTTCCCAGATTCTTCACTTAAAATTTGATTAAGGAAATCATATACTTTGAAGATAGGGAATAATGAATTGCCATTCATAGTCTCCTGTGGTTTTAGCTTCAGAGTGTGAATTCTGCCTCTGCTTTTTTTATTCCAGTATGTAATTCAGAGTTTCCAGAAATGAAAATTTTTAAGATAGTCTACCCTCAGTGCATAAAGACTTTGAGAAAAGATGTCTTTGTTGATGTCAGCATTCCACAAACATCCTATTCCAGTGGAATTGTCCTATGATGTCCAATAACCTGTCTGAACTTGAGTCACTTGGTGATGTCTATTAAGTTTAGCTAAAACTATGTTACCATGCTCCAAATGATTCCCATTCATTAAAAAAAAAAATTGATTTTCCTTTTTAAGTAATATTGTCATAAATAAAAATTATGTTAAAAAGCATTTAGAATATTTTAGAAGATATTCCATGTAACATAGCTTCCTTAGAGGTGATTTTTCTGAAATACGGTTTAGATTTAAAAATCTGGGTCTTCCCAAATAAAATGAATTTTCACTCATGGAAACCACATGTTTTTTAAAATACAAAGATGATTACTACTAGAAATGCCTTGGAGAGCATGTTGGTACTGAATGCTAGAAACTACAGAAGGAATGGGAATTTGAAGTATTTTCAAATCATCAGCTCCACTTTTTCTAATCTCCCAAGTACTTGTAATCTGTCGTCAAGTTATAAAAAAATTGCCTCTGTTAAATGTTATCGAAGTATGAATCCATATTTAACTAGATTGGTGACCTTTGCTAGTTGTGATGTTGACTTCTGTAAACTATATTTTAGAGTATACTGTCTAGGTGCTATAATTTGTCTTTTTGTTTCATTCAGTTTCTGATTCAAAAGTATTTTATTGCCAACTATCTACAAGGCACTCTTTTAGGTGCTATAAATATGATGATTTAACTTAATATGACTTAGCTTAATATGATGATTCTTTCCTCAGAAAGCTTATAGTCTATAATTGAGATAATGCTTATAAATAAATAACTGTAACACATGTAAAACAACAACAATAAGAACTTTAAGATCAATGCAGTCAACAGCTATGTGAGTTCAGAGAAGGGCAATAATGTAGTTCAAGGAGAATTTGAGATGGCTCACTCTGTGGAGAATGTTGCTTTTGACTGAATGTTAAATGTTAAGAGTAGAGTATTGGGCTTCCCTGGTGCCGCAGTGGTTGAGAGTTCGCCTGCCGATGCAGGGGACACGGGTTTGTGCCCCGGTCCGGGAAGATCCCACATGCCGCGGAGCGGCTGGGCCCGTGAGCCATGGCCGCTGAGCCTGCGCGTCCGGAGCCTGTGCTCCGCAACGGGAGAGGCCACAACGGTGAGAGGCCCGCGTACCGCCAAAAAAAAAAAAAAAGAGTAGAGTATTTAGGGACAGTAGTGGCAAATTCTCCAGGCAAAAGAGAAAACAGAGATCCAAAAACTTGGTGCATGGACAGGGGATCATGTGTATTTCAACCCACATGAAGTGGAGAGTATAAAGGGGAAGAGGACTGGAAACTAAGTAGGGGCTGGACCGTGGATCCTTGAATACCTAGCTGAGTGTCTGAGTGTTCTTCAGTACCAGTGGGAACCAGCAAGACATCTTGAGCGTGAGCAGTAATGTGTGATGTGAAATACAGTGAGGATGAACAGAAGGCAGAGGGAAGTTAGGGTTCCTTTTGAGAGATAATGAAGGCTTAAAGTAGGAGTGCCTATGCGGAGATATTGCACAGGTAGGTAAGAGAAGCATGGCAACATTTGTGATGTGGGGCAAAGAAAAGAGAGGACTTAAGTGTGACCCAAAGTTTTGAACTATCATCCTGTAAAATAACAAGGAATCCTAAATCAGAGTTCTCCCAGGCAGTCTTCCTTCCTGTCACCCCTCTTGGTATCTGTCTCCTCCAGACCTGTCTTGTAGAGCTGTGCTCCTGTTAAAAAGTAAGATAGTAGTTGTCTACTTCTGGATTGTTCAGTGAGTTGCAGTGAGGTAAGAGTTGTGTGGGACTTGCTCCTGCCAGCTTCAGGGATTGTTTGCCTCCGACAGTCACAGAACTCTAACTGGGTTGTGCCATGCAAGTCTTCTTTAGTTACATGCCCTGGAAACAATGACCTGCTGGGATGCATAGCCCCTGCCTGCCTCACAGCATCAACACGATCTCTTTCTCCACCCCCATCACTAATCTCCTGGTAGTTTCTGAAATACACCAAGCCTCTTTCCCACATCGGGGCCTTTGCCCATGCTCTTGCTTGAGACATCTTTCCCATCTGTTTCACATGTCTAGTGCTTTGCCTGTTTTTGGCCTTAGCTTAAATGTCATCCCCTCAAGAGGCCTTACCTGATCATTTTCTCTAAAGAAGGTCCCACCCGCTATTCTCTGAGCCCTTTGTTTCTTTCTTGCCTATTACTTATTACAACTTAGAATTATTTTATTTGCATGCTTACTCATTTTTTGCCTCCTTTCCTGACAGAACGTAAAGTCTATGATAACATAAACCATGTCTCTTTTCTTGACAGAACGTAAAGTCTGTGATAACATAAACCATGTCTCTTTACTTGATGGCACCAAGAACTGTGTCTGGTACTCCTTAGGAGACACTCGATAAGCAGTTGTTGAATTAATGTGTGAACTACCTGTTCAGAATGCTCTGTGCAACCTAACACTGTCATCATTTACCCTCAAATAATTGGATTAAATGTAAAGAGAGTAGCAACAAAAGCCTTCAAATTAACAGATTCTTATTGAAAAGTATTCGTATGATTCACATGGTGATATTTGGGAAATAGAACATAAGTAGTCTCCTTAAATTCCTGAATTTCCATAAAAGCTCTGTGGTGCCACACTGCATTACCATGATTTTCGGCCTTTTAAAAAATGAAATAGAACGGAGAATAGACTAGAAAATATCAGAGTGCATTGCATGTGGTAAGTGTAGTTTCAAGAAACTTTTTAGTGTGTATGTTGGAGGTCACAATATGAAACTATTTTTTACTGTGACTCCAAGTCAATATATGCTCTGGTATTTTCCATGTTATCCTAATCCCCAACCTGGCTGCTGTTATAGCTCTTCAGAGCCATCATTGAATTGTCATTCTGCAGTGTTAGGATTGCCTGTGGCCTATTTGCAGTGGAAGCCTTCTCACAAATGCACTCAAATTCAATTTTTTTTTTAGTATTTTCTTATTGATCAACATACCTTAACCTCTCTTACAATGCTCAGTCCCACTGAAAAGAGTGTTCCCAGAGCCCCTTTCACTGCAGAGTGCTGGGCTGCTATTAAGTTAACCAGGAAAAAATCACTCAGGGTTGGACAGCAGTAAGATTTGCTGGTTTTGACATCAAGAATTTGGACAATGATTTGACACATAGTAGCTATATTTGCTAAAATGGAATTTATGTAACTCCTTTTCTCTTTTTTTCCTCTCTCTCTAAGCTGCCTGCCTTGTGCTTGGCTGTATGATTTTCCCTGATGGCTGGGATTCAGATGAAGTAAAACGGATGTGTGGAGAAAAGACAGACAAGTACACTCTTGGGGCTTGTTCAGTCCGCTGGGCTTACATCCTGGCTATCATTGGGATTTTGGATGCCCTCATCCTCTCGTTTCTGGCATTCGTGCTTGGTAACCGACAAGACAGCTTGATGGCAGAGGAACTGAAGGCAGAAAACAAAGGTAAGATTGCTTTGGGGAACTCTTACCTGGACACCTCAAACACAAAAAATGACACTCTGCATTCTTTCCCGTCTGGTAGCAGTGCATCCCCTCTGGGTCTAATTTGCTGCATTTAAAAAAATTGGAGTATAGTTGATTTACAGTGTTGTGTTAATTTCTGCTGTACAGCAAAGTGATTCAGTTATACATATATCTGCATTCTTTTTCATATTGTTTTCCGTTATGGTTTATTGCGGGATGTTGAATATAGTTCCCTGTGCTATACAGTAGGACCTTGTTTGCCAAGGGGGAGGAGGGTTGGGGAAGATGGATTGGGAGTTTGGGACTAGCAGATACTGCATCTTTTAATGGTGTCTAGTTCACAGACTTTTCCCAGACTCAAGACATTTACACAATTAAAATAGTGTATTCTTATGTTTACCTTTCTGAGGCTTTCTGAATCCATGGCTATGAAACAACAACTTTTTTGGGGGGGGTGGGTGTGGGGAGGCGCTACTTGGCCAAACAGCAAGTGCTTTCTCGCCACGTATTCAGCTATTTTCCAGGTGGAAATAAATGCCTGGGGAGTCTTTGAGAATCATCTATAAGCGTCTTTGTTAAACTGCTCACCATCAATATACTTGAATTCAGACTCAACCTCTCAGAAAGAGGTAGAGATACTGGCCACAAATAGTTACAGTTAGATATTTCAGTGTTTACCTAATTAGCTGAATTTTAAAATGTGTTATCTGGGTAATCAAAAGTCTTCAAATTTCTCTTCAAAAAGAAAATGCCTTCTGTAACACACACACAAACTAGGATAGAAAATAGGACATTGACTAGTGAATGATACATGAATATTCTAGTGTGCCAGTAAGAGCTAGCAAGTCGTTATTCAAGATAAATCTTTTAATTTTCTTTCCACATTTCTAAAACAATTTCTTGGGATAGAATTTTACTGTCTCTGTTTTGTTAAAGCCTTAGGTTCATTAAATTGTTTTGTCTTTATGTTATCTTTAATACTTTGGACTTGTATCATCACCTTCAACTAAGTGGCTCCTTCTTCTAGCTTTTATTCCTAATTAAAAACTAAATCCATCTTTGAATTATGAAATTTAGTTTATTTCAAGTAGTGTTTACTTGAAAAACTTCACTGCCTCAACATGCCTCAAATATAAGCATACATTAGTATCTACGTGAATGTCACATGTAACGATAGTGTAGCAAGCTTTATACTTAGAGCATCACAATTTATGCTCATAAGCCATGAACTATAAAGAGATGAATAGAGAAGTCCGGGAGAGGAGCAGTCACCCGCGAGCCCTTTATTGCTCTGATTTATAGACAGAATACATATTAGTTTACTTGGGTCTATCAAAAATATTCTAAACACAAAAATAATCCTTTCATAGGGGAATAGTGCTGAACTTCCTAAAAACATGACTACCTCCCTCTGAGTTGCCTTTTCTAGATGCTGATTACACTTATAAAGCATGTTGCAGGTTTAAAGTGCTTTCACATGCACTCATTAATTTGGTGCCCTTGGCTATTGTCTTTGTGTCTTGTTGGATGTACACAGACGGGTCTCTGTCCTGTTAACTTCACTTCACATTTAATAGTAGAGATGTCTCAATATTAGAATAAATTACCTTTCCCTAGAGAATGAATTAAAGAAAACTACTTTGTTCTGCAAATGCTTGATTCTCACCACCACCCAGAATTCTATTTATTCACTGTACAATTCAAAGTTATATTGAGAACCTTTAACTTTCCAGATATCCTTTGACCACATAAAAGAAGAAGAAAATTCAGAAGAAAAAAATAACAAAGCCAGGAATGTTTTCACTTGGCCACTGAGAATTCTAACTCACAATCACACATACAACTGAGAATTCTCCTGAATTCATACTTCAGGACGGAACAGGCAGGATTATAGAATAATAATCAACAGTTTCCAAGATGGGTCTTTTCTACCAGCTGATTCAGTTAAATGTGGATGTCTGATCCCTTCTGTCTAGGTCTTTATTAAAGAAAGCATCATTTTCTACTCAATGATATATTGGAAACACCTTGTAAAAGCATTAATGAGAAAGAAGATTAAAATAGGCCAATATAAGGTTTAGGGACTATCTGTGAATAATTTTTCTGTGTTCATCATCTTCTCCATTTGAACGTATCATATTTGGATGTATTCTAGAGTTTCTTCCATCTGGTTCTGAAGGACTAAAATCAGTAGCAGTTCATCTGTATCAAATCAGATAGATCTAATAAAGCAGCAGAGAACACCAGGCCATATTGATGAAACATTTCAATTCTACCACATTTTTATTTCACAATTGAAATTGCTTTTCCTGGAACTCTGAGAATGTATCAACAGTTCTATTACCCAGGCACTTCTGATCCATAAACAATAGGGTGTTGTAAAAATCAGAGCAAGGTTTTCTAAGCCTTGTATAAAATGTAATCAAACCTGCATGTTTCTGAGAAACGGTAGGAGATTTACAGTTGTAGAGAGTAGCCGTTATTGTTTGTTATTATTTAAACACTTGTTCATTGTTAAAACTTGCAAAAACTTAGGTTGTTTGAGGGAAAACCAATCAGTGGTTTGTTTGTATGTTTGTGTATGAACATAGTTTCACTAACCAGTAGTTTAATGGCTTTGAAGTGCATGCAGTAACCAAAACTAAATACATCATTGTTACCTTCTCTCAGATTTCACTTCCCTGAGGATCTGTAAGAATAAGTTGTAATTGTGAAATTGGTTTTATATAGGTACTTTGCATGGCTACGTTAATATAAATTTTCCCTTATTGAAACATTGTTTTTCACTATCAATTTTTTTTTTTTTACTGATAAAACTAACGTGATGTCCTGTGATAGCTAAGGCCTCCTTTGGGTTCCAGGGCAATGCAATGAAACAAGAGGCAAATCTAGCTCATGGAATTTTGGAAGATGTTATAAACTACGTGATGCCTTCTGGTATCATGGAAGCAGATAATACCATAACTCAAGCTTTGACTCAGAAGAGGAAATAGGTTATGATATAGGTTATATCACCACCCACACTGTAGTATCTTTTACAGTCTTCCAGTTTTATGGCCTGTCAATCATCCTAACAACCTACATCTTATAACAAGTAGCAGGACCATTATAGAAAGAATAAACCTGCAAATGTGGCATATGCCCCCAGTTCGAAGAAGTTTGTCCTGAAAGGTCTCATTATTGTTTCTTCTTAATGTGGCTTTTGTAATCTAATAATACAATTGTGCTGTATATCTAGAAAAGCCACCAAATGAGTTCAGTACAATAAGATATTGCTTAGATCCATAAGTCTTTCCCAGCAACCACCCCAATGGTCAAAACAAGAATCACTGTTACAGCCTATATCAGAGAAGGGAAGGGAATGCAGCTCTAATTGTTGCCTTTACTCCACTTACAGAGTCTTAGGGTGAAAGGTGCTCCATAGGATGCTCCAGAGCCATAAATTAACTGTCACAAAGGTGCTATTCAAAGGGAAAACAGGGAGATCCACAGATGAACATCTCCACCTCTGTCTCTTAAGATAAATGTCCAGTGAACTCACCTCAATCCCCTTTTCATGTTCCCATACCACACCTCCCACAGCATTTCATAAGGTCCTCCTTTTCCAAGAGTGTAAATATAATTTGAAAGAGGTCTAAGCTGAAATTTATCATAAATTGTGAAATGGCAAAATCTGAATAAAGGAGTTTTAACATTGTTTCACCAAACTGAAAGCAACAACTTTGATGATGCAAGTGTTGTCTTAGGGCAGACTTCTGTAAGAGAGAAAGTTAATCATCTATGGCGCTCTAACAAACAAAAAAACAAATAAAAAACAGCCCCACTGAAAAACAAAGAGGAGTGAAAACTCTAAATATCCAACTGACTTTATACAGGAGTCGGCATATGCGAGAAAACTCAACTGCATCCCCTGCATGTTGAGGGGAGCCAGCCCTGCAGGCTGTGTGCTGTCCCTGGATCTGGGGCTAGTAGCAGACAGGCAGGTGTTCATTCTTGTTTTGGGCGTTGGGCAGCATGATTTCTAAATGAGCCAACAACCGTCGGCATTTAACCTTGATATGCTGCTTAAGTGCATATTTTAACACACTGAACTGTGAAGTCAATTTCATTATGTAAAATTAAAGTTTCATCCAGATAAAAAGGATTTGAAATGAAAGCTTCATTTTCAGTTTCTTTCATTAATTGTGAAAGGATAAATAATTACATTTTCAAGAGCTCCTATGCCACAAATATCTCTTTCCTTGTCAGACACCATTCATAAAGAGGTCTATTTCTGCGTTTATGTGTATGGTCTTTGGAATTGCTTATCAGATAATTGGGGCCTCTCCTGAGCAGATTTAAAGTCACTTTGTCTTCTAGCACTTTAACTTCAAATGAGAAAACATGATTATCCATCAAGAGGTGACTCCAGCTGCCTCTTATTTATTAAGTGGTTTAAGCTCTTTAATGCTGTAATGGGGGAGTTAGAATAAATTCATTTTACTTAAATAACTAATTGAGAAATGCTTCAAGATTTTGAGTTAAGGTACCATGCCGTGCCACGGCCTCATTGAGGGCGGTAGTGTGGTCTGTGGAAAGAGTGTGCATTGCCCAGAGCTGGTGTGATGTGACCCGAGGAGCCTTGCATTCGTATCTTAATAGTCCCGGAATTCAGCTTCCTCCTCTGTAAAATGCAGACTTACCTAAATGGCATCTGAGGTTTCTTCCAGCTGTAAAATATTCCAATTCAAGGGACACCTTCAGAGGCGTCCTTTAAGGATGCCCTGAGAGTCGTAATAGCTTCTACCCTCAGAGCAATGAATACACTAAAGGCTCTTTTAGGGACTTGTTAGCACTGCAGGGGTGACTAGGAGAAGGGAAAGATAAAGGTCAAGGGGAGGGAGGTCCAGGATGCCTAGGCGTTTCTCCCTCAGCCGTGTACCTCCCCACTGAACCTGCTGTCACAGCCCCACTCGTGCACACCACCAAGAGGAGAATGAGTCAGATTTAGAAACTCTGTCCCATGCAGAGGAGGCTCCTCGCTCCACTAGATTCCCATACTGTGTGATGTGCATGTGGACACCTGGACAGTGAACAAGGCCCCAGATCACAGACACAAACTTTTTTTCTGGTCTCAACTCTGGCCCTGATTAGTCATGTGACTTTGAACAAGTCTCTTAACATCTCAGAGCCTCAGCTTCACTTTCTTTAAAATGGGAATGATAATACCCAGCTCTGCCTCCTCTGTAGGGTTGGGAGAATCCGCCAAAAGCATAGATGTAGAAGCAATTTATAATCAGTGATATTGATATAGGCTTTACTTATTGCTAATCATTTCCCCCATATGACATTTTAATTGATCTTTGGAATAATCCTGTGAAGTAGTTACCATCATCCTAGTTTTACACGTCAAAAACCGAGGCCCATAAAAGTTAAGTATTTTGTGTAAATTTTCACAGCTAGGAAGGAATGGATCCAGGACTCAAACACAAATCATTTTACTTGAAATTTCGAGTTCTTTTTGTTGTGTAATAACACAACATGACGTAATCAATTCTTTATGGATGCTGATTCTATTGCTTTCCACTTGAGTAGTCAGCCCTGTGCAAGTAAGAGTATAGTGTTATTTTCGTTTGGTAGCTTTTAGATAATATTATTCAATCAAAAGTTTAATACACTTGAGAATGGGGGAAAGCCTTGATTTAAAACTCATCCTCTTACTTGACTCTGTAACTTTATAAAAACCTGGTGAGGTAAGATCAGGAAGAGTAGGAAAGAAAGTACCTTCAAGTGCTTTGAATTAAAGCTTTAATAAGGCCATAGTGAATTGTCTGTTTCCCACTGGGATTTGAACAAACCCCCCCTTGGTCATCAAAGCATCTCAGAGTGTACCTCTAAAAAATGGCATACATCTTGACACTTTTTCAGAAGGGCTCACGTCAGTCTCAGTTGGAGCAGACCTTAGTGCTCATAGAGTTGTTTTATATACTTGGAGCTTCTAATTCCTCTCCTCTCACTCTTTTATGAGCTCACTCCATTCAAGTTCTCACCCCCAGCACTTCACAGACACTGTCTTATGAAGGTCACCCCCAGTCTCCTAATTGTTAAATTTCATAGTCGATTATCAATCCTTGTATTGACTTATCAGCAACCTTTCACAACTGACTGCTGGCACTATCTGAAGGTCTGTCTTTAGCTGGCTTCCAGTAGCTGACCTTGCCTAGATTTCCTCTTGCCTCTGTGGGGCTCTGGGCTCAAGTCTCCTTTGCTGATTCCTCACTATCTATCTCTCCACTGTATCTATGTTCATATCCCAGGTTATCTCATCTCTGCCATGACTTTATTTATTTATTTTTAACATCTTTATTGGAGTATAATTGCTTTACAATGGTGTGCTAGTTTCCGCTTTACAACAAAGTGAATCAGTCACACATACACATATGTTCCCATATCTCCTCCCTATCCCACCCCTCTAGGCGGTCACAAAGCACCGAGCTGATCTCCCTGTGCTATGCAGCTGCTTCCCACTAGCTATCTATTTTACGTTTGGTAGTGTATATATGTCATGCCACTCTCTCACTTTTTCACAGCTTACCCTTCCCCTTCCCCACATCCTCAAGTCCACTCTCTAGTAGGTCTGTGTCCTTATTCCCGTGACTTTAAATGACTGCTGTAACCTAATGACTCCCAAATTTAATCCACCTCCCACCTCTCCAATGAACTCTGGTCTCATATACCCAACTGCCTACTTGACACCCTTTTTTAATATGTAAATTAGCTTCTCAAACTTAAGAAACTTTCCCAAACTGAGCTCCTTATCTTTCCCACAAAGCCTCCTTCCCCCACGGTCTTCCCCATCTCAGTTCCTGACGTCTGTTATTTCTGGTATTCTTATCTACATATTTACACTTCTAGGCCACAAATATACCTCTGAAAATTTTTTCTCCCCCATAAATATTCTCCAGTAGTTTAGTTGCTTCCTGTTTATCTAGTTAGTTTCCTAACAATGAACCCCTCTAGCTTTCCTCTTATTCATGCTGGAGTCTCTGGTGTTTTTCCACATGCTCTACCTGGAGAAGCACAGGTACCAAATGAAACATTAGTGTTCTTGGCTTTCATCCTAGTTAAATCTCCTTGGGGCTTAGTGTCCCTACTCAGACTTGTTTTTTTAGTGTACATGAAACTTTTTTGGCAAGTGATGTTTACATTCTTGCTGCATGTTCACTGATTCCATTGTGAGGTTGAAGAACACACTGAAAATGTAACCTGTCACTTCACTTGCCCGTGGCAAAGGAGAAACAGCTGTTTTTTTTTTGGGGGGGGGGTCCTGATTTTTTTATTGAAATATAGTTGCTGTACAATATTATATAAAGATATACAATACAGTGATTCACAAGTTTTAAAGGTTATATTCCATTTATAGTTATTATAAAATATTGGCTATATTCTCCGTGTTGTACAGTATATCCTTGTAGCCTATTTTATACTTAACAGTTTGTACCTTCCAGTCCCCCAGTCTTACATTTCCCCTCCCCCCTCCCTCTCTCTGATGGTAACCACTAGTTCTCTACATATGTGTCTGCTTTTTTGTTATTTTCACTAGTTTGTTGTATTTTTAGATTCTGCATATAAGTGATATCATACAGTATTTGTCTTTCTCTGTCTGACATTTCTCTGACTTATTATTATTAGCATAATGCCCTTCAAGTCCATCCATGTTGCTGCAAATGGCAAAATTTCGTTCTTTTTTATCGTTGAATAGTATTCCGTTGTGTGTGTGTGTGTGTGTGTGTGAGTGTGAGTGTGTGTGTATCGCATCTTCTGTTTTTAACGTCTAGTAGGGGAGGTAAGGACACAGTGCCAAGCGGATACTGCTGAGATAAATAAATGTTGAGATTACTTGCAGAAATAGGTGTTCTATTAGTGCTTTACAAAATATGACCACCCCCCAAAAAAACCCCGCAAATTACATTTTTTACTCTAAGTTTCTTGAGAGCAAGGACTATGTCTTATTTATCTGTTATATCCAGTATTATAGTTCTCAGCACATAGTAAATGCTTAATAAATTTAAGCACTTGTTATTGTTACTTTTATTGAATCAATTCCATGAAAGAATCGTGTAAGTAAATGTCCCAGTTAACATGTTCCCTGCACACGAAGCAGTTTGTCTCTTACTTCATGGATTGCAAAGGAAATAAATTTGCCTGCATGTTACACATAGATACATATTTTTAAAGAATCAGAGAACGGCATGTTGGAACAATATACTGTAACTCTGCCACTCAGCAAATCAGTGTACCTCTTTAGGCCTTATTTCAACAGGCACAAAAATGTACTCTGTGCTTGCTGTGTGCCAAGCAATGGGCAAAACCACAGCAGTCAGCTCATCAAACATTTCCTCCACACCTCGTGTGTGCCAAGCCTCGTGGTAAACACTGAGAGTTCCAGAATGAGTGGGGCAAGGTTTGCCCTCAGTCTCTTTGGGGAGAACATGTAGTGTTATAGGCACTAGGTTATATTTCTGAGTTCCAATCCCGTCCTCGTAGACATGGCTTCACCAGGTCACTTTGTTGGTACCACCTCTGTGAGTGCATGCCGTCGCCGACAGCTGCCTCACTCCAGCACCAGTGAAAGATGATGCTATAATAAGCAGAGACTGCTTCCCAAGGACAATTTGACATGCAAGGTTTCATCTGCTGAGAGGCTTTAAAAAAATCAGCTTGTAGAAAAACATCAGTGAGTCTGTTAGTATTAAATAAACAAAGGAGAACACAACTGTGAAGAAATGAAAAAAATGCAATAGATATGTTGTGGACAGGGACAAGTCAGAATAGAGAGGTGGGGAGTTCTCACTTATTGCTAAAGCATTCGTTTTAGAGCAGCCTATTGAAAATCTAAACTCCAGAAACCGTTTTGGGGAAAAGTCCATTGTACCGCCAATGTTATCACCCTTGAACAATGTCTTTCCAGTCAGCCAGCCAGCTGATCCTCAGCAAGTGCTGTATTTATGCATTTCATTGACTTTTGCTTCCTGCTTTGCTGCACACGTAATCTCAGCCTCAGATTTGGTGGGGAAAAATCGGTTTGGCCTGAGTAGATATCATCTCCCTAACTTAACTTCACCACGTCACCTTTGATGATGTGTCTGGAATAACCAGGAGACGAAATGTGAATTCTGACAACTGCCACGCGATGCTGTCTGCAAGTCAGTGCGCTGTCAAGCCCACAAGAGCGAGAGTGACGATGTTGTCAAGAGATCTGAAGGGCAGAATTCAACCAGGGAGAAACGCAGCTGTGGTGTTAGTGTCAGCCACCCCAGCACATGTTCTGACAGAACCACTAGGCAGGCCGGTCGCTGGAGAGAAGCCGGACGCAGCCCCTCGCGGCAGCGGGTGAAGCTGCAGTGCTCACTGAAAGGAGGGCTCCGATCCGGAGCCCTTACAGGGGGCAGCTTCTCCAAAGAAAATCTAAAACACTGTCCCTTGTCCCAGAGAAGGTGACAAGCCCAGAAAGAAGTCACATGAGCAAATTCCATCTGCTCACCTGATAGCTTCTCACCAGGGGCTGGCCTTTTGGTGCCAATGCCAACAAACAAAATGAACCAGACGTTCTCTGACTGTCCAGACAGGAGAAGTGCAATTGTCTGGGCTCTGGGAGGTTTGTTTCCAGTTCACCCATTTAAAAAAGAAAAAATAAGAAAACCCTTTCCTGACCTTGGTAAGCGGGGCTCAGAGATGCTATGTAGATCAGTACATGGTAGCAGATTACCAGATGACACTGTCTTGAAGTTTCTTTTTCAGGAAAATCCTCTAAAAGCATGGGTGACTGTTTGGTTTTTTGTTTTTTCTTTTTTTTTTTTTTTAATCCAACTGAAAAGAAGTCTTAGTGGTGGGCTTAATAACTCTTCAGATGTTGGGTGAATGGCCAACTCTCTCCTCTCATCTATACTGGGGTGTGGTGGGGGACAGGGTCAAGCTAAAGAAATGTTGAAATGTAATCACAGAGTGAGGACTTGTAGAGCCAGAAATCACTTGGCTCTTTACAGTCAGCTGGGGAGCTTAAAAATAGATTCCAGTGCTTGGGCGCCACTGCAGAGATTCTAATTCAGTTGGCCTGAGGTGGATCCAGGTGTGAGAACTCCTCAGGCGGTTCTCATGTACAGCCAGGGCTGAGGACCAATGGCTTCACCCAGTGCCCTCGTTTTATAGATGAGGAAGCTAAGCAACAGAGAGGGGAAATAAAGATCATCTCATCAGTTTGAATTTTTATAATTAGAAATCAGTAGGTAACCCATGAAAATAGTCAAGTTTCATTCTGTAATAGGCTAAATAATCATCTCTGATACAGTTCAGTTGCTGTTATTTTTGGAAGCAGAGCTTTCTGCCAGCCCTGGGAAATTGATTTGTGGCAGCTGCTGTCTCTGTGAACTCGGGCAAACCTCTCTAAGCCTCGTGTGCTCATCTGTAAGGACGTTAATAGAACCTGCCTCATTTTGTGAAAATGAGATAGTGTATGTAAACTGTCACAATGTCTGACACCTATGAAAACTGTTTTTATTTTGAGAGCTTTGATTTTACTTGACAAACACATATATAGAGCTTGTTTGTATGCCATGGTTCATGCGGTGCAGAGCCCACACCCTAACCACTGCACCATGGTCTCCCTTTGTTCTTAGCAACTCTGCATCATAATGGGGACCTCATTAAGATCTAGAAATTGTTCCCTCCACATGTTTAAATATGACGTTTTTCATCTGGTAATTTTACAAATATTTTCAATACGACTGGTGAGGGTTGGTTGGTTGGAGGTTTTGTGGGAAATTTTGCTTTGTTTTTTGTAATCTTCCTGCATGTACTCATATCTCAGGATGATCAGGGGTGGGATGGGGGAGGAGGTATTCCATTATATTTGCTACTCAAAGAGCTCAAACCATATAGCCAGCTCTGTAAATTCAGTGACAGTCACCAAGGAGACCCCATGATCCCCTGATAGAAATAAGACTCACTCATTACAATGTTACCCAATTTCAACCTGGCAGAAAATTCCTTCAGTGCACTGCTGGACAGATGAGAGCCAAACTCAAGGCCTTAAAAATGTCTGTGAGAAGTGTCCTTCAGAAGTGATAGAGGGAAGGGATTCCACCCAGGTAGAAAAAGCAGTAAAGACAAGAATCCCCTGAATGTAGGGGAATACAATCACTTCAGTTCTTACATAGGGTAATAAAAGTTTAGTGCTACTAGGCTAGTATGTGCCTGTGTTTTGGTCAGAACACATCTTTATTTTCCTCACCATATACATGGCAAATAAAATCCATATGTCAAACAAACATAAGTAATAAAATCTTTATTAGAAGCTAAAATAAACTGGGAGGACTCCTCCCTCATTATTCAAAACCCATTTATCTCTGGCTCTCTCTCTTGATACACTCTAAACTGATCTCTTCCCTCGCCAGCTAATTCACACCCACCAGGTAACAAACATTATTATTATTATTATTATTATTAAAAGATACATTTCAGGTAGTAGCTATCAAACTTCTATGAGAATAATATTTACCTGGGATGCTAATGAAAAATGAAATTATGGCTTTAGTAGTTCTAAGGAACAGCTCTAAGGAGTCTTCTTTTTTAATTAATAAACTTTTTTTTTAAAAGCAGTTTAAGGATTACAGCAAAATCAAGCAAAAAGTCTGAGTTCCCACACACCGCTTTCCCCATATACACAGCCTCCCCACCATCAACATCCCACATCAATGTGGCTCTTTTATTACAATTAATGAACGAACATTGACACATTATTATCAACCAAACTCCATAGTTTATGTTAGGGTTCACTCTTTGTGTTGTACATTCTATGGGTGTTGACACTGAAATCTATATTTTTAATAAGTACATTTAAGTAAATGTGTTGCAGTTGATTTTAGGGCAATGCTTTAAGCAACACTGCTCGGGGTCATTTATAATCAGATTAACACTACAATTATAATGTTATGATACTGAGGCCAGCAACCATGGCCAGAGCAGTATTGTTACTTTAGAGTTGCTTTTCATAAATATCCTGGCACCCCTCAGTGCATAAATAGGATCTATTCCAAAAGTTTACGTCCAGCTTGGTGTTTTGGAACTCAGATCACATACTTTTCATAGAAGCAATTGATGTCAGCAATGGTCAATTTCTTGGATTTGCCCTCCAAAGCTTGTTTCACTCATAATGTTAGAAGAATAAGGTTATTTAAGCAATTGGATTTTTTTACAAAAGGCAATAGAAATGTAAGCCCATAAAGTCAATAGACAAAAATACAAAATAAAAATCTTTGAGAACCGGAGATGGGATGGGATTTTTTTAAACAAAACTTCAAAGGCACAGACCATAAGGCAAAAAAAGATTAATTGAATTACATCAAAATACGACTTCTGTTCATGAAGGACAGCAAGAACAAAGACCAGGTGACAGATTTAGAGAAGCTATTTGGAATGTTACAAAATAGCAAGTAACTAGAATAAGCAAGGAATTCCTCGAAATTAATAAGAAAAAAAATCAAAATCAATTGCAAAATGAGCAAAGAACAGGCAATTTGTAGGAAAGGAAACAGAAAGAACTAGTATATGAAGAAATGTCCCAAATCGTTAATAGAGAAATATAAATTAGAAGAGCAATGAGTTGTAAATTTACACCTTTTAGGTTGGCAGAATTTAGACAGGATAACAGGCAGGGATCTCCCTCGGCACTGCTAGTAGTTGATATTGAGTTGTATAAATTGTTTGTATACTTTGGATATTAACCCCTTGTTTGTCGCATCATTTGCAAATATTTTCTCCCCATTTCATAGGTTGTCTTTTCATTTTGTTGATGATTTCCTTTGCTGTGCAAAAGCATTTAAGTTTGATAAGGTCCCATTTTTAAATTTTTGCTTTTATTTATTTTGCCTTGGGAGATTTATCTAAGAAAATATTGCTATGATTTATGTCAAAGAGTGTTTCACTTATGTTCTCTTCTAGGAGTTTCATGGTGTCATGTCTTAAATTTGGGTTTTTAAACCATTTTGAGTTTACTTTAATATATGGCATGAGGGAATTCTCTAATTTCATTGTTTTACATGTCACTGTCCAGCTTTCCCGGCACCACTTGTTGAAGAGACGGGTTTTTTCCTCCATTGTATATTCTTGCCTCCTTTGTCGTAGATTAATTGACCATAGGTGTGTGGGTTTATTTCTGGGCTCTGTATTCTGTTCCATTGACCTATATATCTGTTTTTGTGTCAGTACCACACTATTTTGATTACTGTAGCTTTGTAGTATAATCTGAAGTCTGGAAGGGTTATACCTCCAGCTTTGTTCTTTTTTCTCAGGATTGCTTTGGCAGTCAACACATGGCAACATGGATGTATAAAAAACAAGATGCTTAGTGAGAAAAAGGAAACAATAATATAGGTAATAAAATACCATTTACATAAATTAAAAATAATTCATATCAAACAATGATCCACAGTGTGTAATATAAAATATATTAAAATAAAAATATATCCATTAATGGTTGCCCATAGAGAGGGGAGAAGAACGACAGTGGGAAATGGGGATAAGGGGATTCAACAAGAGGAGGCCGTGTGGTGTGGGGGTAAAGAGCCTGGGCTGTGGCATCAGGCTGATTGGATTAGACCCTCAGCTCCACCCCTTACTAGCTGTGGGTCTCAGTGTCTCTTAAGCTTCTTCAGGAGTAAAATGTAGATCACATTATCTATCTTACAGCATCACAATGAGGTTTAAAAGATACAGTCCAAGTAAAGCACTTAACTCAGTGCTTAATATATACAGTTGGTATTCAATAAATATTAGCATTATTGTAATATAACTTCAGCCTTATCGTGAAAATTGATTGTGGGAACATTGTTTATTAAGGGTAAGAAATTAGGGCTGGGGGAGAGAACGGAGATGGGAGAATGGAGGCAGGAGCAGGCTGAGTGCGGTGACAATTAAGTTTTCCATCTTTCCGATAAAAATCTTGCAGTTGGTATCAGTCTTCTCTCCTTTGCCCTATTTCCTCCCCTTATTTTCTCTTCCACTTCCCCAGTTCCACAGAGGATCCCACTTTTTGCCACCGGGTGCTGGGACAGAGTGATGTTAGGTGGAAAAGAAGCCTATGAAATAGAGAAGGGGAGAGCTGTCCTCTGTGATGATGACAGAGTAGGGAGGATGGAAGTTTTTCTGTGTACAAACCATCCCAACACTCAGTGGCTTAAGCAGACAATCATTTACTATTCTTTAGGAGTCTGTGGGTTACCTGGAGTTTGGAGCAACTAGACTAGACTTGTCTGGGGGTGTTTCTGCTCCACGTGTCTCTCATCCTCTTCCTGGAACTAACAGGCCAGCATGTTCTTCCCGTGGTGATGACAGAAACATGGGAAAATCAAGCTCAATAGCACAGGACACTTGGGCCTCTGCTGTGTCACATCTGCTAAAGTAAGTGGTCAAAGTAAGTTGTATGGCCATGCCTACAGGTGGGGAATTGCACCCCGCCCCTAGGAGGAAGGCACAGCAAAATAATTGGACAGAGGACAGGGAAGGGTGAAGAACTGGCCTATTCATGCAATCAACACAGGAAGCCACATTCTTCTTATGAGTGACAGGCAAGAGGGAACACAGCCTAGCTGGAAAAGCAGGAAAACTGAATGCCAGATGATGCAAAAAGTGGGCCTGAGCAAGTCTCTCTCACACACACAGAGAAATACCCACACACATGAGGGCGGAAGCCCCAGTGACTAGTGTGATATTAACTTTAATACAGTAACTAAAGATAGATGAGTCTTACTCTGGGGTCTGGGGGTAGGACATGCAGAGGGGTGGAGATCTATCCTTAAAGAAGTAGACAACTGAATAGATAGTGCTATTTGGGAATATTTTTTTAAAAATAAAGGAAAAAAAACCTTTCTTGAATCCAGAACAAATGCAAAGATGTTAACCAAGGACTGAGATGAAATTACAAGTTTTTATAAAGTTTGTTCCTAACCTTTAAATCATGGTACCTTGCCCTGAACCTTTGATAGACTATCATAGCCTGCTGTTAATGTTCATACTAGTATCAATAGCTACAGTCTGGCATATATAAAATTTAAATACAAAATTATCAGTTTCTAATGAAATGGTTGAGTATCCACAAGTCTCTTTGAAGAAAAAAAATGAATCTTTTGTCCCAGGGTAGGGGAAAACCTGCTTAAACAGCCTGAAATGTGCATTCATATGACATTATAAATGCAACAGTTTTACCTTCAAAGAAGCATTCATTCATTCAAAAAGGCATTTTTGGTTTGAATACTAAATACAGATTCTAATGACTTTTTTTTTTTCATAAAATTATTTATTATTTTTGGCTGTGTTGGGTCTTCATTGCTGCACGTGAGCTTTCTCTAGTTTTGGCGAGCGGGGGCTACTCTTCGTTGCAGTGTGCAGGCTTCTCATTGCAGTGGCTTCTCTTGTTGTGGAGCATAGGCACTAGGCGCGTGGGCTTCAGTAGTTGTGGCTCCTGAGGTCTAGAGCACAAGCTCAGTAGTTGTGGCGCGTGGGCTTAGTTGCTCCGCGGCATGTGGGATCTTCCCGGACCAGGGCTCGAACCCTTGTCCCCAGCATTGGCAGGCGGATTCATAACCACTGAACCACCAGGGAAGCCCAGATTCTAATGACTTTTCACTACTGTGTGCAAAATATCCCTTTCTCTGCTGCTAAAATTAAATTTAAATATGCCTTTCGTACTTTAAAAATGTATCAAGGGCCCAATACCTAGAATGGTGCCTTGCAAACAAGGAAAAAAGAAAACAATGAGCTCTATACATGAAAATCAATAAAATAATAATCATGGGTATGTAAAGGGGATTGTCATTTATTTCTATTTTAGTCCAAGCTGGACCTGGGACTGTGTCTCTTTCCGTTCTGCACCCTCAGTGCCCTGGCAGAGTGCCTGGCATCAGCAGGTACTCAATATTTATTTCAGCTTGGCTAACTGGGAACTTTCTGCACCCCCCAAACCAAAAACCTGAAATGAAAGACTGATCAGATATCATACATATTACACCTGCATAGAGTCATCTGTCTTTACCACCTGGCCTGTTCCTCATGTCAAGGGGCTTCATTCTGTTATTGGAACCCTCCCTGAGTCTCCTGTAAGAGTTGGGTTCTTTAAGTAAGACTAAATATTTGAAACATAGAGTGCCAAGTTTCCTTAATCCTAAAATCTTTTTAAAGATTAGAGCAGCCTTGTGTTGTCTTGAATACTTGAAGAGGTGCAAGTACAAAATTGTCATTTGAAACATCTCAAGTCAGGTAATTCCATGACTGTTTCTCTCTGTAATGTACTTGATTGACAAATGATTTCCTGAGCTGATTTTTACTTCGAACCGAGGACAAATAGACATCGGAGGGAACTGCCTTTCACTGGCTTTTGTTAAGCAAGAGAAGATAGAGTGAGCTGATGCTGAAAGAACCCTCATTTCCTGAAAACTGAGTCTAAAATATCTGAAGGGTTAATCAAGTCTCTAGATTCTGCCCGTTAGAAAGCATGGTGAAGTAGGGGAGAAGTGATGCCGCATGGGATGGGGGGACCACACAGTGAGCTTTCCTTGGCAGGGAGGACATGACTAACATGCACAAGTTACTCCAGGTTAGCCCCACATTTGTATTCGCTCCCCACCCCAGACTCTTGCTTTGTAGTTCTTGCCATTCCTTTGCTATCCCGTTTCACCACTGTGTGAGGGTATGTGTCTGTGGAGGCCTCCACTGGCCTTTAAATGGTGAAGATCACTTTAACAAGTCTCATAATTTAGCAGTGACCTGCCTCACAGACTATGTCCTGAGCAATAATGGATGAAAAGATTATGGAATCCTTTGCAGCTACAAAATGCTGCAAAGACTATAATGAGGAACAGTTCCACAGAGGTTATAAATTTTGTAGCCAAGAAGATAATAAGCAATTTTTATCAGCAATTTTTATTCCCTGGTCTCCTGGGTCTGGCGTGAGAGCAGTGCCATGCTAGACCCTGGGGATGCCTAGACCAACACTGTTCAACAGAAATGTCATGTGAGGCAGAAAAGTACTTTGACATTTCCTTGTAGCCACACTTTTAAAAGTTAAAAAAAATAAAGATGAAATTAATTTTAAGAATATATTTAACCCAGTATATCCAAACTTTAAATTCAACATGTAATCAATTTTGAAAAGTTATAAATTAAATATTTTTACATTTTTTTCATACTAAGTCTTAAAAATCCAGTGTGTATTTTATTCTTGTAGCTCATCTCAGTTCAATGAGCCACATTTCAAGTGCTCAACGGCCCACATGGCCAGTGGGGCCTGAATAGGACAGCACAGGCCGAGGCAGCAAATAACCCACCGAATACAAGTTTTCTGACTTTAATTATAATGTCCATGAGTATGTGAAAATGCTCTTAGCTTTCCACAAATAATTGGTGAATCTGACCTGCTGTGTTTCCCAGCAGGAACCCAGCTTCAGGGAAAGGAAGAGGAAAAGCATCAGTGTTTTCTGAGCTACTGTATGAACAAGGACTTAGGTCATCTCATTTGCCCCAAAACAGATCTGTGAGGAGGGGAGATGGTCCTTATTTTGCAGAAGAGAAAATCAATATCAGTGAGTCCAAGGGCTCACCAGGGTCACACAGCTAGTGCTGGCAAAGCGGGGAGGGAAGGAACTCGGGCTTGGCTCCAGAGCCCTGGCCCTTTCTGCTCTATCACAGTCCCTCCTCAGACCTCGCTAGATAGCAGTGGCTCTCAAACTGGTGAGGTCTCCTAGAGGTCTTGTTCAAACACTGGTTGCTGGCCTCTGCCCCCGCAGTTTTTGATTCGGCAGGTCAGGTTGGGGCCTTGGAATTGATGTTTTTAACAAGTTCCCAGGAGATGCTGATGCTGCTGGTCCAGGGACCACAATTTGAGAACCTCTGAGGTACTGGCTGGATATGATATCTTATATAGATGCCTATCTGTCTTAAGCTAATAATGATGCTTCCCTACGTTGGCAGAAACTGAACTTTGATCTATATATTTGTCCATTATTGTTCTCTTAGCTAAAGTTGGCCACCCTGTAGTATGGACTGGGAAAGATCCACTTATCATGACCCTTTTAATTCATTTTAATTAACCATTGGACGTAAGTACTTTATTGCAAGTGAGGAAGCATTCACTTCTTCACCCAGTTCCTGCAGAGAAGAGGAAATGATACATGTGGATGTCTCACATCATGTAAACACTGGGTAGTCTTTTCTCAAGCACACACATTTCTAAGTCACCACTACTACCTTTTGAAAATTTCATGCAGTATCTTTTATTTAAGATGGAGCCACATCGTCAGATATTTTCCTAGTGGCATTTTTTAAAAGCAAGTGATAGTCACTGTGTGTTTACCGCAGCTTAGAAAAATCCTATCCCAGTCTGAAATTTAACTTATTGTATTTTAACCACCACTGTTGTGCTCAAGAGACAAGAAATTATTTACCTTTCTACTAACAAGTTCCACCATCTCTTGATTTATTAAGTGGCTTGGGGACATTTTCAATCTTTCTAGCCAGTGACCTCTAGCCCTTTTCATTCTTGCCAGGGAGAGCCCTTTTCATTCCTTTTATTTATTTTTAATGACTTTTAAGCCCTCTCTTCTAACCCAACTCTCAAACCCTGGCTATATCTAAAGAAAAACAACAGATTACCTTATGCTGCCTATCATGGAGCCCATCATTTTCACAAGATGACAGCAGACCCGGGTGTGCTGATTTGATAGGATTGGGCAAACTGATATTGGCACTGAAAATGGAAGACTTATCTTCCTTAAATGCCTCATCAGAAATAGGAGTAGCATATGTGTGTTCAAAACCAAACAGAGGGACAGGCTGTTTTTTACTCAGTCACCTAATGACTGTATAGATGGAAGTGAAGTGGATGTGGGGCAATTAGGCTGGAAAGACCACTAAGTCTCTCAAGTCACCCACAGCCTACACCTTTCATAACAGATGCTTTAAGCCTGTTTTCTTATCTGAATGTGGATTGATTGATTTGGGTTTTTTCTTTTTTGTTTATGTTTAGAATAGTTCATCCTTGTAGCACTTAGAGCTTTTAAGAAGGGAAAGGGTGGGATTTTGGTCTATCTGAATAATTGAAAAAAACTGTAATTACCCCAATATCACAAAGACATGTTTTGAACAAAAACATTAGGAGGAAAGGCCACTGGTTCAGTCAAGTCACCAAAAATGCCTGACATTTTTCAAAGCTTTTCCCTGCCATGTCTCTTATGACTCCTGGGCTCTGCTCTGTTCTTGGGTGCTGGTTCTGAAGGAAGGTTTGGGAAGCCTGGAGTAGGACGAGGGAAAAACCGTAAGATAAAAAATGGACTTGAAGAGTTCTTCCTCTTCATAGTGTATTTCACAAATGCAGAATTCCTTCATTTGATTTGATCCGGAAACAAGTAGAACTGCCGTAGAGTCAATATCCCCAAATATATAGCCTACCAGAATTTTCACTTAATGGCATCTTGACACAAGCCTGGACTTCATTCTTCAAGTACAAAGCCCATGCCCTGGATGTAAATACACGGAATACCATAGTGCAGTCCCTTTGATGGAAGTGCCAGCAAGCCATATTAGGAAACAGTAGTTTGTCTCTAGAACATCACAAGGAGGAAGATGGATCAATTTTTACCAGACACTACCAAAAGATTTTCTAAGCTACCTACATTTCCTTGCTATAGTGCAGTGCTTCTCACGCTGTCATGTGCCTACGAATCACCTAGGGATCTTGTTAGAATGCAGATTCTGATTCAGAATAAGCTTCAGGTGATGCCAGTGCACACAGTTTGAGCAGCAAGGACCTAGAGGACTTTGTACCTGGCATGCCAGTACCTGGCGTGAGAGGGTTAATATCCACGACCTGAGAGCAGGTATGTTCACTGAAGCCAGAGAGAAAGAGAGGGAGATGCAGATAGCAAGGAGGAAAAATAAGGACCCGACTAAAAATGACAAGAGAAAAGCCAGGTGGAACTTGGTAT
The DNA here is from genome assembly GCF_949987515.2 of Delphinus delphis. NCBI lineage: Eukaryota > Metazoa > Chordata > Mammalia > Artiodactyla > Delphinidae > Delphinus > Delphinus delphis. The sequence goes on along the minus strand of NC_082691.1, from coordinate 20,049,828 downwards.
CCGGAGAGCAACATGACAAATAGCATGTGGTACCTCAGGCCAGCAGTAGCAGTTGAGGATGTCATGACCGTTGGAAGGGTGATGGGTGCAGTGGGGAATCTCAGAAGTATCAGAAATCTGTGTGGGCAAGCAGCTGAGTTGCAGATTCCTAGAACTGAGACACAGACTCAGACCGAGGACAACAAGACAAGGTTCCATTGACCAAAAGTGCAGCTTCAGAAACATGGCTGAGGCCTTCCCTGGTGGCGCAGTGGTTGAGAGTCCGCCTGCTGATGCAGGGGACGCAGGTTCGTGCCCCGGTCTGGGAAGATCCCACATGCCGCGGAGCGGCTGGGCCCGTGAGCCATGGCCGCTGAGCCTGCACGTCTGGAGCCTGTGCTCCGCAACGGGAGAGGCCACAGCAGTGAGAGGCCTGAATAACGCAAAAAAAAAAAAAAGAAAGAAAGAAAAAAAAAGAAACATGGCTGAACCCACAGATAAGAAAACTCAGCCCTGAAAAAGCTAGTATTTAATACACGTGGTCTGGGTGTTGAGCACTGTTGCAAAGGGCTTTGTAATTACTATCTCATATAGTTCTCATAGACATCTGTGGCAGGTGTTATTACTCCATCTTGGACAAGTATCTGAAGTTCAGAGGAATTAATTTCTAGTCTAAGGTCCCTCACTGTTCAGTGGCAAAGCAAACAACTCACATTCTATGCTCTTTCCATGACCCCGTACAGGCCTAGCAGCACACTAATGGGATAACATAACTCTAGCCCAGGGCTCCTGCAGTCTGACCCCAGATTCGAGGAAGGAGGTGGGCCTTCAGTTCAGCAAGTGGCCTGAAGATGGGAGAGGGAGGGAAGGGTAAGGTGCCAGGCATTGCGGGACATAGTATGAAGACCTGCTAAGACTTCAGTTCAGGGTTGTGATGATGCCAGAAATGATTCAATCTCTGTTAATTCTTCAGTTATTTCATGTGGGAAGTACCCATATTAAGCTCTGGGCTTGTCAATAGTAATTCAGCGCAAAAATTGTTGGGGGAGGACAGGAGAGACATTGTAAAGGTCACAATGCCCCAACTGTACCCAGACCTTGTCCTTATTTTTCTATGTGGGTGTCTGAGGTGGCTGTCCCCAAACATTTCATTGAAAGAAGCCCAGTGGCTCCATTGCAGTGCATTCAACAGCCTGGCAGTAGTCATGGGTGTGTTGATGAATGCTCTTCAGTTTAAATGAACAGAAATTGACTGGACTAAGTTTGAAGAGAAGGAGGCAAAGTAGATGTGGGGATATGCACATTAGCCCACTGAACCCTATTGTATCGCATGTGTGGTTTGCTGCACGCCACAGGCTGGAGCAGTGGAGACCACATTGCTCAGATCCTTAAAATGCGGCTCTGCACACCACTTAGCTTCCACCAAGCAGAGGTTACCTCAAGAGCTGAGGCCGTGCCCCCCAGTTGATAAGCGGGTGCAGTGGCTAGAGGGTGAGAGTGGTAGCATATATCTCCATGGCCAGTTCTTGGCTTCACAAGTATCAAGATTCTTCCTGGTGTGGCTCCTGACAAAACCAGTGTGGTCCTAAAGCCAGTGGCTTTGGGAGCAGCTTCTTGCTTCCCCAGCGTTCTGGAAGGGCAGTAACTCCCCCAGTGGGCCACTTCTGTGGGGTTGTTTGGGGAGTTGTCCTGAAAGCTTGGCTTAGAGCCTGCTCCTCTCCCTACCAACAACTTGGTCAGTACCCAATTCCTACAGTAAACCCCTTTCCGCTTAAACTAGCTAGAATGGATTCTCTTATCTGCAGCTGAACCTTGACTAATCCGGGAGGAATTTACAGGAAGGATATTTAGGGATGTCACCTAGAAACGGAGCAGTAAAGAAATCAAGGAGTAATCATTGACTCTTACTCTCTGCGTGTGTATCCTTGTCTCTCTCACCCACTTCATTCTTCCTTCTCAGTCAATCTGCTTTCTTTACTAATCAGCCCTTTATACAAGGTGCTTTGAGTTCTCCTCTCTCTGACATCCTTGCTCAGAAATGATGGACAGTCCTTTAAGCCTAATCCCAGATTCCCAAGGAAGAGAAACTGATTGGCCTAGGTTAGGCTGAATGTCTACCCCTGGTTCACCCGGCTATTATTTCAATTACAAAGCCCTGTGAAGTTTTTTGGTAGTTTAATGATCCACATTTACAATTTAGGAAAGTGGGTCTTAGTTTACATGACTTGCCCCAAATCACAGCTGTTAAGCAGAAGATTTCGGATTTATACCCATATCTCCTGACCTCAAATTTGATGCTCATTCCACTGTACTATCACTGCTTCTTTAGTATTTATATCTGTGGAGTACTTTACAAAGTGTTTTTATATCCTCTGTCTCATTTGATCCTTCAACCGTCCCCTTATTATTGTCCTTATTTTAGAGACAGGAAAATTGCTCACAGAAGCTAGGTGACTTGTTCAAGTTTCATGCCTCCGTCTTCTGTTTCTCGGGGGAAATAATGTTGGGGTATGGGTGAGGGAAGCCAAAATGTAAATAGAGCCCAATCTCATAGGATATCAGATCTGAAACTTCAAAACCACTTCTTATAATGGGTTCCTTAGAAGCAACCAGAAAAATGACACTTAGTTTTTCATTTTGTTTTTGATGAAGTGGGTGGGGAGAATTCTGTTGAATGCTAAAATTTTGATAAGTCTAAATAAATGGCCATTTTAAGGGAAAGGACTCCAGCCTAGCTACAAGGAAGAGGAAAGGTTATGACACTAGCAGGTTACTAGGGAGCTGATAAAACACATCTGAAATAGAATTAGATTTTTTTCTTTTGAGTTTAAAGATAAGCATGGGCTGCAGAATGCTGCTGAACTCAGTATTTGGCCAAAGACCTTGCTATAGTTTCTTGCTGTACTTCAAAGAGATGCCTAGATGACCTTCCAATTTTAATACCCCTTAGGAATTATTTCTGTGGGGGAGGGACAGCATTAGCATGAAGGACTCATTCCTGCTTTCTTGTCATCGCTTTTAGAAGTAGTTATGCTTTCCTTTCAACCTAACTTTTGCAAAGAAAGGCATTTACCAAGAGAAGTTACAAAGGCATTTTCTGCACCATCTTTAACTAATAGTTACTGAGCTGCTGTCACATACGAAGTGCAATACAGGGCATGCAAAGGACCAAATACTTTTTGGTCTTGCAAGCTGCTCCATTACTCCTCCCATGATGACCTTGTGGCAGCAGGGCAGAGTCCTGTGATAGAAGACTCAGTTATTGTCATTCTCAGCAGAGCTTACATCAGGCGTTTCCACTCCCCACTGCTTACGTGCAGTGCAGATGTCTGATGACTGTGGCACAGTGATGGAAGTCCAGGCTCCAATCTCTTGGGCAGGAATCCTGCCCTTCTCCCGGAAAAGTTGTGGCAGCTCTTTCATGATTGACATCAGGCTCTATTCACCCCCCTGCACTTCGCACCACTACTTGGGAGCTATTTTAAAACTCCAGCATATTCTTCTCTATTTTATAGTCAGCTCTCATAATTCTCTAAACCCTGCTCTATGGCTTCTTTTCTGCTGGATCATCATTGTGTGACACAATTGTTGGTTCCTGAGTTGGCACAGAGATCCATAACGACTATCTGGAATGACCGTAAAATAATCTCTGTGCGTGGTGAAGCTGAGCTTTGTCGTTATCTTGGCTTTCTAGAGAACAGAAGACACTTAGGAGATGTGGGAGACAATCTGAAGAGTGAGGAGTGGGGGGATCTACAACTAAACTGTATTTTCTTGGGAGTCTGAATGTCACAGGAACGAGGCTTTGGCAGAGGCCAATGTGAGGAGCACCCGCTTTGTCAGGCCCCCGAGCTTGGAAAATCCAGCCATGAAGGACGTGAACCAATAACAACTACAGGATGCTTCGCTTGGATCATTTCTGATCTTTGCTGATTTTCTCCACCTTGTTCATTTTGTGATGATCCTGATTTTAAAACTAAAATACTAAATGGGTTAAATTTCACCTGGAAAACTATAATTGGCTCTCCCTTTAGGATTCTGTTTTGCTGTCCAGTCCATGAGGTCTGGGGAAAAGGGGATGGAGCCTTTCTCTCCGTCCCCATCTATGAGGCAGCCCCTGAAAAGAACCGCTGGGGTTCCTTGGCCCACAGTTTGAAAACCACTGCCATACTTCTAGCCTTGTGTGTGATCCTCTGATTCTGAGCCCCTCATATGAGTGACAGAATTTGACATCAGAGGATGAGAAAGAGAGCAAACATTCCTTTCTTCTTTCATTCTGCTTCCCAACTTCGTGCTCCCGTTTTTTTCTCTTCTAATTTCCTTCTCCCCTCAATTTTTCTCCTCTATCACTCTGTCAGTCTGTGGCAAAGTTCAAACTGGGGGTTTGGGCAACCATACCAGATGTCCCAGAAAAGTCATATTCAAAACACATAAAATGATGTTGGGGGAAGGAAAACTCATTTCAAGGGTTTTCAGTCAATATCTCTGACTGGCACCAAATACAAAGTAGCTTAGTCTTGGTTTGGATACCAAGTTCATACATTTTATTTCCATTATTATTTGCATTTAGCAGAGCTTATAATTATGGGAAGCATTGTACTTGCTTGCCTTTATCTTAAGAAACTTGGATTTTCTTTTTAAAAAGCTAAAAGCAAAAATCACTGAATGTTTTACAGTGGTGTGTTAGTTTCTGCTGTATAACAAAGTGAATCAGCTATACATATACATACATCCCCATATCTCCTCTCTCTTGAGTCTCCCTCCCACCCTCCCTATCCCACCCTTCTAGGTGTTCACAGAGCACCGAGCTGATCTCCCTGTGCTATGCGGCTGCTTCCCACTAGCTATCTGTTTTACATTTGGTGGTGTATATATGTCCGTGCCACTCTCTCACTTCGTCCCAGCTTACCCCTCCCCCTCCCTGTGTCCTCAAGTCCATTCTCTACATCCCTGTCTTTATTCCTGTAAAAATGTTTCAGCAACAACAACAACAAAAAAATCACAGAATGTCTGCAAATTTTGAAAGATGAAGTTATAATCCAAACCAGTTTAAAAAAAGGTCAAAGTTATGATCAAATGGGATAAGCTGGGACTTTCTGAAAATGATATTTGTCAAGGTAACCATCATGTTCATTCTCTTCAGTCTTCTAGTTTAGTGCCCTCAGTAGTGATCAGATAGAAACTGTTTAGGACGAGAGCAGTTGGGGATTAAATGGAGCCGAGAGAGGTCATTTGGTGCTGCGATCAAGGAATGAGCTCTGGAAGGAGAAGTGGGAATGCTGGAGGATTTGTAACCCAGGGGTGCCTCTGGCAGGTTTCTTCCATCCTGGAGAGGACCTAGAGAGACGGGCTGAAAATTCACGTAATACCCAGAGGGACAGGATTAACAGAATCACCCTGCCTCTGATATCTTGAGGCCCGGGGAAGCTGATCTTACTCTCTCCAGTTGGTATTTGTGTAGTCTCTGGGTAAAGTTTGCGTTTAGGCTTCTCCGAAATGAGTTTTAGGTACCCTGTGCATATTTTTAATCTTTTTCTAAGGTGCGTTTGGCTTACTTTGTTACACTGCCTTGAATTTCTAAGCATCTTTCATCAAGCCTCTCAAAGTACAAACCCTAATTAAAGCAACCTTGCAACTTGCACAGGAGGCAGAGAGTGATTTTGTTGAAAAAACTATGGAAGTGAAATGGATTGACCAAAATATATCACCAGATCCACAGGTTGGCTTTAGAATAAAAACCCAGAGTTCAGTGGCTTCTGACTTCCCCTCCTAACAATCACACCTCCAGATTTGGGTTTTTTCCCCCACTTGTAAAATAATTTTTATTTATACTGTTGTCCTATAACATGACTTTTAAGGAAGTTGTAGAACAAAGCAGAAAAAGAAGACATGTAATTTTCATCTTTGCCTAAAAGTAAATACTCCCAGATTGTTTTCTACCCTCTCATCCCCATCACGTGGCATTCTCAGTTCTCTAATCCCTAAAGCTCTGAGATAATGACTCTTGGAGCAAAGAAAAACAAGCTACTGACGTCTTCCACATCAGCCTCCAAGGAGAATACTTATGAAAGACTGAAGCAGACATTCCAACACCCTTGTGATCCTTCTGCTAGAAAACAAAACCAGGAACAATGCTGCTTCCTTCCTTCCTCTTACTGGAAATATCTCAGCTCTCTAGTTTTGATCTTCATGTTCGATATTGTTTTTAAGTTCATACAGTGACCCGGTCAATTGGCTGAGGGTGTCTGAGAATTTGCTGAGAACACTGTTCTTGGCTCAGTGAGAAGAAATTGACACCAAAGGACACACTCCTTTCTCTGTGGAGTAAAAACCACTCTGAGTGTTGCCTTTTTTATTAGTGAAGTCAGCAGAGCTGGGCTTCAGCCTGCTCCTTTGCCCAACGTAGCTAGAGGTACTGTTTGAAATGGTATGAGACGACAGTGCAGGGAACCAAGGTCTCTTAGTGTCCCTTTGTCATCTGTAGATGCTACCCTTCCCAGCAGCAGAATCCCTGCTAATTAGCCAACTGGCTGCATTATTTCTACGACTAACAGTTTTCAAACAACGAGAAGGAGGTCCAGCAAGCAAAGCCTCTGGCACAAAGAGATTAGTTTGACTTCTGTTTCCAGGAACAGAACGCTACTCCTAGCATCGCCCTTTTAGAAGATGGGTTTGTTTCCACCTTCTAGCAAACTGAAACAGCCCTCTCTCCAACTTGCCTGTTCTGTTGCACTCTTCAGTTGCCCTGCAATCCTTCATACAAATGTTAATCAAAGCATTCAGGTACTTCCATACCTGCATGCACAAACAGCCACTGGATGACATGAGTGAAATAAAAAGAGATGCTCAGACAGAACGTCTCTGAACACCAGCCTCACCTTCCTTCAAGGTTCTGTCAGCTATTAAACACAGATGCTATTCAGTAGTGAATCCAGAAACCAAACTGCCCTCAGGCATTTGGGAAACAGAAGTGTGGATATCATTTCAAACATCCCAGAGTTTCTCGTTAAATATTTGATTTTTTCCATCCAACCAGTGAATTCTAAAGGGGACAAACTGCCTTCTGGCTTTACATCATTTATAAAAGCCAAGTTGAAGGGCATCCAACCCTTCAAGTTTGGGAAGAAAGGCTTTTGAGCAACTTTCGTACTGTCATAAAGGAGGGAACAAGAAGAATGGGCTTTAAAGGCAGGAAGACATGTTTTAACAAAATATTAATGTGCATCTCTCTTTTGCCTTTCTAAGAACAAGACAGTCTCCCTAATATAGTCTAAATCAGACCCTCAAGATTAGCACTGTTCAAGAAAGTATACAAATATTAGTTTGAACTGTAGAACATTTCAGGCAACCTTTTTGACCTAAAATATGGCAATTTCCTATAGTTCAATCTAATGGAAAAAATTAACACTCTTGATATACAAAATAAATTTTGCACTAACATGGTAGCCTAAAAGCAATACAATCTCAACAAAGGACTTGCTAAATTTATTTATTTGACACATAAAAGGCTAAGTAATAGGGTTTCCTCCCATCTGCCTTTGAGGCCCAGCCAGAAAGTTGGAGTCATTCTAGTATAAGATATTCTGAAACCCCAATAAACTGTAAGAGATATGAGGCAAAGAGGATGAGTCAACAAGGAGGGATGCATAGTTTCTTTAGGAGACTTAAAGGAAAGAAATAGATCATTCTCTTTCCAGAACGCTGTGAGGGGGATAAATTAGATGACTCCAAACAGAAGATAGGAATAAAAATTAAGCAACTAAAAATTCTGAGAATCTGAGGCTGAAGCTCACTTTGAGCTGGGGTCCAGGGAGCCAAAGAAGTGGAACCACAAAGAGAAACAGGTTCTGTGAAACATTGCTGCGTAACACACCTACTTGTGGTCTCACTGTAGAGGAGATAAAAGTTAGAGAAGTAGACCAGTAACACTTCCATTTATGTAGGAAAGCCTTGCTCTGAGAATGTCCAAATAATTTTTCATGTACACATAAGTGCTGAACTTAATAATACTTGCTTACTGAGCTCCATAACATTCTTAGGAGACTGGAAGAGCACAGACCATAATGGCACAGGTAAAATCCAACCACATAGGAATGGCAAACATCCAACACACATCCTCCACTTCCCCCTTTCCACACCCATTGCAGACATCATTAATCAATCCTGTCACTCTTCCGCCTGAGCCATAAGGAAGTCTCAGAATCCTCCTCAACATCGATTCCAGACAGCCACTACCAAATAATCTGAAATAAAACCAGAAATGAAGCTTATTTTCTATAGCCCCTGTGAGTTCCCTCTCTGTATCTTTATTAACGCTGCTGTCTCCCCCCTGGATGATCTCTCCTCACCCTTATGACTTGCATCTTCTTTCTCACCCAGCCCCGACCTTCCTCCACTAGAATGTAAGTTCCTTAAAGTGCAAGGATCTTCCTTCTGTTCACTGATGAACTCCCAAGGCCCTAGAACAGTGCTTGGCGCAAGGGTGGATCAATCAGTCATACTTTTCAGGGACATCTCGTACATCACCTCTGTAACAAACCCTTCTCAGCCCTTCCAGCCAGAAGTCACCCCTTTATCTTCTTGCTTCATGCAGCCACATGCATGAGTAACCTCTTTACCAAACTTACCACACTTGGCCTGTAGACCCTCCAATCAGTCTTTGCTGAACTGAATTAGAATAAGAACAGAGAACAGATCAAATGATTAAAATAATGATACCTCATAGGTGTACAGCACTTTCACTTTTTCAGATATGTATTTCATTTCATTCAATCCTATGAGGTGAAGGGGACAGGAATTATCATCTCCATTTTATAGGCGTGGGAACATTGGCACAGAGGTGGTTTTTCTTGTGATTTGCTCATGTCAGAGGTAGCATCTATCTGCTCAGTGCTCTTTCCACTAGATAATGCTGCCATTTGATATCTCATTTGCTTCAGTAGAGGCTATATCCATATACTCCAATTCCACAGTTTTGGAAATATATACTAGTTACATAGTTGTCATTATGTTATATTTTGAGTATTTCACTAAATGTCTTTTAAAGAAAGTTAGTTTTTTAGCCCAATGAATATTGATATTTTGGCTCTCCTTTGTAGTTCCTAATTAATATTTCTCCTGCTGTTCATCACGCTCATCCCTGAGTGATTTGCTAACTCTACCACTTACTCTCTGAAGAAAATAAGAGATTCTGGATTTTTTCCTCTGAGCCCAGAATTTACCCTTAGTTTTATTTATTTATTTTTTTTTATTGAGGTACAATTGACATATTAGTTTCAGGTTTACAATGTAGTGATTCAGTTACTGTGAAATGATCGCCATAATACATCTAGTTAACATTTGTCATCATACACAGTTACACATTTTTTTTCTTGTGATGTGAACTTTTAACATGTACTCTTTTAGCAAATTTCAAATATGCAATACAGTATTATTAACTATAGTCACCATATTATACATCATATCCCATGACGTATTTATTTTATAACTGGAAATTTGTACATTTGACCCCCTTCATCTATTTCCCCCACACCCTATCCCCTGCCTCTGGTAAATACCAGTCTGTTCTCTAAGTATCTCTGAGTTTGTTTGGTTTTTCTGTTTTGTTTTATTTTTTTTAGATCCCACATACAAGTGTGAGCACATGGTATTCATCTTTCTCTGTCTGGCTTATTTCACTTCGCATAATGCCCTCAAGGTTCATCCTTGTTGTCAGAAATGGCGAGATTTCCTTCTTTCATGGCTGAATAATATTCCATTCTATATGTATGCACAACATCTTCTTTATCCATTCAGCTGTTTCTGTACACTTAGGTTGTTTCCATGTTTTTGGTTATTGAGTAATGCTGCAACAAGTAAGAGAGTGCAAATATCTTTTCAAATTAGTGTTTTCTTTCTCTTTGGATAAATTCTGAGAAGTGGAATTGTTGGATCATATGGTAGGTCTATTTTTAATTCTTTGAGGAACCTCCATAATGTTTTCCATAGCGGTTGCAACAATTTACATTCCCACCAACAGTGAACAGGAGTTCCCTTTTCTCCACATCCTTGCCAACACTTGTTATTTCTGGTCTTTATGGTAATAGCCATTCTGACAGGTGTGAGGTGATAGCTCATTGTGGTTTTGATTTGCATTTCCCTGATGACTACTGATGATTACTGATTACGTCTTTTCATGTGCTGGTTGACGCTCTGTATGTCTTCTTTGGAAAAATGTCTGTTCAGGTCCTCTGACTATTTTAAAATGAAGTTGTTTGGGGTTTTGCTATTGAGGTGTATGAGTTCTTTATATATATATATATTATTGGCCCCATATTAGGTATATAATTTTCAGATATTTTCTCCCACTCATTAGCCTGCCTTATTTTTTTAGCACCTTTATCAGAGTAAAATTGCTTTACAATGGTGTGTTAGTTTCTGCTATATAATAAAGTGAATCAGCTATACATATACATATGTTCCCATATCCCCTCCCTCTTGCATCTCCCTCCCAACCTCCCAATCACCCCTCTAGCTGGTCACAAAGCACCGACCTGGTCTCCCTGTGCTATGTGGCTGCTTCCCACTAGCTATCTATTTTACATTTGGAAGTATATACAAGTCCATGCCACTCTCTCAGTTCGTCCCAGCTTACTGTTCCCCCCACCCCTGTGTCCTCGCGTCCATTCTCTACGTTTGCATCTTTATTCCTGTCCTACCCCTATGTTCTTCAGAACCTTTTTTTTTTTTTTTTACATTCCATATATATGTGTTAGCATATGGTATTTATTTCTCTTTCTGACTTACTTCACTCTGTATGACACTCTCTAGGTCCATCAACCTCACTACAAATAACTCAATTTTGTTTCTTTTTATGGCTGAATAATATTGCATTGTATATATGTGCCACATCTTCTTTATCCATTCATCTGTCGATGGACACTTAAGTTGCTTCCATGTCCTGACTATTGTAAATAGAGCTGCAGTGAACATTGTGGTACATGACTCTTTTTGAATTATGGTTTTCTCAGGGTATATGCCCAGTAATGGGATTGCTGGGTCGTATGGTAGTTCTCTTTTTAGTTTTTTAAGGGGCCGCCATACTGCTCTCCATAGTGGCTGTATCAATTTACATTCCCACCTACAGTGCAAGAGGGTTCCCTTTTCTCCACACCCTCTCCAGCATTTATTGTTTGTAGATTTTTTTATTATGGCCATTCTGACTGATGTGAGGTGATACCTAATTGTAGTTTTGATTTGCAGTTCTCTAATGATTAGTGATGTTGAGCATCCTTTCATGTGTTTGTTGGCAATCTGTATATCTTCTTTGGAGAAATGTCTATTTAGGTCATCTGCCAATTTTTGGATTGGGTTGTTTGTTTTTTTGCTATTGAGCTGCATGAGCTGCTTGTAAATTTTGGAGATTAATCCGTTGTCAATTGCTTCATTTGTAAATATTTTATCCCATTCCGAGGGGAGTCTTTTCATCATGCTTATGGTTTCCTTTGCTGTGCAAAAGCTTTTAAGTTTCATTAGGTCCCATTTGTTTATTTTTGGTTTTATTTCCATTTCTCTAGGAGGTGGGTCAAAAAGGATCTTGCTGTGATTTATGTCATAGAGTGTTCTGCCTATGTTTTCCTCTAAGAGTTTTATAGTGTCTGGTCTTACATTTAGGTCTTTAATCCATTTTGAGTTTATTTTTGTGTATGGTGTTAGGAGGTGTTCTAATTTCATTCTTTTACATGTAGCTATCCAGTTTTCCCAGCACCACTTATTGAAGAGGCTGTCTTTTCTCCATTGTACATTCTTGCCTCCTTTATCAAAGATAAGGTGACCATATGTGCATGGGTTTATCTCTGGGCTTTCTATCCTGTTCCATTGATCTATATTTCTGTTTTTGTGTCAGTACCATACTGTCTTGATTACTGTAGTTTTGTAGTATAGTCTGAAGTCAGGGAGCCTGATTCCTCCAGCTCCGTTTTTCGTTCTCAAGCTTGCTTTGGCTATTCGGGGTCTTTTGTGTTTCCATACAAATTGTGAAATTTTTTGTTCTAGTTCTGTGAAAAATGCCATTGGTAGTTTGATAAGGATTGCATTGAATCTGTAGATTGCTTTGGCTAGTATAGTCATTTTCACTATGTTGATTCTTCCAATCCAAGAACATGGTATATCTCTCCATCTGTATGTATCATCTTTAATTTCTTTCATCAGTGTCTTATAGTTTTCTGCATACAGGTCTTTTGTCTCCTTAGGTAGATTTATTCCTAGGTATTTTATTCTTTTTGTTGCAGTGTTAAATGGGAGTGTTTCCTTAATTTCTCTTTCAGATTTTTCATCATTAGTGTATAGGAATGCAAGAGATTTCTGTGCATTAATTTTGTATCCTGCTACTCTACCAAATTCATTGATTAACTCTAGTAGTTTTCTGGTAGCATCTTTAGGATTCTCTATGTATAGTATCATGTCATCTGCAAACAGTGACAGCTTTAATTCTTCTTTTCTGATTTGGATTCCTTTTATTTCTTTTTCTTCTCTGATTGCTGTGGCTAAAACTTCCAAAACTATGTTGAATAATAGTGGTGAAGGTGGACAACCTTGTCTTGTTCTTGATCTTAGAGGAAATGGTTTCAGTTTTTCACCATTGAGAACAGTGTTGGCTGTGGGTTTGTCATACATGGCCTTTATTATCTTGAGGTAAGTTTCCTCTGTGCCTACTTTCTGGAGGGTTTTAATCATAAATGGGTGTTGAATTTTGTTGAAAGCTTTTTCTGCATCTATTGAGATGATCATATGGTTTTTATTCTTCAGGTTGTTAATATGGTTTATCACATTGACTGATTTGCATATTTTGAAGAATCCTTGCATTCCTGGGATAAACCCCACTTGATCGTGGTGTATGATCCTTTAATGTGCTGTTGGATTCTGTTTGCTAGTATTTTGTTGAGGATTTTTGCATCTATGTTCATCAGTGATATTAGCCTGTAGTTTTCTTTTTTTGTCACATCTTTGTCTGGTTTTGGTATCAGGGTGATGGTGGCCTCGTAGAATGAGTTTGAGAGTGTTCCTCCTTCTGCTATATTTTGGAAGAGTTTGAGAAGGGTAGGTGTTAGGTCTTCTCTAGATGTTTGATAGAATTTGTCTGTGAAGCCATCTGTTCCTGGCCTTTTGTTTGTTGGAAGACTTTTAATCACAGTCTCAATTTCAGTGCTTGTGATTGGTCTGTTTATATTTTCTATTTCTTCCAGGTTCAGTCTGGGAAAGTTGTGCTTTTCTAAGAATTTGTCCATTTCTTCCAGGTTGTCCATTTTATTGGCGTATAGTTGCTTGTAGTAATCTCTCATGATCCTTTGTATTTCTGCAGTGTCAGTTGTTACTTCTCCTTTTTCATTTCTAATTCTACTGATTTGAGTCTTCTCCCTTTTTTTTCTTGATGAGTCTGCCTAATGATTTATCAATTTTGTTTATCTTCTCAAAGAACCAGCTTTTATTTTATTGATCTTTGCTGTCATTTCCTTCATTTCTCTTTCATTTATTTCTGATCTGATCTTTATGATTTCTTTCCTTCTGCTAACTTTGAGGTTTTTTTCTTCTTCCTCTAATTGCTTTAGGTGTAAGGTTAGGTTTTTTATTTGAGATGTTTCTTGTTTCTTGAGGTAGGATTGTATAGCTGTAAACTTCCCTCTTAGAACTGCTTTTGCTGCATCCCATGGGTTTTGGGCCGTTGTGTTTCCGTTGTCATTTGTTTCTAGGTATTTTTTGATTTTTTCGGTGATCTCTTGATCTATTATGTAGTGTATTGTTTAGCCTCCATGTGTTTGTATTTTTTACAGATTTTTTCCTGTAATTGATATCTAGTCTCAGAACATTGCGGTTGTAAAAGATACTTGATATGATTTCAATTTTCTTAAATCTGCCAAGGCTTGATTTGTGACCCAAGATATGATCTTTCCTGGAGAATGTCCCATAAGCACTTGAGAAGAAAGTGTATTCTGTTGTTTTTGGATGGAATGTCCTATATATATCAATTAAGTCCATCTTGTTAAATGTATCATTTAAAGCTTGTGTTTCCTTATTTATTTTCATTTTGGATGATCTGTCCATTAGTGAAAGTGGGGTGTTAAAGCCCCCTACTATGATTGTGTTACTGTCAATTTCCCCTTTTATGGCTGTTAGCATTTGCCTTATGTATTGAGGTGCTCCTATGTTGGGTGCCTAGATATTTACAATTGTTACATCTTCTTCTTGGATTGATCCCTTGATCATTCTGTAGTGTCCTTTTTTGTCTCTTGTAATAGTCTTTATTTTAAAGTGTTATTTTGTCTGATATGAGAATTGCTACTCCACCTTTCTTTTGATTTCCATTTGCATGGAATATCTTTTTCCATCCCCTCACTTTCAGTCTATATGTATCCCTAGATCTGAAGTGGGTCTCTTGTAGACAGCATATATACGGGTCTTGTTTTTTATCCATTCAGCCAGTCTATGTCTTCTGGTGGGAGCATTTAATCCATTTACATATAAGGTAATTATCATTATGTATGTTCCTATTACCATTTTCTTAATTGTTTTGGGTTTGTTATTGTAGGTCTTTTCCTTCTCTCGTGTTTTCTGCCTAGAGAAGTTCCTTTTAGCATTTGTTGTAAAGCTGGTTTGGTGGTGCTGAATTCTCTTAGCTTTTGCTTGTCTGTAAAGGTTTTAATTTCTCCATCGAATCTGAATGAGATCCTTGCTGGGTAGAGTAATCTTGGTTGTAGGTTTTTCCCTTTAATCCCTTTAAATATGTCTTGCCACTCCCTTCTGGCTTGCAGAGTTTCTGCTGAAAGATCAGCTGTTAACCTTATGGGGATTCCCTTGTATGTTATTTGTTGCTTTTCCCTTACTGCTTTTAATATTTTTTCTTTGTATTTAATTTTTGATAGTTTGATTAATATGTGTCTTGGCATTTTTCTTCTTGGATTTATCCTGTATGGGACTCTCTGCGCTTCCTGGACTTGACTATTTCCTTTCCCATGTTAGGGAAGTTTTCTACTATAATCTCTTCAGATATTTTCTCAGTCCCTTTTTTTTTCTCTTCTTCTTCTGGGACCCCTGTTATTCGAATGTTGGTGCATTTAATGTTGTCCCAGAGGTCTCTGAGACTATCCTCAATTCTTTTCATTCTGTTTTCTTTACTCTGCTCTGCAGTAGTTATTTCCACTATTTAATCTTCCAGGTCACTTATCCGTTCTTCTGCCTTAATTATTCTGCTATTGATTTCTTCAAGAGAATTTTAAATTTCATTTATTGTGTTGTTCATCATTGTTTGTTTGCTCTTTAGTTCTTCTAGGTCCTTACTAAACGTTTCTTGTATTTTCTCCATTCTATTTGCAAGATTTTGGATCATCTTTACTAACATTACTCTGAATTCTTTTTCAGGTAGACTGCCTATTTCCTCTTCATTTGTTTGGTCTGGTGGGTTTTTACCTTGCTCCTTCATCTGCTGTGTGTTTCTCTGTCTTCTCAATTTTCTTAATTTGCTGTGTTTGGGGTCTCCCTTTCACAGGCTGCAGGTTTGTAGCTTCCGTTGTTTTTGGTGTCTGCCCGCAGTGGCTAAGGTTGGTTCAGTGGGTTGTGTAGGCTTCCTGATGGAGGGGACTATGCCTGTTTTCTGGTGGATGAGGCTGGATCTTGTCTTTCTAGTGGGCAGGACTGTGTCCAATGGTGTGTTTTGGGGTGTCTGTGCCCTTTTTATGATTTTAGGCAGCCTCTCTGCTAAGGGGTGAGGTTTTGTTCCTGTCTGGCTAGTTGTTTGGAATAGGGTGCCCAGCACTGTAGCTTGCTGGTTGTTGAGTGGAGCTGGATCTTATCGTTGAGATGGAGATCTCTGGGAGAGCTTTCACTGTTTGATATTGTGTGGAGTTGGGAGGTCTCTGGTGGGCCAATGTCCTGAACTTGGCTCTCCCACCTCAAAGGCACAGGTCTGACACCCAGGCAGAGCACCAAGATCCTGTCAGCCACATGGTGTTCTTAAGGAATTCTGGGGTATTTTGTTCTTTGTTTTCTTTCTTTCGGGTATTTTTTTTCCTTACTTAGTTGCAGTGAAATTTCCAGGAATGAAGCAAAAGACAGTTGAATGGTCTCCAATTCAAAGCCAGGCATTTGTCAAGCTCTTGCTAGTTCTTGTTTTCTGGGTTTCCCTGGAGGGAGAACCAGGAGGTGGTGCCGGGCTCTATCCCTACTGCTTCCCTGTGAGGACTGGTGCACACACCTCCTCTTGCTGCCTCTGCTCTTGGAGGGTCAGCCTACAACACAAAAGGGGTGTGTGGGTGTGGGGGAGGTTGTCCAGGGGCACCAGCTGGTCCCAGCTGGCTGCCTCCACCCTACACACACCCCTTCAGGCACTGAGCCCCCCTCTCAGTTAGGCACTGAGCCCCCCTCTCAGTTGAGCACCACCCTGTGGGGGCTTGCCCAGGGCTCAGTCCCAGGTTGCCACTGCCAAGCGCTGCTCTTGCTGCTGCAGGAGGAGCAAATGGAAAGACCCTGCCTTTTCATTTTGTTGATGGTTTCTTTTATTGTGCAGAAGCTTTTTAGTTGGATGTAGTCCCACTTGCTTATTTTTACTTTTGTTGCCTTTGCTTTTGATGTGAAATCCAAAAAAAAAAAAAAAGTATCACTGAGACCAATGTCAAGGAGCTTACTGCCTATGTTTTCTTCTAGCAGTTTTATAGTTTCAGTTCTTAAATTCAAGTATGTAATCCATTTTAAGTTAATTTTTGTGTATGGTGTAAGATAGTGATCCAGTTTCATTCTTTGGATGTAGCTATCCAGTTTTCCCAGCACCATTTATTGAAGAGAGTGACCTTTCCCCATTGTATATTCTTGACTCCTTTGTCATAAGTTAATTGACCATATATGAGTGGGTTTTTTCTGGACTCTCTATTTTGTTCCATTAATCTATGCATATGTTTTTATTTTTAAAATATAGGGGGCTTCCCTGGTGGCGCAGTGGTTGAGAGTCCGCCTGCCGATGCAGGGGATGTGGGTTCGTGCCCCAGTCCGGGAAGATCCCACATGCCACGGAGTGGCTAGGCCCGTGAGCCATGGCTGCTGAGCCTGCGCGTCCGGAGCCTGTGCTCCACAACGGGAGAGGCCACAACAGTGAGAGGCCTGTGTACCGGAAAAAAAAAAAAAAAATTTATATATATATATATATATATATATATATATATATATATATATATCTCATACTGTTTTGATTACTCTAGTTTTGTAACATAGTTTGTAATCAGGGAGCATGATGCCTCCGACTTGGTTCTTCTTTCTCAAAATTGCCTTAGCTATCTGTGTTCTTTTGTGGTTTCCTACAAATTTTAAGATTGTTCTGTTTCTGTGAAAAATTCCATTAGAATTTTGATAGGGATTGCATCAAATCTATAGATTACTTTGTGTAGTATGGACATTTCAACAATATTAATTCTTTTAATCCATGAGCACATATCTTTCCATTTATTTGTGTTGTGTTTCTCTTGTTAATGTCTTTTAGTTTTCAGTGTATAGGTCTTTAACTTCTGTGGTTAAATTTATTTCTAGGTATTTTATTCTTTTTGATGCAATTGTAAATGGGATTGTTTTCTTAATTTCTCTTTCTGATAGTTCACTATTAGTGTATAGAAATGCAGCATATTTTTGCATATTGTTTTTATATCTAGCAGCTTTAATGAATTTATTTTTTTCTAACAGGTTTTTTTTTGGTGGAGTATTTAGAGTTTTCTATATAGCATACCATGTCACATGCAAATAGTGACAGTTTCACTTCTTCCTTTCCAATCTGGATGCCTTGTATTTCTTTTTCTTGTATAATTGCTCTGCCTAGGACTTCAAATACTTTGTTGAATAAAAGTGGCAAGAGTGGGCATCTTTGTCTTATTCCTGATCTTAGAGGAAAAGCTTTCACCTTTTCCCCATTGAGTATGATGTAAGCTATGTGCTTATCATATATGACTTTTATTATGTTGAGGTATGTTCCCTCTATACCCACTTTGTTGAGAGTTTTTAATCATAAATACATGTTGAATTTTGTCAAATACTTTTCTGCATCTATTGAGATGGTCATATGATTTTTATCCTTCATTTTGTTAATGTATCACATTGATTGATTTGTGGATGTTGAGCTGTCCTTGCATCTCTGGAATAAATCCCACCTGATCATGGTGTTTGATCCTCTTAATGTAATGTTGAATTTGGTTTACTAATATTTTGTTGAGAATTTTTACATCTGCATTTATCATGGATATTCACCTATAATTTTCTTGTGGCATCCTTGTCGGGTTGTGGTATCAGGGTAACACTGACCTCATAAAATAAGTTTGGAAGTGCTTCCTCCCTTTCTATTTTTTGGAATTGTTTGATCAGAATTGGTATTAATTCTTCTTTGAATGTTTGGTAGAATTCACTAGTGAAGCCATCTGGCATAGACTTATATTTGTTAGGAAGTTCCTTAGTTTTATTTTTATTAGTATCTGTTTTGTCTTGTTTTTTTAATATCCTAAAATGACAACTTCCCTGCTGGCCAATCAGTTAAGGCTAATAAAAGCTACTTATATTCATGGTACTTGCATGCCTATTATTCTTTTTATTATCTCACCCCAGAGGGATAGAGTGAATTTTTTACTTCTGTTTGACAGATGAGGATAATGAGGCATAAAAAAGGGAACTGACTTGCCAAAAATCAATCAGTTAGTTAATGACACAGTGACTCTTAGAACCCAGTTCTTTTGACCCCACGTCCTGCACTCTTTCTGCTCAAACCTCATGGCCTTTGTGTGAGCTGTCTCACAGCTTTGCAGCTCCAGGGCATGCAGACAGGAGGGCTCAGAGAGCGGCTCGGACTGTTTCCTTGCACCAGTCCTACAAGGACACTGGAACCGATATAGCAGTGCCATTTCCCATTCTGATGCCACCTCAGCTCACTCTTCAAGGAAAAGGGCAGGCTGTGCTAAACTACACTGTGCCCTGCAAAGTGAACAGAAACATCACGCAGAGATAAAGGAGAAAGCAGAAATCTCATTCTCTTGCTGCCTTGAGGTAGAGAAGAAAGCATCTTCGAGGCTCCTCCTTCCAAGAGTGGGTTCACGTCCAGAATGTAAATGGCAGCCTTTTTCCCGTGTCGGTTCCTACTCTCAAGGCAGGCAAACCACACGTTCAGTGGGTAAGACACATGACTCAGGCTTCAGTCCTGCAATCAGATATATTTTTAATTCAAGTACTATGCAATTTGGCTAACATTAACTCTGTTGGGTAATTACCTTATTCGAAGTGCTGTTAACAGCACTGTCGACAAGAATGTCAGCTTGCTATGAAAGATGTGCTCGCTGACAGCAACACAGTGCGAAGCTGAGGGAGGTTTTCCTTTTAACCTATTTATTAAAATTTTATGAGTAAGTCATTTTCTCCCTTGTGGGCTTTCCCTTCTAGTTTGTGTGGGATCACAGCTGCTTGAATGTAAATGCAGCCGCCCAGTCTCTGTGTTATCCACACCAGCTGTCTCGGAGCCAGAAAGGCCCTCTGGGGGGTCTCTCACCCACCCAGAGACTGACGGAGCAGTGAGGGGCTGCTGTCTTGCTTTCACCCATCATTCTGGCGAGCTAGCCACAGACAGGCAGGGTGCAGCTGGAGGAGATGGTGGGAGGCGTTCTCTGCCCTGAGTTGGAGGAGGACTTTCTGAGCCAGGTTATGGTCAGTCCTGATTGTCATATTCATGGTAGGGCAGTCACGGCCCTGTCAGCATTGTCTAAAAGGCTGTCATGATTAGCATGAGGTTGTCAGGATTCTCCACAGCAGAACAAAAGTGCTCTCTAGTTAGATAAGTTGGAGAAATACCATACATGCTTTATGCCCCTCTCAGAGAATCACAGAGCACAGCAACATCCAGAAGACTCTGAGAAGTGTCCCCTTGTGTTAGCGGTGAATTGTGTGCCCCCCCCATCACAAATTCATATGGTGAAGTCCTAACCTCCAGTACCTCAGAAAGTGAACTGATCCAGAAATAGAGTCCTTGCAGGTATAATTAGTTAAGATGAGGTGACACTGGAGTAGAGTGGGCCCCTAATCCATTCCTTATAAAAATAGGACATTTGGGGCTTCCCTGGTGGTGCAGTGGTTGAGAATCTGCCTGCTAATGCAGGGGACACAGGTTCGAGCCCTGGTCTGGGAAGATCCCACATGCCGCGGAGCAACTAGGCCCGTGAGCCACAACTACTGAGCCTGCGCGTCTGGAGCCTGTGCTCTGCAACAAGAGAGGCCGCGATAGTGAGAGGCCCACGCACCGTGATGAAGAGTGGCCCCCACTTGCCACAACTAGAGAAAGCCCTCGCACAGAAACGAAAACCCAACACAGCCAAAAACAAATAAATAAACAAATGTGGGGTTTAAAGAAAAAAGAATATTAAAAAAAAGGACATTTGGACACAGACGCCCACACAGGGAGAACACCTTGTAACCAGGGAGACAGAGAGCAGAATGATGCTTCTACAAGCGAAGGGGGGCCGAAGACGGCCAGCAAACCCCCAGAAGCAGGTGAGAGGCCTAGAGCAGAATCCCCCCTCACAGCGTCAGAAGGAACCAACCCTGCCGACACCTTGCTCTGGACCTCTAGTCTCTTGCCTCTAGAACTGTGAGGCAAGACATTTCTGCTGTCTTAAGCCACCCAGGTTGTGATACTTTGTTAAGGGAACCCTAGCAAACTAATACAGAAGGCGAGAAAACTGCCCCACAGTCCCACAGCTAGTTAATGGTAAAGCCGGGAAGGGAAGTCAGCGCCCCCCTCTCTAGACCAGGGCTGTGTCCACACACAACACTAAACATGCTCAGCGTAACTCCTCGGCTTCAAGAACCCCTTTGGAATGTGGCCAAGAAATAGAAATGGAAAGAGAGAAAGGTGACAGAAGGAAAGGAGAAAAGAAAGGAAGAAAGCCGTGCATCCTCTTCTCTTCTTTTTACAGGGCCCTCACTCATAAAAACTAAAATAACATTGGTAGTAGAAGCTGAACTCGTTGAGAGCTTGCTGTGTGCCGACCATGGTTCTAAGCACGTTACATCATTACCCAACCCCAACCTTAAGTTAGATACTGCTGTTAGCCCTGCTGTACAGATAAAGAAACTAACACAAAAGATTTTTAGATAACTTGTCCAGTGTCACTCAGCTAATAAGTGGTGGAGCCAGGATTTGGTCCCAGGCAGTAAGTCTCCAGGACCCAATTCCTACCACTTCATTGTTCACTTTTGTACCTTTACTCAGATAGTGTAGAAAGAAAGGGTCTTTGCAATCTGAGGTCAAACGAAGCCTTTAGCTTTTCCAGTGTTTAAACCCCAGTAGAGCCTCTAAGCAAATGCCCATCACTGGGTCCCAGTGTTTTTCCAGAACTTGGGCTTTATTGACAAAGAGTGCTTTGATTACTTATATTCTGGGCATTGAGATATGGTTCATTTTATTCGAGAACTTTTGTGTATTCAGTTCTTCCTGATCGTGTTCTTTTATGGAGTTTTGCTCTGAGGATCTCTTTGCAGTACAAGGAGCATGCTACCTTAAAGGCTTCATTCAGGAGGCAAAATATATGAGTCTTAGCATCATTATGCATTAGAGCAGAATTTACTGTAAAATTTCCACTTGCCCTGCCTCTCTGATGCAAGGCAAATGCCGAGGCGTCAGCACTGGTGTTACAGGAAATCTCTGGGCTTTTCTGAGGCAGGTTTGATTTCAAGGGTCCTGTCCCATCGTCAATGCACATGTCAAAGGTTGCATCACACCAAGGCTCAAAAATAGGATAACCAAAATATGATGCATTTTAGGCAATTAGATACAGCTACCAATTTTTTTATAGGTTATTAACCTAGGATATCTCCAAGGAAGCCTCAGCTTTCTTAATATTACCCGTTTGTATCCAAATACCAACATTTTTTGTACAAAAAATTTTTTTTCATTTGCCTGCTAGGTGTGTGAGAATTAGAGGCCAGGTAGAGAAAAGTAAGAGATTAAAGAAACCGTTTTGCAAGAATTTAAAATACCCTCTCCTGCCAGACTGAAGAACGTGATATAAAGCCTCAAAGGTTTTTTGCTTGCCCTAAAGCAAGCAGCCACTGTAATAATTTAACTGGAAAGTTTTATTACTTCAGTCATTAACTTTAAAAATGCAAATCTTCTGAATATAACCAGCAAATAACAGTCTTTCTTCTTGGCTAAAAGGCTTATCCTTCAGGGTTTCTTCTTCTAAATTCTCGGAACTTTCTCTCCCATCTTTATTGCTCAGCTTACCAGAATATTAAAAAATGCATGTTTACATTGTTCTTAAATCTTGATTTTCCACGTGTACCCTAAAATGCATCTCATTTGTATCAGGATCTTGGAATGCACTGTTGAGAAGAAAAGAAGGAAAATGTAATTCCAAAAATACCCTCTGTCCATATTTTCAAGCGGAGGTTTAAGGTGTAGACTGGTTACCACCAGACCAAAGCCAAAGAGGTGTGTAAACCCAGTGGACATAACTCTAAAGGTATTCCTAAGGACATCAGCGTTTCATCGTGGTGGGCATGACAGATACAAAGGACTAGAAGGGAAGTCATCTCTGTGAGTCCAGAGTCACTCAGGCTACAATTGAAATTATATGCCCACGCTGATAAGAAAAATGTATTGGGAAATATGACATTTAACCTATTGCCATGATTATAATACCAAATAGAGCAAATTTTAAAAATTCATACCCCACATCCATGCCACCAAGCTACCTAGCTACCTATGGGTCTCTACACCCTTACTGCCAATTCAGCCCTTTCCCCCTTCCTCCCACGCTATAAGACAGCCTGTATCTGTCCTAGTCCAGACACAAGAGCCCTCTGCCTGCTCCCTCTTTTACTCAGGTCAGTGTAAACCAGTGGTTCTCACCTAACAGTGTGCATCAGAATTACCTTCCAAGCCTCCCCGCTCCACTGGGCCTCAGCCCCAGGGTTTCTGATCCGAAGGTCTGGGGTAGGGGCCAAGAATGCACATGTCTACAAGCTCATAGGTGATATGAACCTGCCAGTCCTGGGTCCACATTTGGAGAATCTCTTGGTCTTAATCTAACAAGAAATGGCTGTTTTAACATCCCAAATATTTGTATTGACATTTAGATGCTGCATTTTCATTGAGTATCTCCCCTGTGTTTGGTTTCTTATTTACAGCATGTGGGACTGTGAGGGTCGGGTTGGGTGGCTGGGCTGGCAGACTGAAGGGCAGCGAATCCCACACTGTAAGAAAACAAGCTGTGACAGGCTTTTATGACAAGGGGAACAAAAATACCTACTTATGGCTGAACACCCCTCACCCCTGATTCAACTGCAAAAAGCCCCATTTGAGAAATAAAATGATGCTCAATTTAGCGAACTCTGTCCTGAGACCACCTCACTGGAAAAGGACATTATGTTCCAGCATCATCCACAGGGCCCAGTGCTGTCTGATTCTGAGCGCCATGACCTCTAGGAGTCTCAAGTTGTCTGGGCCACAAGAAGGAGATGCAGGGGACAAAATATAGCCCCATAGACTTCTGGTGTGGTCTTACGAGAAAGAAGTCACCTCCCTTGTCATGATTTTCTGCCTTGAAGGGACAGTGTTTCATGTATGGTTTTTAATGGGTCTCTGCACATTCTTTGATATGTTTGGAGATGAGTTCAGGCTTGAGCACTTGATATTTTCCTTCCAGGGAAGTCCACTAGCGGACGCCCCTTGTGTGGCCCATCGCTCCTGATTCTGTCGCTGCTGTGGTATCGAGTCAGGGAGTGCTGCGGGCCCGGGGTCTGATGGGAGTAAGGGGCCACGAGGCTTTTCCTGAGAATACCTTCTGGTTGCTGTCTGCGGTTTCTCATTGCCCCTTGCTATTTATTCCCTTTTCCTGATCCAAACCCCCAAAGGCAGTGTTCCCAGAAATCCCCAGTGCCTGATTGCCAGCACATCAGAGAAAATAGCTTGTCTTATTTAGTTTCTCCGCAGAAACCTGGGGAGACCATTGCACAGTCCTCTCTGGCTCGCTGATACACGGCTCAATGGCCGTAGATTAACCACTTGTTCTCTCTCCTTCTCTGTCTGAGTGACTGACCAGGAGGCAGAGTTGGAACAGAAACAGCAGAAATCACATTCTCTTGAGAAATTCCTCCCAGTGAAAAGAAAGGGGAGGACGGGGATCCCTTGCAATTTAAGTAAATCATTTCAGCAGGCTTTCTCCCCCAGCTGCTTGCTGGTCTGTGCAGGATTTGATGTCTAGAAAGAATCCGGCATGTATTTAATCCATGATCCTTTCCCAAAGAGTGCTTACCCAAGCTCCTTCCACGACAACCTGGGCTCAGCTTCCTGGGACTAGAGCCCTGTCTTCGGGAAGGAGGACTGAGAAGGAAGCAGACCAGGTCCTATAAGGGCAGTGGAGCCAGAGGTGCTATGGCTGGAGAGAGCATGAGCCCACATACTTCTCACAAGATCCTTCACACATGCTTTTGGAACCAGGAGATTGATTGGGTTTAGATTTGCATCACTGTGGGCTCTCAATGGTCCCCACCTCCTTGAGTCATCTACAGCCTGACCCTCCTGTGAGTGACTCATTCTCCCACAGCCTTGTGCAGAGGTGGCAACCGTACCAACTCGGGCTCGAGTGCCTTGATCAGCTGCTGCCTCCCTAAGCCAGCATCAGTTGACTGTTAGGATGGCTGAGCCACACGAGCTTGGGATGTGTTCGTGGTGCAGGGAGAGGGGAGGCAGGAGCACCCCAGCCACAGACTTCACCACTCCACAAATGTACCCAAGAGGTGCCCTGAGCTCCACGTGCTTAGATGGAAGGAACAGTTATCCTCACGCCCAAGTGGAATCAAAATCCTTCACTCTGTGTTTCTTCAGGCTGCCAGCTATGTGCACCCTGCAGGAACTCCCCGAGCCTGCTAGCATCCAAGGCATTTCCTGCACATACCTCCTCCTACTTTGACCGACACACTCCCTCTGCCCAGGTCCCCTGTCCCCCCACAACCATCACCTGGAGCTCCTGGGCTGAGGTGCGGTGGTTGGGTGGCCCAGCTCTGTCTCCATACTGCCTCAGTTAAAATCCAGTCTCCAGCACACGCTCTGTCACGTGCAGCCAGTGCTAAAGCATCCTGTGTTTCAGTGTCATCTTCTCTAAAATGGGAATGATGATAATTGAGCCTCCGCTCAGAGGGATGTTGGGAGGGATGTCAGGAGAGTTGAATTCAGTGGAATTATTTTAGGTAGAATACTTGCCATAAGGCCTGGCTCGATAAATGTGAGCTATTCTTCAAGGGCCAATTCAAATGTCACATGTGTCCTCTAGGAACCCGTCCTACCTTCTTTTGCTCCGTATGCATGAGCCTTTTATAGCTACTATCGCATATACTGTAATTACAGGCGGCTTCCTGTGGTAGAACACAAACTCTGCAGCCTGACTCCCTAGATTCACGGCCTCGCTCTGCCACTTAATAACTGTGTGATCTCTGTGCCACAGTTTCTTCTGTAGAACGGGGATAATAATAGGTCTCACTTCGGAGGGCGGTTGTGATGATGAAGTAAGTCACACACGAAAAGCGACACCAGGGCCTAGTGAGCACCACATAAGCAGAGCCTCACATCCGTGTGGGCCCACTTGTCTGCCTCTCTCACTAAACTTGGAGCTCCTTGAGGACAGCGGGACGGCTTGTTGATTTTCTGTATCTTCTGTACCTAAAATATAGTTTAACAGGTTATAGTCTAGAACTCTTGATCTCTAGTTTTCATTTCCTTCCTTTCTTCACTTCTCCCTGAACATGGATTCTGAACAAACTCAGTAGCCACATGCAGCAAGTCTGACTTGACAACAGTCCATAGGCTTCTTACTATAACTGTGTTTGGTCTCCAAGAAGCCATCCCTGCAGCACAGCTTCATGACTGAAACCCGTAAGTGGAACTCTTCGAAGTGGTATCAATTTGGTTTTTTTAAAGTAATCTTTAATCTATTTCATAGCTTATAATCTTGCCTATAAGTAAAGGAATTCTAAGGTTTTCTAGGGCCCAGGGGCCCCTCCTCTTGAGCACCTCTCTATAGGTGTGGCCCCATCCTTGGGCAGAGAGATCCCACATGTACAAGGACAGGACAGGACCCCACCCCACACACTGGTGGCCACTTCCTCCTGAGCGAGTGCTGGTGCAGAAGCCCACTTTCCTCCATGGGAACCAAGACTCCCTGGAAGGGAGAGAGCCATAGCAGGGGCCCAAGCAGTGATTCCACTCCCACTGTCAGCAAGTGCCCGGCACCCCTGTTCTGTGGTAAAAACAGCAGCAACAACAACAACAACTGCCTCAACCTCCTCCCCGTCTCCTTGCCTCAACCGAAGCCCAGCCCTGCCTGAGAGCCCCGCCTCTGCAGCCCTGGCCGGAGGATGTGCTCACTGACCCACAGCTTTTTACGGTGGTGGTGACAGTATCCTCCCTGATTTCTAGTGCTGCTTCCAGGGCATATTCTGGCACCCTCAGGTTAAAAACAAAGAAACAGGAAAAAAAGGCTCCTTGAGATTCATGTCACCAGGTCTCCTCTCTCCCAGCCCCTCCTCATCGCAGTAGTCTACAACCTCCCAGACCTGCGTACTTTCTGAGCACTTCAGCAGCTGGTGCCCCCGGGCTTCCTCTACCTTCAAGCCCGGCCCCCTTCAAAGAGACCTCATCACGTGGACTCTCAGTGCTTTGATTTCCTCTACTTAATGCTCTTCAGTTCCTCTCCACTCCAGCCAGCTATTCTAGATCCTGGACTCTGCCATTACCTACAGCCTCCAAAAAGCAAAACCGGATATCCATTCTCTGTCCTTTAAGCTGATCAAGACCTTGATCCCTCAAACTTGACTTTCTTTCTTGTCATCGCTTGCTTTCTGATCGGTGTGCCCTCACTTCAGTCCTTTCTTTGCCAACATTCTCAAATCCTTTGCCTCAAATCCATGCCTTTAAATAAGTCCACCAAGGCTCCAACCCTAGATTAATCCAACTGTTTGCCTTCTTTGACTTTACACCTGGACTGCTAAGTAGTGCCAAAGGGAAAAGAAAATCACACATCCACAGAAATATGTACCATTACCCAGGATGCAATCCTTCTCTGTTTCTCTGCTTGGCTCCCTGCTGTCCCCCGCAGTGGTTATTTCAAGTCTTCTCCATTCTCCTAAAAGTCTTGTCTCACCTGTTCCCCCACCAGTCTCAGCACACAGCCTGTCTCCTCCCTCACAGAAGAAATAGGTACCGTCAGATAAAGTATCCCCTCGCCTTACAGCCGACATACATCTATACCTTTCTCTTCCTCTGTACCATCATTTTCCCATTCCCTCCTGGCACAGTACAAGAGGAGTCCCTCTTCCATCCCAAACAAATCCGTCTGCTTGTACAGTGGAACATGTCCCCTCTGGCTTCTGCAGAATCTTACAGTATCCGCCTGTCCCCAGTGCTTCGCCTTACTCTCTCCCTGTGTTTTGTATTCTTGCCATCAGCACTGGAATATATTCAAGTCCAATAACTTAAAAGTAAAAACCTTCCTCAACCCTACATACCCACGGATCTTCCCTCTTTCCACCTTCTGCTTCCACTTCCTCACTGCAGACCGTCTTCTGGACTTACCAAATATTCACCAGTGTCACCAGAGACCTCTGTGCTGTTAAATCTCAAGGACAGTTTGGTCCTTATCTTTTTTTTCTTCTCAACAGCATTTGATGCTGATAACCACCCCTTCCTATTTGATCTACTCTCTTCTTTTGGCTTCCATGACTCCACACTCTCCTTGTTTTCTTCCTTCCCTACAATTTATCCTGCTGGGAGGGCCTCTCTTCCCCTGCCTGCCCCTTAAATATTGATATTCTTTGTGATTCAGTTATTGAAACTGGGGGCTTCCCTGGTGGCACAGAGGTTAAGAATCCGCCTGCCAATGCAGGGGACACGGGTTCGAGCCCCGGTCCCGAAAGATCCTACATGCCATGGAGCAACTAAGCCCATGCACCACAACTACTGAGCCTGCGCTCTAGGGCCCACAAGCTACAACTACTGAGCCCGTGTGCCACAACTATTGAAGCCTGCACACCAAGAGCCCATGCTCCACAACAAGAGAAGCCACCGCAATGAGAAGCCCACGAACCACAACAAAGAGTAGCCCCCGCTTGCCACAACTAGAGAAAGCCCGCACACAGCAACGAAGACCCAATGCAACCAATTAATTAATTAATTTTTTAAAAAATTACCGAAACTGTTCCAATTATCTATCACTGCTAAGCAAACTATCCCAAAACTTAGTGGCTCAAAGCAACAACCATTCCATTATGTTCATAACATTGTGCGTCAGAAATTCAGGCAGGGCTCTGCAGGGCAGTTCTTCTGTTCTGCATGGCATTGACTGGGGTCACTTGATAATATTCAGCTAGTGGCTGGGCTGGGCTGGAATCCCAAGATGTCTTCACTCACATGAGTGGCACTTTGACAGACATAACCAGAAAGCTGGGACCCTCTCCTGCTGCATGTAGTCTCAGGACTTTTCCTCATGGCCTCTCCAGCCAAGCTGTCTAGTCATCTCACAAGGCAGGTCAGGGATCCAAGAACAAGTGCTCCAAGAGGTAGGAAAAGAAGGTGCCAGTCTCTGAGAGCCTGGGCCTGGAACCTGGCACAGCATTCCCTCTGCCTTATTTTATTGGTCACCTAGTCATAAGCCCACGCAGATTCAAGGGAAGAAAACACAGACCCCCCCTCTCTCAGTGGGAAGAGGGATCCAAGTATTTGTGGTCATCTTCAATCCACCACAACCTTCTCCACAGCAAAAAAAAAAAAAAAAAACAACCCACAGTCTCTGCACAGCCACCATCATCTTTCTCCTGGATTACTAATGCCTTCCTAACTGGTCTCCCTGCTCCCATGTTGCCCCTTCCATCCCATTACCCACAATGAAGCCAGAGCAGCATTCTATAATGCTTATCATTCTATAATGCATATCACATCACAACACTCTGCTGGCTAAACCACTTCAGCAGCTTCCTATTTCCTTGAGGGGGAAGCCCAAACTCCTTAGCATGGCCAACTAGGTCCTTTGCAACGTGTCACTGCTGACACCTCCACCTCTCACCACTTCTTATATTCTACACTCTACAGCATTGATGTCCCCAAGCATGTCATGCCTTCTTTAATCTCCAAGCCTCTGTAATACTTCTACCCAGCGCTCCCCATGCCCCACCCCCCATGGGTGAGCACAAGCACACACACATACACACATACATTTTCAATCTTCACCCTCCTTCAGATCTTGGCTTGAAGAAGTGGTTCTCAAAATGTGGTCCCAGAGCAGGCAGTATCAGCATCAACTGGGAACTTGTTAGAAATGGGAATTCTCAGGCCCCACCCCAGACCTACTGAATCAGAAATTCTAAAGATAGGACTAAGAAATCTCTCTTTAACAATCCCATCAGGTGATTCTGGTGCACACTAATCTGTTAGACAACCCTTCCTCCAGGCAGCTTTCCCTGACCTAACCCTCCACCTAACTCCTGGGATAGAGATCTTTTCTGTGTGTTTCCACAGTCCCTTATCTTTCTCCTGATCATATCCCCATCACAGCGTAGTGTAATTGTCTACTTACTTGCTTAGCTAACCCAGTGGGCTCTCTCTGAGCTCCCACAGACAGGGATTGTATCTTGTTTACTTGGTGTATCCCCAGCGTCTACATAATGCCTGTCACATTAGTACAATAAAAAGTGGTGAAGCCAGGATTCAAACTCAAGTGTGCATCTCGATATTCTAGAAGGATAGACTACAAACACCATAAACAAGAGAGTTAATGCCCTGAGGATACTGGTAATTAGCAGCCAGGATGCGGCTTCAAGTAAATGCTTTGATCCTTGCATAATAGAAAGGAGACACTGAGTAGGTACAGTGCCTACAAAAGACTTTAATAAAACCCCAAAGGGGAAAGATACACACTGTTGAATCAACTTAAAATCCTGAAAATAGACTACCTGACTCTAGCCCTGAAATCAGATAAACCAAGCTCATCATCTTCCTGTCTCTGCGTGGCCAGTTCCTCCATCGCTTGCATTTTAATACACTAACTGTGTTTACTGGAGTTTCTAAAATGCCAGTGAATCTTTGGAAATTTGGCAGAAAAGAAGAATCTGGGTCATGCAACTGTGAAATCTAAATAAGGTGTAATTAACATGTCCATCAACTTTCACAGAAGTGATGCTAGTTTGCAAACTATTCATTAATTCTGCACAATAACCGCAACCGTTATACAATGCAGACAACCAAGCTAGAAATGAGTGGCTCAGCATAGTGCTAACCTGGAGTGCTGTTGGTGATACCTAGAATGAACTGCTTCTATTTTCTGCATAGAAGAATATGACTATTTAAGAATCT
The DNA here is from genome assembly GCF_949987515.2 of Delphinus delphis. Classification (NCBI taxonomy): domain Eukaryota; kingdom Metazoa; phylum Chordata; class Mammalia; order Artiodactyla; family Delphinidae; genus Delphinus; species Delphinus delphis. The sequence continues at coordinate 20,019,464 of NC_082691.1, read as the reverse complement.
GGGGCCCAAATTATCAAAGAGTGGCAGGATAATTACTGACTCTCGATCCTTTTCAGTGTAACCTTGTGATTCACAAAATACTCTCCAGATTATGAAAAACAGTTCATGAATCACTAGGGAGCTTGAGAAAATGAGCCCTTCTCTTTAGAAATAAAATGGCAAAATGGCTACATCTGAGAATCAGGAATGACCCAAAGTCAAGTCCCAAGTCTTAACCAGCTCTACGGACTACTTATTGCTTCTGTTTCTCCTGCAAAATACGGTAATAATACGTCTTCACAACATTGTTTTGAGGATTACATAAGGTAATGCACATATGCTCCTCAACACACAGCTAATATGCAAGATAGCTCTCTTTTCTATTCTTCCCAATGAGAATTAGGGATATCAAAAACCAAGTAGACTGTAGAAAACAGTATGGTGGCTCCTCAGAAAATTAAAACTAGAACTACCGTATGATCCAGCAACCCTACTCTGGGTATATATCCAAAAGAATTGAAAGCAGGGTCTCCAAGAGGTATTTGCACATCTATGTCATAGCAGCATTATTCACAATAGCCAAGTGGTGGAAGCAGCCCAAACGTCCATCGACAGATAAATGGATAAATAAGATATGGTATATACATACGATGGAATATTATTCAGCCTTGAAAAGGAAGGAAGTCCTGTCACATGCTATGACATAGATGTGCCTGGAGGACATTACGCTAGGAAAATAGCCAGCCACAAAAAGGTAAATACTGTCAATCCCATTTACATCAGGAGTCTAAAGTAGTCAAATTCATAGAAGCAGAGAGCAGAATGTTGGTTACCAGTGGCTGGGGGAGAGGGAAATGGGTAATTGTTTAATGGGCATAGAGTTTCGGTTTTACAAGGTGAAAAAGTCCTGGAAATCCTTTGCATAACAATGTGAATATACTTAACACATGGAGCTGTACACTTAAAAGTGAGTAAGATGATAAATTTTAGGTTATGTGTTTTTTTAACCACATTAAACATTTTTTAACTTAAAAAACAAAGCAGACCTGATTCCCTCCCTTTGTTCCAGCTAATACTGTGTGCTCCTGCCCTTGTCACCACTCCCTCTCAGCCCCCTTTGCTGCCCCCTCCTCCTCTCCCACCTGCCCTCCGGTTGTCGAGGTTCCTCAGGATTCTGTCTTTGGCCATCCTCTCTCCTTGTCTCACACTCCCAGGATTTCAGCCACCCCTCCGGCCTCACCAGACACTGACATGATGACGACTGTTCACTGCTCTCCCAAGTCTCTAAAAGAGGGCCTGGAGCTGAAGCAGGCACTCAGTCAGTGAGCATCTCGAGCTCTAGCCTCTACCCAAGTCCAGGCTCCATGTGCTCAATGGACACCTCCAGCTGACTGTCTCATAGGTCTTGCAAATTCAACATATCCAGATTTTCATTTTTTTAACTTCTCCCAAGGAAATAAAGAAGCTCCTCCTTGTGATCTTGGTTAATATTGTCTGGATTTTTCCAACCTGCTTTCACTGATTATCCAAGCCCTGTTGATCTTAAACTAGAGATGTCTTGAGAATCTGGCCACTTCTCTCATTCTGCAGGGCCTCATCATCTCACAGCTGGACTATGGCAGTAGCTTCCTCCTTGTCTCCATTTGCTCTTCCAAGAAGTTTATTTCTCGTACCAGTGCCAGATTTTTCTTTCTAAAGGGCATATCTCATTATGTAGCGATGTTGCATAAGCTTTAACCCCATGAGCACTTCCATGGTCTCCTATCTCCCACAGAGTTAGTTCACAAGCATTGGTTGGACCAATTGTGCACCTGTGTTCTGGCCCCCACCTGCTCTGTCATTTTTTCCTCCCTGACCCCAAATCCCTTACATTGCAGACACACTTCCCCTCGCCCACCAGACCCATCTCTTAACTCCATGTCTGCGTCTCTCTGTGTGGACATACTCTCCTCTACCCCCAATTTCTCTTTCTGGAAAAAACTCATGCTTCCTGGGTATTAAGTGAACACTTACCAACGAGCAATATGGCTGTGATGTAAACAATTTCGTCTTAAAAAATCCCCCCTGCCCCGAGCCCAGTGGTCCAACCAGCTTAGGTACTGGTTACAGACTGAAATGTTTATACAAAGTTCAGCTGTCCACAAGGAAAGACGTAGGAGCAGGGAATGGAGACTTTGAGTAGCAATATTTAGAATTAAAATAATCAATATTATCATGTCAAAGTAGCATAATGGGGCTTCCCTGGTGGCGCAGTGGTTGAGAGTCCGCCTGCCGATGCAGGGGACGCGGGTTCGTGCCCCTGTCCGGGAAGATCCCACATGCCGCGGAGCAGCTGGGCCCGTGAGCCATGGCTGCTGAGCCTGCGCGTCCGGAGCCTGTGCTCCGCAACGGGAGAGGCCACAACAGTGAGAGGCCCGTGTACCGCAAAAAATAAAAATAAAAAAAGGTAGCATAATGGTTAAGAGCCAAGCTTTGAAATTTTCTGTAGCTGGTTGCTATTTGCTCAAAGTCCTCATCTGCCACATAAGGTTAAGAATACCTTCCCCATAGAGTTGTCAGATTTTGGATGAGATGATATGTAAAGTGGTTAACCCAATTCATGACATAATGGCAGCTATTATTATTATCATAGAATCAACTTTCTCATTCTGCTACTTAAGCATGTGTTCTAACTAACAGACCTCATTAACATCTGAGTACCACTATACAATTTCTTTTAGGCAGGGGAGTAAGAGGCATTGAAATAATAGTGCCATCCTGAATGACATGATAAGATGTTCACGATCTTGGGTAAAACTACCGTGTGTGTTTGTGTGTTCCGTATAAAACTTGAACGAAAGATTTGTATACCTAATAATGTTGTTACATGTGGTTAGTGCAATCTAATTCTGCTCATTTGTTCTAATTACACAATTAAATTTAATTACCCAGATCATATGAATGCATTTGTATTACTAGAAAAATAACTTTTAAAGAAACAATGTGACTTACTCTAAAAACCCAGCATTGTTCAGAACCAATAAGATAAAGATAGTTCTGGAAAATTCTCTTACCCTGTGTATGACTTGGCCTCACTGCAATCTGTGATTATTAAGGTAGATCTTTGCTATTTCAAGCCACTTACCTTTATGCTTTGTTCTGTTGTCTTGTAAATGTGTTCATTGCTGGGCATTGTGGCAGATACTCTTCCACTTCTAAAATGGGCTTGTTCTCACAGTTGCATCCAGAAGCACTCAGAAACACTCAGCATTATCACTGAAGCCTCGCGTTATTCAGTTTATGCTCTCTGCCCTTCGAGGACAGAAGAGTCTTGCAATTCCTTTCAGTATAATTTGGGTGACTTGTTGGGACACAGCAGCTGTGAAGCCAAAAATTAATGTTAGCTCATTCCCAGGGTAATCACGTGTCCTAAAACAATAGAAAGCATGAGAACAATAGATTTGGGATGGTTATCTTCCTTGCATTCTTTTCATTGAATTGTTAAACCCTGGGCAGTGCAACCTATCCCTAGTGAGGCTTTTTATAAATTGTGTACAGCCCCGCAGGAAGAGTAGAAACCATTTCTGTTTACACATAGGAGAAAATGTAATTCCTTGATGAAGAGTCTTCCCAGCAGATTTGCTGGTTCTGTTTTTATAATCTCTGATACATGATGTAGGTCAACTAATTTACAGTCTAAGAAGCAGAATAGAATCACCTACAGCCTAACTATTAGGGAGCTTGGTGTATGTGTATCAAGAGATATGAATGAAGTATTCAAGACTGTGTTCTCCAGAAGACATCAGCGATGCTCCGTCCCGAATCCTGTCAGCTGCAGCCTCTCAGACTGACTCCTCCGTTAACTCAGCTTATTGTCTTCAGGCACCATTTCACACTTTATCTCTTCAGTATGCTGTGGGGCTTCATCCAGTGGGACTATAAGAACCTTGTTTTGTTGCTTCGTTCTTGCACTTTTGAGAAAGCACATAGTGCTCTATTTTGTGCTTGCATTATATGTGTGGGGAGATAAACTGGGTCTGGAGTTCTAAGTCTACTTCTTTCTCACAGACTAAGGCCAGCCGGTACCGTGACTTTCTTGCTTTTCTAATGAGGCGAAGACTGTCTTCTCTTCGCCTTTCCTCAAGCTGAAGCCTGAGGAAAAGATGCTGCATCAACAGTGTATGGAGATGTGAACATTCGTGGGCAAGGAGGAATTTTCCTGAGGTGTTGGTGAAAGAGGCATCCAAATCATACTGCCCACTTCCTCCGTCTTTCTCTTCACCTTCATCCATTCTCTCTCTCATTCTTGAGCAAGACTGCATGTACACGGGAGTGGTGGTGAAAGTGAGCAGCAGGGCAAAAATTATAGCCAGAATTACCCTGTAAAACCCTTTTAGGGAAGCACTGCGTGTCTCTAAGTCCAACATATCCAACTTTGCTTTCTGCTGGTGTGGAAAGCAGTTGCTGCTTGTTGAACACCATTCTTGTATTTATAGACTACACTTTAAAATATATATATCTTTAAACTCCAAAACACAGGACAGGACAAGTTGCTCACAGTATGCAAAGCACAGGGGACTGAGAAGGACTGAGTGAAGAATGGAATTCACAGCCCATCACCTGCTTATGACAGCTTCCATTCCAGAACTACTGTGGAAGGCCAGCAACCATCCTGCACCAAGTAATTCCCCCCCCACCCCTTACTCTCACACACACACACACACACACACACACACACACACCCCACACACACACACACACACCACGTTCTCACACTATAGCCAATAAGAACATAGTGTTCTTGGTGAATACATGGAAAGAACCTAACTCAGTCCTGGGGACACGGCTCAGGGAATAAGTGACTTTTAAGGACTATAAACTCCAAGACTCCCAGAGCTGAGAGGAATGCTAAGGGGCCATCTTTAAATGGGTTGGGTTTCTGGGGTTTCCCATGTTCCAGCCAACCTTCAACTATCTGCATTGGAAGCCACCATGAAGGAAACAAAATTAATATAAAAACATAAATTCTGGCTTCCTGTCCCACTGCCCACCCTACTAGGAATAAGAAACTTTGGCTCCTATTTTCAGGCGTCAATCACTCCTTTCCCACCATTTTCTACTAAATCCATATGCACCTTAAAATGGGTTTGGACAGCTTCATGAGATGAGTAGTAGAAAAACAGAGAAAAATTACCTAATATAGCCATCTATTCATAAACTATGATTTTCCTTCCACTATCAGTCGTCAACACTGACTCTTACTAGCCCCAGGTTCAGGTGGCTGTGGCTGTGGCTGACTTAGGTGCTTTTTGAGAGAATTCCTCTCCATACACATCTCAGTGGAGGAGTGAAGCCTTGGACAGCACTCTCTGTCAACATTCAGACTGACTGTAGGCCCTAACTGTTTCTAGGAGCTCTTTTCTTCTCTGCTATGTAATGACGGCACTGAACTTACATTATATATTGTAGATTTGCCAGCCAAGCAAGTGTGCCTCTGGGTTTCTGAATTTCCTGATTTATCCTGCTAGTTTTTTTATTCAAAACTGCCTTGCAAGACAAGAAGAAAGCTGGCGATGGCACTTTGCTGAGTCGTGTAAACCAGGTGGACCTTTTGTGTTAACCAGGGCTCTGTGCTCCAGCCTGGCTCCCTGGTTGCTTCCAAGTGCAATTCCAAGTGTTGAAATTTATCCTGAAGCTTTAAATGATTTGAATCCTCATAGCCTTACCTATTCACCCCTCCAAGGCAATTCTCTCCACAAATTTCAAAATCTTCTTGTACATAACTAAAATCAAGATGTTCCTCAAGTTGCCTTTTTACTCACTGGGTCAGATTCACACATCCCACTGGTCTCCCCATAGGCAGAGCCTACTTTTCTACAGCCTCCTATCTGAAAATCTTCTAGCATTGCCTGGCCATATTTATGTTTCCTTTGTGGAATTTTCTTGCTTTTTTTGGTACCGTCCAGTTTTGCAGTGTCTTGTTTATCCCTTATTTCAGGGCCACTCTCCCCAGCCAGGTTGTAAATCACCTGTGGGCAGCATCACATTCAATTTTCCTTTTGAAGCCCATGGTGCCTAAAACAGGCTATAGCAATCTTAGTAATTATTTGATTTATGTTAGGATGCCAAGCCCATATTCTAGAATTCACCCTCCTGAAATATGTTGAACAGGACATTCTAGTGCATTGAAATTCATATCCGACCAACTGCTAGGTGATAAGATTCAAAGTCATTCGTGACTTGGGACGAGTCACATAACCTTTTTGAGCCTCATTGTCCTTGTATACAAAACTACTATATTACATACCTTTCTATCTCCCAGGTTCAAATAAGGATCAAAAAAGACAGGATAAGCAAAAGCAATTCATATCAATAAAACACTAAAACATGTACGTTTAATTATCAAGTCATTGGTCTTTCTATACATTGTTGACATAAAAGTGCAGATAGAGCATCTTGAACTTTCTAGATCTTCCACAAATTTAAGGCTTTACCATTGTTTTTCTGATTGATATTCTGTTATTACTGCCATAACCTGCTCTCTTTTTGTTCATGCTTCCTGTTGGTGTAATTGGAACTGTTTCTCTGAGCTGTTTCCTCTCCAGTAACCGTTATCACTATTGTGATCTGATCTGAAAATGGGGGGAGGGTGTCATTAGACTTCCTTGGCGTCAGGGAAACTTTCTCATTGCTCACAAAACAAACATGAAAGTACAAAGGAAATTTCAAAAGGCTGGGCACTGAGCCTGTGGGCAACATTTCTATGGACAGGGCTAATTCTGGCATAATTAAAAAGGGTTTAATTAATCATGGAGTTAAGTAGAGAGAAAGGGTTTCTGGCAGCCTTACATCACAGGTTCCTTGATATTTTTAGCTTCCAACCATGTGATCCCTACAGTTTAAAGGTCTTCACACCTGCCTGCATCTTTGGAGGCATGGCCGGAACTGCTGGTTGCCTTGCCATCCTTGGGAAGCTCAACTTCTTTGGGCTGCTGCCACTTCTGACAGTCAAAGAAGATGGAGATAGATTCTGACTTTCAGGGGTCTTAAGGGATGTATTTCCTGCCTGATTATAAATAATATTCCCCCAGGAGTGCAGGGACTTGATATTCTTGGATTCCAAGGCAACTATATCTGACTCACCTGGCCTATCAAACTAGGACAACCTTATCTGACAGTCAACTTTTAAGAGTCTTTAGTAGTAACTACAGGATATTTTCAGGCTTTTCTTTCTCAAGATACTGTGCTCTCAGGAACCTGAGAGCTTGTCTGGGAGAGCTTGCCTACTCCCAGTCTCCCAATGGATTGTGGAAAGTTACTGGATCTTTAAGAAGTTCAAAATAACAAAGTTTCCATACTGCTGTTGGAAGGAAAACATCACATTCCCATTCAAAGTCAGAGATAGAGCATTTCCCCATCAGCATCATTCCTGCCCTGTTTCCTACTTCCATTCTCCCCTTTCCCTCATCCCACAAATGCAGGATGCCCTACAACCATCCAATGGATAAGGAGACACTGGGTAGACATCTTGGGAAGGAGAATAGATAGAAGTGTATGCCTCCGGCCCCCTTATCAGCTAAAGGCTGGAAGCCTGTAAATTTTTTTTAATCTGAGAGAAGATCTCTCTATGGCTAGCTTCTTTCCTGGAAACCATAACATGTCTCTCTCCCATTTGAAATCAAAAACTACTAGAATTCTCTGTGAGTCCAAACTCTATTACATATGAGTTAATCACCTCCGTCACAGCTTATTTCAGTTCACTTTGACATGGTTCTATCCATGACTAAATAGCTTTTTCACTATTATCTCTTAGAGTTCTTCAAGACTCAAAAGAATCCTGCTGCCTCTGGGGAAGTAGGCACAGACTGTATAAAATGCCCTCTGGAGAGCAAACCCAAGCACTTAGTTCCTGTACCTTGTTTCTACTACTGTAACTTTATCTCCTTCATTTACCAGACAAGGAGGATCTATTCTGTTTTTCCCATATTCAGTAACTTGTAAAGCGGAAAAATAAGATGATTCACAGATATGCTGAAAGAGTTTGGGCAGCTGGTAGACCCAATCCTGTAGCCACTTATATCTGAGTACATAAAAAACCACTTTGGAAAAAGTATCTGACTGTGCAAAGAGGGATGTGTGACCAAAAGATGCAACAACTGTCATGGATATTCTGTGAGCTGACCATTAGTCTGTATCCGATCCTGCTATTTGCTCACATTTATAAGATGCAGTCAGCTGCACAACTGGATGGTAAATGAAGCATGTAGGTTTGCATTACCTCCTGGAGAAAGGGGAGAAAACAGAGGAATGATGGGAAATGTCTGTCATAGAAACTAAGTGTTTAATTCAAAATGAAAACAAACAAACAGAAAGACTAACATTGCATTCTAGGAAATGAGACATAGAAAGTTGGCGGTTCATTATGAAGAAACTGAAAACATACTCCAGTGATATTTCTGTCTCTGAATCTACTAAGACGTCAGTGATGAAAAAGCAGTATTGTCAAGGAGAGTAATATGTCAGGGTGAAAATCAGTAGCCACCACAGAAAGGTAATAAATTTTTCTAAAGAATGATTAGAACTCACACTTGTAGAATTATAACTGTCATCAGAGTGGCCAGTAAGCAACTAGGTGGCCCTGCACTCAGAACTGATCGGACAGGAGCTGGTTTGGGCTTGTCTTGGTTTTTTAGCAACTTGGCTCCAATAAAGTGGCCTTGTCCCTCACTGTGAAAGATTATAGAGCTGCCAACTTGAATATGATGGTAATCTGACTTCAAAATAAAGTTGGACTCTCCTTCCAGCATTGTTTTTGATAGTGCTCAACTTTTATGTCATCCCCTGTAGAAGATCTCTCTCTCCCAGCTAAACTATGGTGGTAGAAGGAGCAGTGAGTTAAAGACTTTGGGATCCATTAGTATAAAGTCTGGAAGCAGGCAAAACCGGTCTAGGGTATTACAAGTCAAGATGATGTCACCCTTAGAGGGTCACAGTACGGTTGGGAAGGGAGCATAAAGGTACTGATTCTGTTTCTTGAGCTGGTTGCTGTCTGGCTAGGTGTTCCCACTTTGTGAATTCACTGAGCTCACGCATATGATATGCATACTTTTCTATAAGTAATACAGAAGTACAATACACATTAGACTTCAGTGAGACATTTACATTAAAAAAGCCTTTGCATTCTCTTGCCAGTTTTTCTCTAAATAGACAGCAGATTTGGAGGAGGACACCTGAGCCCCAGTTTCTTCTACAAAATGAGAAGGCAGATCAAATGATCCCAGTTCTGAAGCTTCTCGGTGCCGTCATCATTGGCACGTGATGAATGCAGAGCATTGATACTCCTGCTATTAGTGACTCGAATAATAATCAGAACATGGGCAAAGTTGCCACAGGCCTTCCCAGAAGAGGCAATGAACTGAAGGCTGTGTAAATTTGCCAAGTGGGGAATGATGTAGAATAATAATTGGAACTACAGGGCTGTGTTGATAGCAAAGATGTAGAATTCAGGTGGCTGTCAGTGTGGGCCCCTACTTTAATAGCAGATGTTCATCCCACAGCTCGTGATGTTGCAATCACATTACATCCAAGAACCAATGTTTCTCTAATAGTTTCTTCTCAAAAGTAGCTGCTGGAAAATGTGATTCTGTTAAAATATACTCTGGGAACTTCCAACCAATCCTGCAGTTTGGTGTTTCAAGCACTTCCTTTCCTTTCTTATTTAATATGAAGTGAACTTGAAGGTGACCTGTACAGTGACTGACAGCTAGGGAGAATTGGCAATCTCTATCATCAGTGAGAAGTTGCCAGTCACACCTCACAATGGATGGGGAAAGTCCAGGGCCTGGGCTGGAGGGCGTTTGCTGGATTGATAGAAATGACTGCAACCTCCCTTCAATAAGAAAATGAGCTAAACCTACCTAATTCCCTGTGGGCTTTTCCTATAACTTGAGTCTCTTGGAAGGCAAAACGTGTTTAGTAGAACACAGAAAGGAAAAATAAATGATTTTGATAATCCAATGCACAATCAAACTACTTAGTCAGCACCTGGATCCACAGGGAAATTCTTAACATCTCATGATCCTTTGCTAAAGTCTCTAACGTCCCCTAGAGATAGGTCACCTGATTCTACTAAGCCACCTGCCTTCTCTCCCTGAAAAGCATTCTGGAAAACCAGGCCAGACGTGCTCTCTGATGGCCGTCCCTCTTCTGAGTCCCAAGAATAATCCTTTGGTGCAAACTCAGAAGTGTGTTATTTGTCCTGTAGCAAACAATGAAATGAAGGAAATGCACATCCTGAGCTGCCACATCAGATCCTAATTACCATAATTTGACCCATCCTCCTTCCCACTGCCGGAAAGTCAGCCTTCTGCATGAGAGGAAGCCAAGCTGGCTAGATAACAGCCTTCTGTTCTCTCTCCTCATCCCTTGTCTCCTTTCTTTCTTCCTCTCTTCCTTAAATGATGTTCATTAAGACAGCAATTCTTCTAACAGTTTGTAAGCCTCAACTGTATTAGTGAAAGCCCTGCATGACTCAATAAAATGAGCTAAAGAAAAGGAATAGGAGGGGGAAAATAAGCAGACACATGCTGCCTCTTTATTCCCCGAAGCAACTGTCAGTCTCAGAATATTTTCCCAGAATCTACCAGAAATCTCTCTGGAATCACCCCTGTTAGATACAAAGACAGTAAATATAACAGGTCCAGGTCTTCCATGGTATGGTTTTAGAAAGTATTAATAACTCAGAAAAGGGCCAATTCAGACTGCACGTGTCCAGTCACCAGTCACACCAGGCCCTCTACCCCCACACAGCTCCTAGAATATTTCTGTTTCTTAGATTACTCACGGCTTTGCCTCGTCCCTGACTTCTCCGAAATTACTTGGAGTTATCTTGGCACAGCTTCTTATATTTATGGTGGTGTATGAGCCAGGCTGGGAGACACATACAAACTGTGTTAACTTCATGCCTATTAGAATTCACGTAAAATATGCCCATTAAAATCTGGATCTAAAAAGCACATCCCTGCTCACTGAGCGCTGGGGCTTCTGCCTTTTGCTGTGGCAAGTGCCATAGAAATGTGCTCTGCTGTCACCCTTCAGCCCACGTATGGGATGCGATGGGATGTTTCAATGGCAGCTTTAAATCAGATTGCTGAGGCTTCAGGAGTGCAGCCCCAATTTAGGACTTAGGCAAGTCATTAAATCACAAAGCTGACAGCTCTTTGATAGTATGTGCAGCTGACAGAGTTGGAGTACTGCTCCACTGACCTTTTGTATCGGGTAGCATTTGACCAGGTGGGCTGCTTTAGTTTCAACCAGTGTGTAGGTAAAATACAATTTAACAACACAAAGGACATGTTTTCAAGAAGCAAAAATGTCCTTGAGAAGCTGGTGTCCTTCTTAGCACTGGTATGGGGAGCTGCTAATCAAGGGAGGCCAGAAATGGTCCAAGTAGTTGGAGGCAGAGAGTAAAAGAACAGCAGGCCATGTATGAAGGTCATGCAGTCAGTAAGCAAGGGGAGGAATTCATACGATACTGGGAGTTTGAGGCAAAACTATATTCCATTGATATATCTGAGTGATGCGACAAGAGGGAAGGGTGGCCAGTAGGGTATGAATAAGGAGGCCAAGTTGGAGTCAAGGGCTACAAATCAAGCAGGAAGGACATGACAGGAAACCTAGTTAAGCAGATATATCAGTTTGGATGCTTTTGGCTGCAAATAACAGAAAATCCAACTCAAAGTGGCTTAAACAATAAGGACATTGTTTGGCTAAGATAACTGGCAGTCCAAAGGTAGGATAAGCTTTAGGTTTGACTGATCCAGAAGCCAGTTATTTCTTCAGAGCCCCACGTGTCTTCTATCTCTCTGCTCTACCATCCCCAGTGTAAGCTCCATCCTGAGACTCGTTCTCCTCTTGGTCACAGAATGGCTGCAAGTCTCATTTGGGCTCCTATGCTTTCTGTGTCACATCCAGGGAGAACAAGAGAGTTACCCCTAGAAGCTGTCCTAGAAAAATGAGAAGAAACTTTCCCCAAAGGCCCTACAACCTCTCATAGCATCTCACTGGCCTAAGTTATGTCTCATGTTCCTTCCTGAACTAATTGCAACCAGGTTGAGATCATTTTGATTGGCTTAAATACATCAAGGTCTATTCTGGAACGGAAATAGGTCAGATTTGCCTAATTTAATGGGCAGCCTGGGAGAGAGATATAGATAACTAATCAAAGTCAGCCTTCTCCTAGGAAGGAGACAGAGGAGATGTATATTGTGTGGGTGACTATAATCTTCATTAATGCCGTCCACCAAGTGTTTCTGGCTTCCCATCTTCCTGGCATGTGATGGGATTGTACTTCCTGGTTCCTAGAGATTGAGTGGGACCATGAAACTTGTTGTAGTCAATGAGTAGTGAGCAGAAGTGACACATGTCATTGCCAGGCCAGAAACTTTTAATGGCCAGTGTGAGGCCTCCAGACCTATCTTTAGTTCTGCTTGTGAGATGAGTGCTCTAGATGGTGGCTGCTGATTCATTCTACATCCCTGAATGAGGAGACATAGAGCAGAGCCCCCAGCCAACCCATGGTGGGGATGAACAAGAAATAAACTTTGTTGTTAAAACCTACTAAGATCTCTTCTCTAATACTCCAGTATATTTGTCTGTTCTTGATACCGCTATGAACAGCATCCATGGCAGCAGCTGATATTAGCTCTTGGGGTCTTGTCCTAGGTAAGGAGGCCAGGTGAGGTGGACATCACATATCAATTAGTGTGGGCAGGCCAGGGTGAGCACATCTGTACTAGAGCCAGAAAAAAAAGCAACATTTTCCCGAGAATCCCCTTCTATAGACAGAGCTGCCAGCTATGGTTCTTGTCCTCAAGGGAAACAAAAGAAAAAAATTATTCCTAATTCATCTCTTTTAAATAATCTAATGATCTTAAGGACATAAACTCATGCCTGGCATATAAGAAATAAAAAGGAATCTACTTTCTGTTGGATTTTTTTTTAATTAAAGAAGTTACTCAAAAAATTTGGAAAAAAGAATTATCCAGATCAAGGAAATCTGAATTCATGTAAACAGTTACTTAAGATCAGAAATGTATTCATGGAAAAAACTAACCTACAATGTAGAAAACAAAAATTTTAAGTCTTATGTTTATTAAAATAAGTTTTAGTTTTTGAACTGCATTTGAAGTATGTAGGTATCACTAATTAGTATGTGTATATTACTACACATAGGCAATGCTTATTGCTCTAATGTATAGTCTACCAAAAAGTATAACTTGGTACCATTTCATCTTATAATTGGCTTCTCATTGAAATGTAATTGACATTATGATTGTGTGAGTTTAAGGTGTACAGCATGTTGATATGATATATTTATATATCACAGTGTGATCACCACCATAGCGTTAGCTAACACCTCTATCACATCGCTTAATGATCATTTCTTTTTTGTGGTAAGAACAATTACGATCTAATCTCTTAGCAACTTTGAAGTTTATAATATAGTATGGTCTGTAATCACCATGCTGTGCATTAGATCTCTAGGACTTATCTACTGGTTGCAAGTTTGTACCCTTAAAATCTGCCCAATTCCCCCAGCCCCTGGTAACCGTCATTCTACTCTTAATTGCCTTTTTTGTAAAATGACAGCATTTTTTAAAGTATGAACAAATAGGTATATGATATAGATTATCCTAGTACCAAAAAGATAGGTGCTGTAAAGTCTCTGGATATTTTCTGATTTTTGAAAGCTTAGTTGTTAAATGAAAATAAGACAAAAAGTCTCAAATTTTTTAGTGATTAATAACTAAAATACCTCTTCCATATATTCAAGTATATTTTCATTCTTAAAAAAACTTTTAAAACCAACTCCTGTCTCTGTTGCTGCTTTTTTTGGATTGACTCTGACCTGTATATATTGCAGAATTTTTCTAACCAGCTCAACAAAAATGAATTGTGTGGAATTCCATGGTGTATAATCTGAGAATGATTTGGAGGAGGTTTTTTTTTTTTCCCCCCACTGAGAGTAATGTTTAAGATTTGGTGGTTTACCCTCCTATAGATAATTTATATTGCTGCATTCAAAAACACTCTTTCTGGTTGTTGAGAGCTTCCAGAATAGCATACCTGGGTAGTATTGATTAGGTCATAATCTTCAAAAAACGGCATGATTTCATAGTGACAAGATGCTCACTTTTTAGATTTTTTCTGTGCTCTATTCTAAAATGCAGTTATAATTCCATACTTAAGAGCTATTTTTACTATCATAATTTCAGAGATGAAAATAGGAAGGCACAGAAATTGTTACTGGGCTGTGTGCTAGCTTGTAAAAGGGCAGTGACCTGGGAGCAAGAAGGTCTGGGCTCTGGGTTCTGGTCCTGGCTGGCTGGTGCTCAAGCCAGCAGAGTCTGGATGGGAGTGGAGTCTCAGACGTTTGCTGGCGGGAAACGTGTACCTCGCAGTCACATCCAGGCAGCTGCACCAGCCTCACCTGGAGAAGAGATTCCCTTTCCTTTGACAAACAGTCCTCACAGGTCTGTCTGGTCAACATGAGATGGTGAAATACCAGCATGGCCCATGCCCCTCCCAGTCCTTCCCTGATAGTCCAGGGAGAGAAACAACCCAAAGCCCCCAGACCCTGACCTCCCTCTTTTTCATGACACAGTAGGGGAGGAGCAGGCTCCTCCAGGACCATCCCTGGGCATTGACAATGCTGACATACAGACTCTCTGTCCCCACCTTAGGAGCTGGAATCAGACGCTGCTGACAAAGGGCCTGCTGGGCAAGGGAGTCTCAGCGTCTCTCCTAATGATTTCCATCACGCTCTTGCTTCCCACACACTGTGCCCTGAAGCACCTCATTTTCCTTTTGCTTTTACCTTGATTGATGCCCTTCATAAGTTTGCCTTCCCACGACTCACCCTGCAGCCGCTGCCCGGGCATAAACTCAGCTGTCGTGATCTCCGAGAGTGGTCTTCCGTCTTCTTTCCTGGCAATTGTGTTGACAGCCTTCTATCTCCTGACCCACGGCCAGTTGGTGCTGGAGTCTCTTGTTCTGCTCTTCCAGGTGACCTTCCTTTTTGTGACTGCAGGATACCAGGTCTAGGCTTTGTCCTTTGTTGCTATTATGGAAGCGAGCTGAAATTTTAAATAGTTACAAAAGCAGATCGTGCAGGGGCTGCTGTCCCTAAACCAGAGATGCCCTTAAGCCTAAGCCTGACAGTGCCTCACCTTTGAGAATCTTCCTCAATGATAATTGACTTTCCATCTCAGTTTACCAAATATACTTCTCTCTTATTTGAAAGACAAAATGAACTTGATATGTCTCTGCCTAAGTGAGTTTTTGTGAGCTTTCCAAGAGGTGTCAAGCTTTCTGGGGTCTGGGTGGATGGACGGATTAGATGGATGGATCTATATGGATATGTATGTATGGATGGGATCTTAGGCTTCATTTCCAAGCAGGACCGAGAACTTGCCTCCTACCTTTCCAACTACTCTGTCCCAGGGTCCTCCCAGCTTCTCTTCCTCACACCTCTTCTCCCCTCTCTCCTCTTCCTTAAGCTCATCCACTCCCATTGTTTTGACCACCCATAACCAGCCACTCTGACTACAACCACTCTTGAGCTCCAAATCCTGTTTCCAACAGCTAATGCAAGGTGTCTTCAATACCTTAAGACACCTCAAATTCAACCTGCCTAAGCTGAACTAATTGACCCTTTATCTCCCCACCCAAACCTTTGCCTCCTCCCACCACCATCAACCCACCTACCCAAATACCTCTTTGAGTACTCCTGGGGGATCTCGTTCCTTTCCTTACTGGCCAGAGAGACAGTACATAAAGGAGGAATTGGAGAAGGGGGTAGCAGTTGAGATGCTAGAGTTTCTATACACACACCCAACTCTGGGACCAGAACCAGGGAGTGGACAGGAGTCAGAGTACAATAGAAGCTCCAAATAAGTTCTGGAGGCCCCAGAGAAGATGGGACCTTGGCCTGGCTTCCCGTTACGAGACCACCAGCTTCATGCAGAAATTCACACTGTCTGGCCCCTGAGCCACAGACTAGACAGAGCTGAGGGAGGTGACCAGGCAGATGGGCCTAAGGGTATGCTTCCAGTTTGCCAAGGGCTGCTCGAGGCATGTAGGAGTGTCAGAAGTTCCTGCTTGTCCCAGGGGAGACCAGAGAGATTCTGAGAAACAGCAGTGGTCTAGCAGAGCCTTGGGATCTAGACAAAGAGACCACAGGGTGTGAAGACTTTGAACTGGAAGGATGTGGCTGAATTGGTGAATGTCAGCAGCAGGTGACCCTTTGGGTCATATTAGCCATAAATATGCTCTAGAAGAAGCTATAGATTCCTATGCAGGATATACATATCTGGGACCCTTCTGTTTTGGGGGGCTGCTAAAAATACAAGAAAGTCAAAGGTGAAAGGAAGGTGATAATCATGGAAGCCACCCCCTTTATCTCCAAGCTTCACGTGTACTTTGTGTTAGGGCAATTCATTATAGGCTACATATTTTAGGTAAAATATTTATCACTGTAGGTAAAATAATTTGTCAACTCTAAATAAAACCAAAGGATTCAGAAGTTGCCTTCAGATGGGATATGGCGTGTCCATGACCCCCAAATGTGTCAAATAAATGTTAGTTTCTTCCCTTGTGTCAATTAGGACCCTTTCAGTTGCAGATCGCAGAAAACTTGATCCAAAATGGATTGAGTATGTTAGGAATAATTCACTTAAAGCACAGCTGGATTCAAGGCTGGTTCAACAATAGCGTTAGGACTCTTCTTGGTGCTCCTTCTGTTATGTTACCTTCAGTCTTGGGCTTTACATCATAGCAAGTAGAGGCAGCAGCTTTAAGCCCTAGATTCTCTCTAGTTTTAAGTCAGTCTGAAAAGTGGGGCATATTCTTCCCAGATTCCCAAGAAGGTTTCATTGTTTTTCGCTGGCTCTTGTTGGGTCATATGTCCAACCCTAAGCCAATCATTATCACCAGACATGATATTCTAGTTAACCAGGCTTGAGTCACATGTCACCTCTGCAGCTGGGACTGCCAGAATCACTGTGGGGATGATGGAGAGGGAAAATCTAAGTACCAGAAGAAAGATGAATGGATAGAAAGCAGAAAAGAAAAAAAAAAAACAACAAAACAATAGATGTCTGCCATCCCTCTTGATTCCCTATGTTGGGCAGCCTCTAACTGGCCCCCAGTGACCCCCAACTCCTGACATTCTACCCTTTTGTAATGCCCTCTTCTTGAGTGTGGTTGGGGCCTGTGACTTTTTCTAATCAATGGAATATGGCAATGGTGATGGAATGTCGGTTTCATGATTAAGATGTAAGATTGTGACTTCCACCTTGGAAGCAGGCTCACTCTGTTGCCTTGGTTGCATGATTTAGAGAGGGCTGCATAACTGAAGGTGACTGGACAGGAAGTGAGGCCCTCAGTCCAAAAGCCTTCAAAGTACTAAATTTTGCTGACAACAATGTGACCTTGGAAGTATATCCTTCCCCAGTCAGGATTTCAGGTGAGACTTCAGCTCTGGTCAACACCTTGATTGCAGTTTTGTGACAGATTCTAAGACAGAGGACACAGAAAAGCTAGATAACAAATGCATGCTGTTTTTTTGTTTGGTTTTTTTGTGTGTGTGTGCGGTACGCAGGCCTCTCACTGCTGTGGCCTCTCCCGTTGCAGAGCACAGCCTCTGGACGCGCAGGGTCAGTGGCCATGGCTCACGGGCCCAGCCGCTCCGCGGCATGTGGAATCTTCCTGGACCGGGGCACGAACCCGCGTCCCTTGCATCGGCAGGTGGACTCTCAACCACTGCGCCACCAGGGAAGCCCAAATGCGTGCTGTTTTAAACCACTAGGTTTGAGGTAATATTGTTATGCAGCAATAAATAACCAATGCACTTCCTTGTCCCTCCCACGTGCCTTTCAGAATCTCTCGCAGGTCTGCTTTGGTTCCCTCACCCCCTCCTACCCAGCACCCAGTGCCAATCTTGAGCAGCCAGAGGGTTTATTTACCCTGGGGAAGGCCCAGCACTCTCGCTCCCCATACATTCCCCTCACTCATCTGTGCACTAACCTCAGTTTAGGAACTAACAGTTTCACTGTTCAGAGAAAGCATCTGACTGGGCCAGTTATCACAGATCCCTCAGGTCTTAACCCAAAGGAAAAGACCTTCAGTGACATTTTTCATTGATATCTGGGGCCCTTCTGGCATCCCTTAAGTTCAGCTACAGAAGTCAGCTCCACACATAATGTGACAGTGCTGAGCTGAAGGGTAAGGAAGCATTTTTGGAGCCCAAAATAATTGCTCTTCAAGAGAGAAATGACTTAAATGAAAATGCAGTCCATGTGAATGTCAGGTCATGACGTCTGTGGTGATGGGGACAGTTCTCACCTGTTACTGTTTTTGACGTCCTTTCCTATCTGGAGTCATCATGCATGGTCAGAGTATATAGTCCCACACCAGCCTTCCTTCTGTCTTCAGTCTCTTCCTCTTCCCCTCTGTCACTCTTTCCAGGGATGCTTAGCTGCAGCCCCGTAGAGCCCAGGCTGCAGTTAGCACTGAAGGAGGATTCACAGCACTGCACAAAACTTCCAGCCACCAAAGCGCAAAGCCTTTCCTTCAGTCAGGCTCCAGGGTGTCCCAGCTCTTTGGAGAACCACCATCCTACATGGAGAGTCATATTTCCTCTTTCCTCTGGGCTTTTTAGGCTGACGCTGAACCCCCTTTCTGCTCACACCCATCTCCTCTCCGCCCCATCCACAGTTTTTAGACTGGATGCCTCACCCCTCAGGGAATAGGATTCACCAGGTTTACTCCTGCCATGCGGCTTCATCCCAAACCTGGGCTTTATTCTTCTGTGGATTCTGTGATTCTGCAACTCAATACAGTATTTCAATCTCATCGCACAGTAAACCGTGTTATGTTTCATGATTAAGCAATAAAAGGTGACAGGTGGTGCATTTATGGGTAATTAAAGCCTGCTGCGGGCTGTGTTATAATGCCTGAGACTCACAGCACAGGAATTACAGCAATCCTGGGTGGAGACACAGCTCTGCCTGGCACATGGCGTTGAGAGGTGCAAGCTTTCAGACAAAGAGTGGGATTCAGGGGGAAAGCTTGCTAATTTTTTTCTAACTGATGTTTAGGTCATTTGGGTCATAACTACTTGAAGGTTCTGGGTTTTAGTTTCACTTTGGTTGGGTTGGGTTTTTTTTGTTTGTTTCCAGAGTTCTCATGCTATATGCTACAAAACATAATGATTCTCTCACACTTCAGTTTTAGTTTTTTTCAGGACTGAATTATTCATAGACTGTTTAGAGATGCATTACATGTTTTGAATGATTAACTCAAGATAAAACTCATTCTGCTAGGGGAAATTTTCTATGACAGTTTCTCCCGAGGATCCTCAAATGGGTCTGGATCTTGGTACATTCATAAACCAGTAAAGGGATTGCATTGACCCCAAAGTTGTCTTTGATACAAATACAAGTTCTGGATTCTGGGAACCAAAGCATCAAACTTCTCTTTTTTAGTAGTCACACATGCTCTCGTGATGACCATGAATGTTTTCTCTGGAGTGTCTACTAAAATGAAGAGTACCTAGGATCTTTTTAGGATGTTTGTCCATTGTGTTCTCTGATCTGAACATCATCTGAATGTTTTCAACATGAAAAAAAAATCAAAATGATTAAATTCTGTTGACATTTCTAGAAGGAAGATTAATGATTTATTAGTGCAAGGAGGTCCTTTTTTTTCATTCAGTTTGAACAAAATATCTGTAGGGCTGGCCCCTGGAATGAGGAAAGGGCACCCAGCAAAGTCCTACCATGGGCTGTGTCTGGCATCAGGTATCTGCCCTCACCCTCCTAACTGCCAGAGCCACGGGCCTCATTGTCCTCAATGCCTCACAGGCAGGCGTTAAACACTGCTTTTGGAAATTCTCTTCTCCTTTTTGCAGTCCTCTGTTCTTCTACATGTTCCTCCTAATAATTTCACTTATCCCTATGACCCTGTTGTGGGGTGTATTGTATCTCCTCAAAAAAAGAGTTGTTGGAACCCCAGTTACCTTAGAATGTGACCTTGTTGGGAAACAGGGTCTCTAAAGAGGTAGTAAGGTTAAAATGCGGTCATAGAGCGGGCAGTAATCCAGTGTGACTGTGTCCTTATAAAAGGGGAAATTTGGACACACACATACACACACACACTCACAGAACACGAAGTGCAGATGAAAGCAGAGATCGAAATAGATGATGCTTCTACAAGTCAAGGAAGGCCAAAGATTGCCAGCAAACTGCCAGAGAGGAGGGACCTGGAACAGATCCTTTCTCAGTCCGCAGAAGGAATCAACCCTGCCAACACCTTGATCCTAGGCTTGTTGCCTCCAGGACCCTGAAACAATACGTTTCTGTTACGTAAGCCGCTCAGTCTGTGGTACATATTATGGCAGCCCTGGAAAACTAATACAGATCCCAAATCCAAACTATTATTTCCAGCTCAAAACCCTCTTCTAAACTGCCTGGTTGACAAGAGATACACAAACATCCCAAAGTCATGTAAAGGGCTTACATAGCCTAATGCCTGGACCATACGGTTTTTCAATAAAAGCTAATGGTGCTGCTACTGCTGTTGCTGCTGATAATGATGACTGTGATGATGCTGGTGAAGTGGCAGAAGAAGAAGGGGTAGAAGAAGCAGCAGTGGAAGGAGAAGCAAAAGAAGCAGCAGGAGGAAGAAGACAATGAATTCACTGAGCCTGGCTCCCCTCTGTGAAATACAAAAGATGTAAACAGCCTCCGCAAGGCATATATTTCTTTTCTATCTTTGTACTTTACCCACCCATCCAAAGAGTGTAAAGCAGACTCATTATTGAATCTTTGGAATATTTATTCTTACTGAATATATTGGTAGACACTGGTGTTTAATCGCAAATGGATAATTCTTGAGAGGAAATCATAGTTCCTGGCCCCTTCATCCATTCAACAAAATGGTCAGGAGGTCTGGAACTCTGCCTCAGCCAGCACTGTACTCCATCCTAGAGGAAGATGTGGTCTGTGTTCACACGAGGGCTGTGCCTGTGGTGTACGTGACAGTGCTCTGACTCTCAACCTCCTCTTCTCCCCCTTCCACAATCTTCCTCCAGTAGACACGAGGAGGCATAAGACAGCAAACTCTGCCAACATCCTGCAGGGACCAGAGTGCCCAGGTTATTTTAAATGGTACCATTTATCAAGCACCTGCTAGATACTTAAAACACTATGAGATACTTACTACCAGTTGATCCCACCAGCCCCCACTTTCAGTATGGAAGAATTATTATTCCCGTTTCAAAAATTACCACCCATTTCACAGGTGGCTGGATTGCCCAAGATCGTCCAGCAGGGAATTGGCAGAGCTAGGATCTGAACTTATGCCTCAGGACTTCCCTGCTTAGGAGCCAGATCCTGGAATGGTGCCTGGTACGTCGTGGTGGTCAGCAAATATTTTGTGGCCTGAATGACTCCAAAGCCCACGCTTTTTCCACAACATGGTAGAAATCCTCTAGAATTGGAGGTGAAGAGGTGAAGAAGACAGAAACTCAAGGCCAGAGCCCTGGGTGACACGGGTCTGGATATTGAGAGAGAAATATTCATTCTTTTTTTTTTTTTTTTTTTTTTTTTTTTTTTTTTTGCGGCACGCGGGCCTCTCACTGTTGTGGCGTCTCCCGTTGCGGAGCACAGGCTCCAGACGCGCAGGCTCAGTGGCCACAGCTCACGGGCCCAGCCGCTCCGCGGCATGTGGGATCTTCCCGGACCGGGGCACGAGCCCGTGTCCCCTGCATCGGCAAGCGGACTGTCAACCACTGCGCCACTAGGGAAGCCCAGAAATATTCATTCTTTTTGCTCTACGAGTGGCTGGTTTCACCAACTTGTAATAATTACCCGCACTGCAAGGCAATATTTATTAGATACCTTAAGGCTAGTGAATCATAAAAACAGGCAAATGACAACAACAACAAAAAAGGTTATTAGTATTAATTATTAGGAGTATCTCTTGATTTTAGGGTAATCCCTCACAAAATATTTATTAATCACTGCTTGGTCATTTGCTGCCCTCTCACACGCACCCAATGGATCTTGGATCATCTTACTAAAAGATTAGGAATGAATCTAAAGTGCCGGTCTTACAGAAAGGCAAATACTGAAAATATCGTTTATATGTGGAATCTAAAAAAACCGAACTCGTAGAAACAGAGTAGAGTGGTGGTTACCAGGAGCTGGGGGGTGGCGGAAGTGGGGAGATGTTGGTCAAAGAGTACACACTTCTAGTTATAAGACACATAAGTTCTGGGGTTGAATATACAGCATAGTGATTATAGTTAACAATATTGTATTATATACTTGAAAGTTGCCAAGAGAATAAATCTTAAACATTCTCACCATAAAAAAGAAATGATAATTATGGACAGGATGGAGGTATGAGCTAATGCTGTGATGGCAATCATTTTGCAAAATACAAATGTATCAAATCAACACATTGTACACCTTAAACAATAAGTCAGTTATATCTGAATAAAGCTGGGGGGAGGGAAATATTAAAAAATAAAGTTCAAGTCTTTCAGCATGGAGCTCTCCAGAAGTTTATAAATCGTTGAACATCTTTTTCCTAAATGTCAGTTTCCTGAGCCCTACAGAAGACGTACATATGCCTTCAGATTCTTTTCTTAGTACACGTGCTGAAGAGAGTGAACGACATGCGAAGAGCCCTTTCCAATTTCTACTTCGAAGAGCATATTAGTGGACGCTGCAGTGGTGCTGGAGGGACCATCCACATCTGCCTTTAAGGGGCTAAGCCTGGACACAGGACAGGTTTTCTGTGAGGAAAAATCCTGAAACCCTTGATCTAGTGTCAACTGTGTTTACTAGTTCTTGATACATTTTCTTTTTTAAAATATATAACCTGCACACTCACAATAACATTTTAAATTTAGAATTATTGATAAGTAGTATTTCCTATCAATAATCTTATATAGGAGTCTTATGTATCGTACCAAATGAATAGTTTCTTAAAATTTTATTGAAGTATAGGTGATTTACAATGTTGTGTTAATTTCTGCCATACAGCAAAGTGACTCAGTTATACATATATATTCTTTCTTATATTCTTTTCCATTATGGTTTATCACAGGATATTGAATATAGTTCCCTGTGCTATACAGTAGGACCTTGTTGCTTATCCATTCTATGTAAATAGTTTGCATCTGCTAATCCCAAACTCCCAGTCCTTCACTTACTCACCACTCTCCCCGTTGGCAACCGCAAGTCTGTTCTCTATGTCTGTGAGTCTGTTTCTGTTTCATAGATAGGTTCATTTGTGTCATATTTTAGATTCCACATATAAGTGATATCATATGGTATTTGTCTTTCTCTTTCTAACTTTGCTTAATATGATAATCTCTAGGTCCATCCATGTTGCTGCAAATGGCATTATTTCATTCTTTTTTATGGCTGAATAATATTCCATTGTGTGTGTATATATAGATAGAGAGATACAGATATATATACGCACTACATCTTCTTTATCCATTCATCTGTTGATGGACACTTAGGTTGTTTCCATGTCTTGGCTCTTGTGAATAGTGCTGCTATGAACATAGGGGTGCATGTATCTTTTCGAATTATAGTTTTATCTGGATATATGCCCAGGAGTGGGATTGCTGGATCATATGGCAACTCTGTTTTTAGTTTTTTGAGGAACCTCCATACTGTTCTCCATGGTGGCTGCACCAATTCACATTCCCACCAACAGTGTAGGAGGGTTTCCTTTTCTCCACACCCTCTCCAGCATTTACTGTTTGTAGACTTTTTGATGGTGGCCATCCTCTGGTGTGAGGTGATACCTCGTTGTAGTTTTTATTTGCTTCTCTAATAATTAGCGATGATGAGCATCTTTTCATGTGCCTGTTGGCCATCTGTATATCTTCTTTGGAAAATTGTCTGTTTAGGTCTTCTGCCCATTTTTTGATTGGGTTGTTTGTTTGTTTTGTTATTGAATTGTATGAGCTGTTTGTATATTTTGGAAATTAAGCCCTTGTCAGTTGCATCATTTGCAAATATTTTCTGCCAGTCCATAGGTTGTCTTTTCATTTTGTTTATGGTTTCCTTTGCTGTGCAAAAGCATATAAGTTTGATTAGATCCCATTTGTTTATTTTTGCTAAGGAAATTATTATTGAGGGTAAAAGGAGTCTGTCCCAAACAGGACAGAGGAAGTTCATTCTTCTGTGGCTCAGATACCCTGGATTTGAATGTTAGTCATTTCATTGGTGAATCTTTCCTGAGCACCAGTGATGCTCACAAGCCAGGTGCCGGGGATTCAGTGATAAGCAAGATGAACACAATTCTAGCTACTTGGAGCACATAGTCTATAAGTAAGCAATTAGAATAAATTATGATCAGTGCTCCAGTAGGAAAGAAGCAGGCTATACCTGACAGGAACACTGCTTCTAGTCTGCAGGGGCCAGAGAAAGCTTCTTGGAGGAAGCAACAAGTAAGCTGAAATCTGAAGGAGTGAGCCAGGTGAAGGGGAAGAACGTGCCAGATGAGAGGTGTATCTGCAGCACCTCAGAGAGCGCAGGCACAGTGCTCCTAACACCTGAGGTCCTGCATGCCTGGAAGGTAGAGGGTAACATGAGGAATGCTAAAAGGAGCAGCCAGAGTGCCAGCCGTGATGGGCCCATGAACCATGGACTTCATCCAAGGACAATGAGAAGCCATGGCAGGGATTAAGCAGGGGTGACATGATCAGACTTGTGCTTCAACGGGGGTGGAAATCAAATTGTGAAGGATCAAGACAAGAGGCAGAGGGACCAGAGGGGAGGCTTCACAGAAGAGCCCAGGCAAGAGATGATGGTATATGAAGAAGTGCAGTGGCAGGCAGGCGGAGAAGTGCTTGGTTGGAAAAAGGTTTCAAAGTAGAATCTACAAGGCTTGATGAGACAAGGTCATTCTTCTCCTCCACTTTGAGCCACAGGAAGGATGATGGTGCCTGTAGCTGAGAAAGGGAACATCAGTGGAGTCGTAAGTTGGAGACATGGAGGGAAATTGGAGGAGGGAAGACATGAGTTCCTTTGGGGTGGGGTGACCATACCGTTTATTTTCCAGACCAGCACACATCTGAAAAGGAAAGGAGGTACTATTGGTACTATTGGGACAACAATATAAACTGAGCCTGTTCCTGGAAAACCAGACATACGGTCCTTCTCGTGTGGGGACATATTGAGGTGGGAGGTACCAATAAGATATTCAAATGAAGATATCCATTAGACAGCAGATATATGTGTCTGAGTTTATGCGAAATCCTTTTATTTATTTATTTATTTATTTATTTATTTATTTATTTATGGCTGTTGCTGCGCGCAGGCTTTCTCTAGTTCATTGTGGCGCACGGGCTTATCATTGCAGTGGCTTCTCTTGTTGTGGAGCACGGGCTGTAGGCGCGTGGGCTTCAGTAGTTGTGGCACACGGGCTTAGTAGTTGTGGCTTGCGGGCTTAGTTGCTCCAGGGCATGTGGGATCTTCCTGGACCAGGGCTCGAACCCGTGTCCCCTGCATTGGCAGGTGGATTCTTAACCACTGCGCCACCAGGGAAACCTTATGTGAAATTCTTGACCAAAGGGTTTTCCACCAAGAGAACAATTAAGGGAGTCGTTTCTTTCCAATTGCTCTATGATGTTTAATTGACACATTTTATGACTGTTGTCATTATAGCTGCCAGAATAAACTGGCAGCAAAGGATTATTGCTCTGTCCTTTCCCTTATAGCATTTCTTATATCAGGGGGTCCAGGAATACCGTGAGTGTGCCCAGGAGAACTGTCTCCATCTTGAAGTTAGAGTCAGGATGAAATGTGATCAAAGGCAACTTGCCTAAAGTCAGACTTTTAATGGGGGTCAGTTAAGAGAACAGGGATAGATGAGCACACATATATCCCAATCCTGGAGGGAAAAAAAACTAAACAGTATATTCTACTGACTCTGAGTTAGTGGCATCATTTTATATCTGGATGACAGCATGTTGTTGCCGTGGTTGTTATAATCATTAGCAATTATCATTATGACAGATGCCACATTGATTCTCGGCATCAGTCTTTGTCAAAGCTAGCATAAATGAATGCATATATTAAAGCTCTTTCCACTTTTAGTTCATTCTCATTTTGAAGGCTGAACCTGAAATAACATGAAGACATTTATTACTGTCATCTACTAGCTGATTGTATCATCATGAGAGAAAGCTATTTTAGAGAATACACACAACAGTGATGGATTTGGACAGTAAGTCTGCAGAATTAAAACAGCTCACAAACAGTAAATATTTAAATTATTAGTTGATAATTTGTAAGCTGAATGTACTAATACAGAGAATTATTTCTCTAATGTTGACAAAATTAGAGCAGGTGAAAATTTAAGAGTTGCCAGTATGGAGACTCACGCTTCTCTCCGTGTCCGAGCATCCGTGAGCTCTGTTGTGTGTTGTGTGTTGTGTATGCTGTCTTACCTGGAAAGTGATCGACAACATTTTCTCAGTGATTGATCTTCATTAAAATCTAGAAAGTCTCCTTCTGAGCTTCAATTAATTATTTTTTGGGCATGACCACTACTGATGGAGAGCCAGCAGCTGCTGAGAAAGCAATGATCTCCGAAAGGAAAGGGAAATGACCCAAGTGGCCATCCCTAGTAGGATGGATGAATAAATTGGTGTGTTCATGCAATGGAATACTATACAGCAATGGAAATAAAAGAGGCACAGCTACCCACATCAACACGGATGAACCTTACAATGCACAAAGCTGAGTGAAAGAAAGAGAACACATAGTATACCTCTAGGATCAGAAGCTGGACTTAGAATACTGTTGGAATGTGTTCATAGCTGATAACCCCATAATGAAAAGGAAGGAAGTGATTGTCATGAAAGATAGAATGGTGTCACTCCCAGAGGGAACAGAAGGTCATGTGACTGGGGAGTGGCATGTGGGGTTTCCAGGATGCTGGCAATGTCCTGTTTTTTGACCTGACTAGTGTTCACTTTATAATAAATTGTTAGTCTGTGCATTTGTATCTTATGCACTTTTCTGAGTGTGTACTTCACACACAAAAAAATTCTTTTAAGATAAAGAGACCACTTGAGTAGTGATTTGAGGGAACCTAAATTGCAAATTTTTTAAATTCTAATTACAATGATTTACTCCCCAAAGGAATAATTTGGGGAATATTCCCAAATATTCTATTCCCTAAAAGAATTCTTCCAGCTCTACCTTTTCCTCCTTCTGTTCAGAAGTCTCCCCCAATACCTTCTCCCCCTCAGAGGGCCCTTTCTTTTAATTCCACTCGATTCTCCCCTGCCCCCTACCCCACCCATAGTAGGCTCCCATGACCTCAACTGTCTCTTGGTTTCTGACACAAGGGGAGGTTGTCTCTTGGCAGGCAGCAGGCACGACTGTTGGGAGACACTGGGTAACCACACTGCCTCATAGCAGCACTGGGGGAAAGAGACTCAGTGGTGAGAACAGCCTCCCGCCCAACTTACAGTATTGGCAATGTACCCTCCTCTTTGAAGAATGAGGGATTTATGCAGGGAACTACTTTGCTCATTCAGAGTGCAGAGGCCTCGTAGCTGTCCACAACATTCCAGACAGGCTGGCACCCCTTTCACAATGAGGAGAATTAGCCCGTGGTGTACTTCCTGTCACCTGTTCTAGAACATTCCACAACAGTCTCCACCTTCCTTATAAATATGAGATTGAGATCCCTGCTTGAAAGAACAACTTGAAAAACTGAGCCCTATTAGAAAACCTTTATTCCGAAGTCTCCTGGGAACATTTTTTTACAGCCATCACCTCTGCTAATAGATGGCAAGCTTCTCCCCAGCTAGGCCCACCAGGAGGAACAAAAATCAGCAGTGTAGGTAAGAATCCTGTCTAAAAACCTCGTACCTGTTACAAACCTCATTTCCTTTCAGCCAAGCAGGATTCCATCCTGCTACCCAGGACTGGTGGGGATCTGCGCTAAGCTTCAGGGCTGCGTGAACCACTACACTGTCTCCTGAGATTGCTTCGTAAAAAGATGCATTTGCAGAGGATTATCAGATAGTCTATACAAAGCATAAATGTGAGCTCTAGCTTGAACCTGTTCTATTTCCTTGGATTTGAAATCATCACCTTTGATCTTAATTTTAGTCCTCTATGGTAACCATGGTTTCAGAATTCTTCTTCCAATTATTATTAGCAGTTACATAAAGGAGATACTGGGTTTAATCTCTTAAGCCTCCTCTGAAATTTCTGCTTTGGTCTGCGTGGGAATTCACTTATAAAATGAACTTTGGACCCTGCTTTTCCAGGCAGACAGTGGCTGTCAGAGCTGAGCAGTTTCATTTTCAGGCCACTCAGCTTGGCAGAGGGCTCGGGCCTAAGCAACCTTTGCCCGAGTGTAGAAATAGCTCATCTTGCTCCAGTCACGGCCTCCCTGGGGCCTCCCAGCCTCGGGCTGTTTTAACACCACTGCATTTGTCAAGAAAATGCCCTTACCAAGCCTGCCTCATTAGCTCTCTGTCGTGTGGCTTTCCAGAGTCCTCTGGGTCAAGCCCATACTTCTGACCGTTACCACCTTAACTTCCGGACAACTGTCTCCTCCAGTCATTCTGTAGCTCCTCTCCAGCTTTTGTCCCTTCTCCCTCCTCTACTTCCCACCCTGTTAAACTCTTCAAGCCCAAGACCCCCAGCACCCTGGCCACCCCAACGCGCAGGGGCCTCTCTCTGCTCTGAAGCTGGGAGTGCCCTGCTCTGCCTCTCCAGGCACTTCACTGGAGTGTTGTTTATCTCAGCTTTGGTAGAGCTGGCTTGCCATCTTCATTAAAATCTCCTGAGGGTGGAGCCCTGTCCAATGCTTTGTGCGCAGACAGTGCCTATCCCCTGTGGGGCATTCAATATTGATGTGTCAAGTAAAGGCTCAGATTTTTTTAACCTCACCCCATAATCTTCAATCAGCTCTCACAGGCATCTCCCCACCACTTTCCTCCTCACCTGATTAATCTTCTCTAATGGCTGTCTTGATGCAGCCCAACCCCAAATCAAAGAACAGCACGGCTTTCTTGTTCCAGGGAAGTTTTCTCACGTAGATGCCACCTTTTTTAATAACCTTACTTTCCAACTCTATCTCTGGATTCCATCCCTTTCCCAATCTCTTGCAAAACTTATTTGCTTGTTTTTCAGTCAGTAGTGTAATCTTTACTCTTTTTCATCTTTCTCCATTAGACTGGGAGAATCCCAAGGACAAAAACCATGCCTGTGCTTTATTATATAGCCCCAAGGGTTTCACATCCCTAAGAAACTCGGAGGCCTTCCCTGATTCACTGATTGACAGTTTTAGGCAGAGATTCACAGAAGCCTTCTCCATCGGACAGTACCATTTGTCTCATTTTAATCCCATATGAACCCCCTTAACCGTACCCTTACACCCTTCTGCTCTGAACAGTCCCTCCCTCACACCACATCATCAACTGTCCTTTGAAATCCTCCCATTGCTGACTCATCATAAAGTCTTCACTTGAAATATTAAGGACTTAAACCATGCTGGCTATTTAAATTTAAACTAATTAAAATTAAATAGTTTATTTCCTAAAGTTTCCAGTTTAGTCACACTAGCTGCATTTCAAATGATCAGTAGCCACATGTGGCCAGTGCCTACCATATTGGACAGCACGGATACAGAACATTTCCAACATAACACAAAGTTGTATTGGACAGTGCTGACTTAGAGCAAGCAAGAAGAGTGATGAGAAAACAGGGGAAGGAAGGATTTATTGAGCCAGCAGGGGTCATCTAGTTCATTTCAGAACTCTTAGGGATGAATGTGCCTAAACTCTTCTGAGGTTATGGTAGTTCATTTTCCCGTTCTGTTTCATTTTCTATCAATTTCAAGGAGAGTCTTTTCACCACCTTCTGGGTAATCTATCGAACCTATCACAATCCATACAGGCAGGAAGTTCTAACATTATTTGTGGAATTCCTTGCTTGCCTGAGACAGCTGACCTGGGTAGCCCAATATATGTGATCTTTAAACATCTACTTGATTTTTTTAAATACAGTTTCAGTTTTATGCTTTACTGAGATTCTTTTGTTCTTGACCCTGAGAGGGCATATCATTATGGACTCAGGTTTACAAGTGAAATAATTAATAATCTAAATTTCAGATATTCAGAAGTACTCAGAGAGGAAACTAGAGCAAAGCCAGAAAAACAAAGATGTTTCACTTTTCCTATAAGGTGGTTATTTACATGGGTTACATTTGGGAATTTGTTAGCTTGTTTTAAAAGGAATTCCTATACAAATTCAAGATCCTTGAGATTTCATGGGTTTTTTTTGGTTTTTATTTGTTTGTTTTCGCCACCCCGTGTGGCTTGTGGGATGTTAATTCCCCAACTGGGGATTGAACCCGGGCCCTGGCAGTGAAAGCACGGAGTCCCAACCACTGGACCACCAGAGAATTCCCTGAGATTTTGTCTTTAAGTGCTAGTTTTTAGGTTTCTTCCTCTTTTTTATCTCTGGTAATGCCATCACCAACACTGAGATTCTCTTTTCTCATTATAGAAGAGACTGCCTGTACAATTCATAGCTATGTAGAAACTTAAAAGAAAATATATTATGGCCCCTGTTGATATTCATAATGTTTATTTTACATGCATTAGGCAAAGGCCCAAACCAGGGCTTCCCTGGTGGCTCAGTGGTTGAGAGTCCGCCTGCCGATGCAGGGGACACGGGTTTGTGCCCTGGTCTGGGAAGATCCCACATGCCGCGGAGCGGCTGGGCCCGTGAGCCATGGCCGCTGAGCCTGTGCGTCTGGAGCCTGTGCGTCTGGAGCCTGTGCTCCGCGACGGGAGAGGCCAAAACAGTGAGAGGCCCGCGTACCGCAAAAAAAGAAAAAAAAAAAAAAAGACCCAAATCATTCCCAGCATTACTAAATGGATTTAATATCAGCTTAATTTGATCCCTGTAAAGGCAGCTAAAAATTTTTCATCTTGATCCTGCTAAGAAAATAGTAAATCACATGAATGATGGGGAATGTGCTTGCATTTCTAATAATGGTTCCAAAACAGATGGTCCCTATTTACAACCATCACGATTAACATATCACCACTGGCAATCCACCACAGCTCACCAGAGTTGTTTTTTTGTTTTTTTCAGTTTTATGCAAACCTCTTCTGCCCTTTATCTGTCTCTAAAAGGATACATTCCTCTAGTACATTTGGATCTGGAAAAAAATAAGAAAACAACCGTGCTGTCTGTTCTCTCAACTACTTACATTCAGCTTTGCACAGGAGCCTCGTACATGATTACACACAGAAAACTCTGACCCTGGCTTCTGAATGATTTCTCAATATCCCAGGAGAAAATAATTTGCAGTAGGAAGCTTGTGCCTTTTTTCCCTCTTCTCATAAAAACAGCAGTTGTATTACTCCTGTAATATAAAGTATATGTCCTTCGGCACTAATACTCCATGTTACAGCAGTTAATCGCTTTAAATGCAGTTCACGGGGAAGCCCTTTGCTCAAAAGTAATCATGACCATTCAGGATTCCAGTCGTTTTATATCAGAGCTCATTAATATTTGCATATTTTAATAGGGATTCCACACCATCTTTATGAATCCACCACTGCAGCCTATATTTTTGAAGGCACCCAGTTTGTCAAGAAGCAATCAGTTTCAAAATTTACAAAGAAACAAACATGGCTATCGAGAAGCTTCAGCTGCCACAATAGTCCCCACTGTCACCAGGTCCCTGATGAAAGGAAAACTCTAGGATCAAAGCAATGCACAAGATGAGCTGATTGTGACTTTTTTTTTTTTTAATGAGAGAGAAACTCTCTCCGTTCTCTTTCCTTGTGTGTTTAACAATTTGGGCTCCATATTCATATTATTGCAAAATTCTCTCCAGGAAAATTAAGCTCATCAGGACGTTTGCATCTTCTCACTCATACACATCTGGACATGTTATATCTGAAAATTGGAAAATGCAAGTGCATTCACAGACATGCAAAAAATGAGAGCGGGAAACGTCAAGCCCATTTATCATTCTCAGTGAAAAAATCATCCAGGAAACTTCTTCTGGGAGAGAAGCAAATGAATGAAAGGGTGAGCAGAGTGCTAATAATGTACCACAGTCCAGATTAAAGTGTCAGTGCTTCTGCTTGGCATCTGACCAAGTGAAATGCTTCTCTGGGTTTGATTAGCAAAAGGAATATACTCAAAGAGATGTGAGCTGAATGCCCAGAATACATTTTCATAAGCCAGCCATGCCTTGTCAAGCTGGTAGCAGAGATGATGCTGGCAGAATTGTGAGGCAGATGAATCGGTGTTTCCAGGGATCTTTACTGAGGCTCCCTAGCAGCTTATCTCATGCCCAGCTTGCCTCAGTTTAAGAGCAGGGTGCAGAGGGCCACCACGTGTTGAACCGGCAACACCAGTGTCCTCCCAGTATCACGTAGAAGCCATTTCTCCCTCTATTCAGGCAACGCACGTCACTCACGCAGTCTGACCATCACCACCTCAGCGAGCACCAACTTGTGGGAGACCCCTTACCTCCCCTCTAGGTAAAGAAAACAGAGACCTCTGTGCCAGAGGTCCTGACCGCACCCTCTCCAGAAGAGGAGGAAATGCCTCCCAACCCTTTGCAATGAGCCCACTGCCAAGGAAAGCAAACAGTTAACTTTTCAACCAGTTTGTCCTGACGTCGGATTTAAGCATTTTCAGGATCTGATCCCAGACAGGAGCCTAGAGTGACACCCCCAGCGTTTCCCCGCTTAAATTGGCCTGCATTTCCCCTTCCCTGGGAACTTCAAACACCTTCCAAGAGACTTCTTCCCAACATTAGCTCTTATACTGCTAATTTATAAAATAGAACCTTTTTAAAACCTTTATAAAACATCGCCACAATTAGATTAACCTTTTTTTCCTCCCCCCCAGCTTTATTGAGACATAATCGACATATAGCTTTAAGTTTAAGGGGTAGCATGATGACTTGATTCAGGTATCTGTTGTGAAATGATTGCCAGCATGGGCTTGGTTAACAACTGCATCACCTCACATATTTATCTTTTCTTTTTTTAGTGAGAACATTTAAGGTTTAAGATGTACACTCTCAGCAACTTTCAAGTATATAATACCGTATTACCTATGCTGTACATTGAATCCCCAGAGCTTATTCATCTTATAATTGGAAGTTTACACCCTTTGACCAACATCTTCGCATTTCCCCCACTGCCCCCGCCCCAGGCAACCACCAATCTATCAGTCTACTTCTGTTTCTATGAGTTAAGCTTTTTTAGATTCTACATATAAGTAAGATCATGCACTATTTGTCTTTCTCTTTTTGATTTGTTTCACTTAGCATAATGCCCTCAAGGTCCATCCATGTTATAGCAAATGACAGGATTTCCTCCTTTTTCATGGGTGAATTATATATATATATATATATACACACACACACACACACACACACACACACACACACATATATATACATATATATGTATATATAATTTTTATGTATATATTTTTTCACATCTTTATCCATTTATCCATCAATGGACACTTAGGTTGTTTCCATATCTTGGCTATTGTGAATAATGCTGCAGTGAACGAACTTGGGAGTGCATGTTATCTCTTCAGTGTCCTGTTTTCATTTCCCTTGGGTGTCTACCCAGAAGTGAAATTGCTGGATCATATGTCAGCTCTATTTTTAATTCTCTGAGGAGCCTCCATACTGTTTTCCATAGTGGCTGCACCAAGTTACATCCCCACCAACAGTGCACAGAGATTCCCTTTTCTCCACATCCTCTCTAACACTTGTTACCTCATCTTTTGATAATAGCCATTCTAACAGGTGTGAGGTGATATCTCCTTGTGGGTTTGATTTTCATTTTCCTAATGATTAGTGATGTTGAGCATCTTTTCATGTACCTGTTGGCAATTTGTATGTCTTCTTTAGAAAACACGTCAAGTCCTCTGCCCATTTTTTAAAATAAATTTATTTATTTATTTTTGGCTACGCTGGGTCTTCATTGCTGCGTGCAGGCTTCCTCTAGTTGCGGTGAGCAGGGGCTACTCTTCATTGCGACACACAGGCTTCTCATTGCCATGTCCTCTCTTGTTGTGGAGCACAGGCTCTAGGCGCACGGACTTCAGTAGTTGTGGTGCGCTGGCTCAGCAGTTGTGGCTTGCAGGCTCTAGAGCACAGGCTCAGTAGTTGTGGTGCATGGGCTTAGTTGCTCTGCGGCATGTGGGATCCTCCCGGACCAGGGCTCGAACCCATGTCGCCTGCATTGGCAGGCAGACTCTCAACCACTGCGCCAGTAGGGAAGCCCTCTCTGCCCATTTTTAAGTCAGATTGTTTGGTTTTTTGCTGTTGAATTTTATGAGTTCCCTATATATTTTGGATATTAATGCTTCATCAGATAGATGTTTGCAAATATTTTCTCCCATTAGTAGGTTGCATTTTCATTTTGTTGATAGTCTCCTTTGCTGTACAGAAGCCTTTTAGTTTGATGTAGTCCCACTTGTTTATTTTTGCTTTTGTTGCTTGTACTTTTGACGTTATATCCAAAACATTCTTGCCAGGACCAATGTCAAGGAGATTTTTCCCTGTGTTTTCTTCTAGGAGATTTATGGCTTCATGTCTTGTGTTTAAGTCTAATCCATTTTGAGTTAATTTCTGTGAGTGTTGTAAAACAGGGGTCCAGTTTTATCCTTTTGCATGTGATTATCCAGTTTCCTCACTTATTGAAGAAACTACTCTTTCCCCATTGAGTGTTCTTCTGGTTTTTTTTTTAATTGAGGTAAACTTGACATACAACATTATATTAGTTTCAGGTATACAACATAATGGTTCGATATTTGTATATATTGCAAAATAATCACCACAGTACGTCTAGTTTACATCATTGCTATACATAGTTACAGAATTTTTTTTCTTATGACGAGAACTTTTAAGATCTACTCTCTTACCAACTTTCAAAAATGCAGTACAGTATTATTAACTCTAGTCACCCTGCTGTATATTACATCCCCATGACTTATAAAATAACTGGAAGTTTGTATCTTTTGACTCCCTTCACCCATTTTGCCTACCTCTACCCACCTCACCTCTGGCAACCACTAGTCTGTTTTCTGTATCTATGAGCTCATTTTTGCTTTGTCTTATTTTGTTTTTGTTTTATTGTTTAGATTCCACATATAAGTGAAATCATGCAGTATTTGTCTTTCTCTGTCTGACTTATTTCACTTAGAATAATACCCTCAAGATCCATCCATGTTGTCACAAATGGCAAGATTTAATTCTTTTTATGGCTTAATAATATTCCATTTTGCATATATATATATATATTTATGTGTTTGTATATATATATCTCTCACATCTTCTTTATCCATTCATCCACTGGTGGACATCTAGGTTGTTTCCATATCTCAGCTATTGTAAATAATGCTGCAGTGAACTTTGGGGTGCATGTGTCTTTTCAAATTACTGTTTTTGTTTCCTTTAGTTAAATACTGAGAAGTGAGATTGCTGGATTGTATTTTTAATTTTTTGAGGAAGCTCCATACTGTTTTCCATAGTGGCTGCACCAATTGACATTCCCACCTACAGTGCACAAGGGTTCTCTTTTCTTCATATCCTTACCAACACTTGTTATTTGTTGTCTTTTTGATAACAGCCATTCTAACAAGTGTGAGGTGATATCTTGTGGTTTTGATTTGCATTTCCCTGATGATGAGTAATGAGGATTAGTAATGAGGCGCATCTTTTCATGTGCCTGTTGGCCATTTGTATGTTTTCTTTGGAAAACTGTCTATATGGGTCCAATGCCCATTTTTAAATTGGGTTGTTTGTTTTTTTTATATTGATTTGTATGAGTTTTTTTTTTTTGTATAGTAACCCTTATTGGATGTAACATTTGCAAATATCTTCTCCCATTCAGTAGGTTGCCTTTTCATTTTGTTGGTAGTTTCCTTCACTGTGCAAAAGCTTTTTTAGTTTAATGTAGTCCCATTTGTTTATGTGTGCTTTTGTTACCCTTACCTGAGGAGTCAGATCCCCCAAAATATTACTAAGACCAATGTCAAAGGGTTTATTGACTATGTTTTCTTCTAAGAGTTTTATGGACTCCTGAAGTCCATAAAGACTCTTCTAAGAGTCTTCAGGATTGTCTGTATATATCTATATAATATCTGCAAACAAAGGCAGTTTTACATCTTCCTTTTCAGCTTGGCTGCCTTTTATCTCTTTTCTTTGCCTGATTGCTCTGTCTAGAACTTTTAGTACTATGTGATAGGGGTAGTGAAAGTGGATATCCTTGTTTTGTTCCTGATCTTAGAGGAAGAGATCTCAGCTGTTCACCATTGAGTATGATGTTTGCTGTGAGTTTGTCATATGTGGCTTTTACTCTGTTGAGGAACATTCCTTCTGTACCCAATTTGTTGAGAGTTTTTATCATGAAAGGGAGTTGTACTTCGTCAGACACTTCCCCTCATCTTTTGAGATAATCATATGATTTTTGTCTCTCATTGTGGTTCCTGTGGTTTATCACATTTTTTGATTTGCATATGTTGAGCCATCCTTGCATCCCAGGGATAAATCCTACTTGGTCACAGTGTTTGAGTCTGTTAATGTGCTGTTGAATTCAGTTTGCTAATACTTTGAGAAATTTTGCATTTGTATTCCTCAGAGATATTGACCTGTTCATTTTTTCCATGTAGTGTCCTTATCTGGCTTTGGTATCAGGGTAATGCTGGCCCCATAAAAAGAGTTTGGGAGCATTCCCTCTTCAATTTTTTGGAAGAGATTGAGAAGGATTGGCATTTATTCCTACTTAAATGTTTGGTAGAATTCACCAGGGAAGCCATCTGGTCCTGGGCTTTTCATTGTTGGAAGGTTTTTTATTACTGATTCAACCTCCTTACTCATTATTGGTCTGTTCAGATTTTCTCTTTCTTTATGATTCAGTCTTGGTAGGTTGCATGTTTCTAGGAATTTATCCATTTCTTCTAGGTTATCCAGTTTGTCGGTGTATATTTTTTCAAAGTATTCTCTTATCATCCTCTGTATTTCTGTGGTATATCTCCTCTTGTAATATCTTGTCTTTTATTTCTGATTTTATTTATTTGAGTCTTCTCTCTTTTTTTCTTTGTTAGTCTAGCTAAAATTTCGTCAATTTGTTTATCTTTTCAAAAAGTTAGCTCTTAGTTTCATTGTTCTTTATATTGTCTTTCTAGTTTCTGTTTCATTTATTTCCACTCTGATCTTTGTTATTTCTTTCTTTCTCCTAAGTTTAGGATTAGTTTGTTCTTCTTTTTCTAGTTCTGTGAGGTGTAAAGTTGGGTTATTCGAGATCTTTCTTTTTTCTTAATATTTATGGAAAGATCTTTATCTCTCCTTCATTTCTGAAGAACAGCTTTGCTGTATAGAAAATTCTGGTTGGCAGGTTTTTAAATTTTAGCCCTTTGAATATATTGTCCCAAGCTCTCCTGGCATATAATGTTTCTGATGATAAACTTACTCTTAGCCTTACGCGATTCTCTTGTAAGTTACAAACTTCTTTTCTCTTGCTCTTTTAAGGTCCTCTCTTAGTCTTTGATATCTGACAGTTTTTATTGTAATGTGTCTTGAAGAGATCTCTTTTTTTTTTTGAAGAGATCTCTTTAATTTGAGTTTGTTTGGGGACTCATAAGCTTCATGAACTTAGATGTCTAAATCTCTCCCCAGATTTGGGAAGTTCTCAGCCATTATTTCTTTAAATAAGCTCTGCCTTCTTCTCCCTTTCTTCTCCTTCCAGGACTCCAATAATTCCAAGATTGTTTCTTTTGATGGTAGCCCATAAATCACACAGGCTTTCTTCACTCTCTCTCATTCTTTTTTCTTTGTTCTCTGATGTAATAATTTCAAAGTTCCTATCTTCTAATTCACAGATTCTTTTTTCTGCTTGATCTATTGTGATGTTGATACGATACTCTTTTTACATTTTGCATTTCATTCATTGTGTTCTTCAGCTCCAGAATTTCTGTTTGGGGTTTTCTTTGTTTGTTTTTTTTTGATAATGATGTCTATCTATTTATTAAACTTCCCATTTTTCTTATATATGTTTTTTACTTTGTTGGTTTATCTTTCTGTGTTTTCTAATAGCTCATTGAACTTCCTTAGAACAGCTATTTTGAATTCTTTGTCAAGTGAATCACATATCCTTATTTCTTTGGGATTGGTTACTGGAAAATTTTTGTGTTCCTTTGGTAATATCATGTGTCCTTGATTCTTTATGTTCCTTAAAGTCTTACATTGCTGTCTTAGCATTTGAAGTTGCCTCCTCCATCTTTACTAACTGACTTCAGGAGAGAAATACCTTCTGTCAGCCCTGCTATGAATCTGAGGCTTTATCAGATCTTCTGTAGAAACACCTGCTCCACACTTCTTGCCTCCTCTTGTGGCAGAATTCTTAAACTAGAATGCCTTCTCTCAATCCTGCAGAGCCATGCCATATGCTGACAACCTCCCTTTTGCTCTCCCAAGGGCAGTGCTAAATGTTCGAGTTTGTGGTCTCTCCCAGGCCCACAGATTCAGGCTCACTATCCATCCGCGAAAGCTTGTTCTTGCCATCATTGGGAATACGTACAGGGTGTCAGGCATGAGGTAATGGGCCATGTGGGTGAGGTGCGCAGAGCACGGGGGGCCCAGTGAGGAGATCTGGAGGCGAGACATCCGCAGTGGCTCATGGGTAGGCATCCCCCATGGACTCCTTGATATGGTTATTAGGATCTGCATTCCCCTTGACACATTCCGGCCCCCCATTCTTGCAGCTCATGACACAAGAGAGAAGTGAGCCTCTTTGGCAGCGTCCTGCACAGATGGGAAGGCTGAGCACTCACAGGAGTAACCACAGGCCAAGAAGGGCTCTTGGAACTGAGCTGTGCCACCTTGGGGAGGGTTGATACAGGTCAAGTCAAACTGTTCCTCTTTTCCTCTCCAGTGCATCCAATTTTGAATTGTTTTGCTCCATTGAAGTGCTGGAATTTCTCCTCTGGAAAACCAGACTTCCACAAATGTACTCTCCTCCATGGGTGGTTGTCTAAGTCAGTGTTCACCAGGGGCTCCTGGACCACGGCCAAGAGAAGCTGGAGCCAGTTTACAGGGCACTACAGGGACCACAGCCAGGGCCAAGCACACACGTGACTCAGCACACAGGTGGGTGAGACTTGTCCCAGGTCCCTGGGTGTATGATCCATAAGACAGAACCAAAGCCAAAAGGGCCTGTAGCCTAGTCCTCAGGGCGACAGCGTTGTTTCTGCGTCTATAGGCAGGACCGTGGTCAGCAAGTTAGATGCCTGGGTAAGGGACTTTCTGCCAAAATAGCTCTCCTCATTCTTAGACTGCATTGGGGTTTGACAGTCTCCTACCTGGATCCCAGAGCTCCCACAAAGGTACTTTTGTCCATGGATGGATTCCAACTTGTTGTTGTTAAGGAGGGGATATGAGCAACGAGCATCTTCTTCAGCCATTTTGCTGATGTCACTCATTCTGGATACCTAGATTAATCTTTTGTGCACATTTTCTGTTTCTAAAAAAAATACTATTATGTTGTATTGAATTTTTATTAAACGTGCCAGGGAGTGCCTGCCAGAGCAAATCTATTCCATGGGTTTTAGCAAATGTCTATAGTGGTAAGGACTTGGGGAAATGAAGCTGGATGGGCTGCCCCACATCCTCCTCTTCCAAAGCTCTGTGGACCACTCCAGAGTAGCACAGGCCCCCTGCTAAGAGCGTCCACCCCAGGGTGTGGCAGGGCTGCCTCTGTAGGAGCAGAAGAGGCAAGGAAGTGAAGATTTCCAATTTAGAAGCACTTGTAGCTGTGGGCAAGAGGTGGTTTAATGAAGATACACTCTGAAGTGAGGGCCGAGGTGGTGAGTATATTCTTGGTTCTGGAAAGAAATCCTAAATTATTCCTTAAGTAAATTTACCTGTCGCTGCTTCTCAGAGACAGCCAAATCTTCGAGTTCCAGGAGTTATAAACTTGTGGGCCCAAAGGTTCTGGAAGACAAAGACTAGACCCATTAACGGCATTTCATGTGATATGAATGAGATGGGGTGCTGGACTCAGGAGATCTGATTTAACCTGCAGCGTGACCATCTCACTACATTGCTTTATAACCTTGTTTTTGCTGTCTTTAAAGGCCTAAAGTAGCAGAGCTTCTGCAGTTGCAAAAGCAGAGTTCACAGAGAAGTGAATTAAATAACCAGTTCTCCCAGCTCCAAGTGAAACCTCATCTCGATGCAATAAATTGCATGAATAAGAATATAGGTGAAGCACTTTGCAAACACAGATTAAGTACTATAATCAAAGGTTGGTAAATTTACCAAGAGTTTTAGAGAGCTACTTACCTCCCCCGAATGGTAGGGTGGAGACGATAACAGCCTGCATATATTAAGAAGGCATCAACACCAGGGACAGAAAGGGCCTATTGAGTGAAGCATGAGGGGCTGAACTTAGAGTCTGGTGACAATACCACCTGGAGGAGGAAGCGGGGAGGACCTTTCAATAATTCACAACCATCAATCATAATGTGGGCTTTGTCCGTTTAAGGAGGTTTCTGTGATACTAAATGATTGGATGAGACTTCAGTAGCCCCGGGCTCATTCTGTTCCAGAAGTGACCTTAGTCTGAAGGGTCTTTCTCAAAGGTGGTTACACAGAGCTTAAATAAACTCTAGTGTAGTCCTGATGTTTCTAAATACAAATATCTAGAAGTATTCAGTCTTGGTTGAAATAGATATTTGATGTAGAAAATGCTAAATTCTTTTTATAACACATTTATCAAGTAAAAACAAGGTCCCTGATATTTCATCTTAGTCTAGTTCTGAATGTTTTCCTCTTGCTACAGGGTTTCTCATCATCACCACTGTGGACATTCTGGACCAGCTAATTCTTTGGGGCTGGTGGGCTTTCCTGTACATTTCAGGATGTTTAGCAGCATTCCTGGCCTCTATCCATTCAAAGCCAGTAGCACTCTTCAGTTATCATAAACCAGAATGTCTCCAGTTACTGCCAAATGTCCCTTAGGATCCAAAGTTTCCCCTGGTTGAGAACCCTTGTCAAAGAAGGAATAACTTTTTCTACTTCACACAAAGACACCCTGTGGGCCAGCAATGGTCTGTTAACAAATCCCTCTTTGTTCGCCCCTAAGGCCAAGTAAGCCATGACAGCTTGGGGGAATCCTAGATCGAAGAGAGGTGCAAAATAGCTGTGATCTTCAGCAAAGGGCTAACACAAAAAGGACACAGGCGAGAGAGTAAAAATGAAGATAGAATTTTAAAGGACAGTGGGCTTGTACGCAAAGATTGCTTTGTTCTCATTGTTCATTCTATCATGAAGTAGCTATTGAGTGTCCGCTATGTCACCGTCTTGGTGCTATACCTGCAAGGAATGCAAAACCAAAGTAACATGGAGTCCCAAGCCTCTAGAACTTTATAGTCTACATGAGGAGATGAGCATAGACATGTCCAACAGTAGGATTATGGTCCAAGCTGTATGGGATGAACAGAAATAGTGATACATGATAGCACAGTATGTGGCAGATGTTATTAACTGCTCCCCAAATTAATAACTAATTTCAAAAAAAGAAGATGAGTTCATTCCAAAAAAACTTCTATTACCAAACATTTTTTTGAATTTTATTTATTTTTGGCTGCATTTGGTCTTCGTTGCTGCACGTGGGCTTTCTCTAGTTGTGGTGAGCGGGGGCTACTCTTCGTTGCAGTGTGCGGGCTTCTCCTTGCAGTGGCTTCTCTTGTTGCAAAGCACGGTCTCTAGGCCACAAGGGCTTCGGTAGTTGTGGCACACGGGCTCAATAGTGTGGCTCGCAGGGTCTAGAGCGCGGGCTCAGGGCTTAGTTGCTCCGCGGCATGTAGAATCTTCCCAGACCAGGGATCGAACCCATGTCCCCTGCATTGGCAGGTGGATTTTTATCTGCTGCGCCACCAGGGAAGTCCCTCTGTTACCAAAATTTTTAATTTTATAAGTATTTTTCATCTGAATGAAGAGTTAGTAGGCCCAGGTTCAAGGACTAGTCCTGTCCTAACCTATGACAGCCACATAACTGCTCTAGGCCTCAGTTTTCCCATCTCTAAAATGGGAGAGCTGAACCGGATGATTTCTCAGGCCCTTCCAGCTGCAACATTCTGTGACGCTGAGCCCTTTTGGTTTTCTCCATTCTGAGCTTAATTTCTCATTCTCTGAAGTACTGCATCCCAGAATCTTTTATATAAAAAAATTGTATTTCCAAATCTGCAATAGCTTTAGCTTGAAATATATATTATGCCATAAAGCTCAGCATAGATATGTAAAGCAGAACTCAGAAACATTAAATAGCTCATAAGTACTTTAAAATTAATTTGATCTTGAATGTGTCTGAATGAATGGGCTTGACATAAGCCTTTCCATTTTTCACCCCACTTCAGAGAGTGCACAAAGTACAAACTGTAAATCAGCCTTCACATTTGCTGGTATGGCCACTAAGCTGAACAAAAAAAAAAAAGAAGAAGAAAAAGAGAGATGGCTAATAAACTATTCAAACAAGATTTAGGAGCTTGGAAAGCACAGTGCCCAGCTTGTGACTTGCCTTCTTTGAAGTACTCATGTTTGTGTAACTCAGCTGGTGTCTAGACACACAGAGAGTGGACATTTGAAGCAGTAGGTCCAGTAACTCAAAACAGAACAGCCTTTATCCTTGAGTATACATTTCAAGCAGGCATGTATGGCTGAGAGAGAGGGAGGGAGGGAGGGAGGGAGAATATGTTAAGGTAGGACAGTGATATAAGGAACTGGCACAGAGATGAGAAGGATACAAATGATCAATTCCCTTCCCCACTCAGGTTGGCATGGGCCAAGCATAGCCACAGTGAGCCTCATGAACTGAAGCATATTTAGACAGCAAGAGCAGTCCATGGTGTGAACTGTACAGAATTTGCTGTCACACGTTAGCTGCTCTGTTAAAAAAAGGAGAAGCAACATGGAAATATGATGAACTTGGGGTCAGATTGATCCAAGACAAATCTTAACATCTACCACTTTCTAGTTATGTGTCCTTGGACAAATTATTTAATGTCTTGGAGATTGCATTTTCCTATCTATAAAATGTATACAATAAGACGTATAATCCAGAATTGTTGTGAGGATTAAATGAAATCATGTGTGTTTCAGGACTGAGTCAGCTGCATATAACAGAAAATCCAAATAATAGTGCCTTTAACACAGAGAGGTTGATGTTCCTTCGTATAATATGAATTCTGATGGTAGCAGTTCATGACTGGCAAGGGGGCTCCGTAACATCAAGAATGTCCCAATTTCCTTCTTTGTTTTGCTGTATTCTCTTTAGCTTGTGGCTTGTATCCTCGCTATTACCTTGTGATCATAAGATGGTTCCTGCAGCTCCAATCATCACATTTCCATTTCAGTTAGGAAGAAGCAGAAGAGGGAGGAACAGGAAGAAGCCTGCCTTCCAGCTAACTGTTTAAAGAGTTTTCCTAGGTGCCTCACCCAGCAACTTTTGTTTATAACTCATTGGTCATACCTATCTTCAAGGGAGACTGGAAGAGTTAGGAATTGAGATGGACACATTGCTACCCTCAACAATATAGGGGATTAAGACAAAAGGAGAGAGTGGATACTAGGTAACTAATTAGTAGCCTCTCATGATATGTAAAGCACCTAGCTAATGGAAGGTATTCAGTGAATAAAAGCTATTATTTAATGTATTCTTTAAGCTATTTTGGAAATACTTGGCCCATCTCACTATTCCGACTCCCTCAGAAGGCCTATCGAATCTTTGGGTCAAGGCCCATCTCTCAGAGGCCTCCACCACTCTTTGGGGACCTCACAAAAGAGGTTAGACCCTCTTCCAGATCACAGCCTTTGGCATTTTGAAAGCAGCTGTCCTGTGCTCATTAGACCATCTCAGCCCCAGACCAACTACCCCCAGGTCCTTCAAGTCAGACGGTACTGTCAGAAGTCCTAAACATTCTTCTGTGAACCAGATCTCTCTGTAGCTGGGGCTCACACAGCAGAACAAAATGATCCAGGTGTGGGCAGTGCAAGAGGAAACAGAGAAGGTCTGTCAGTTTCCTAGTTTTAGACTCTCTCTTTGCAGCCCACTCCTGCCATGCCTGACTCATAAGTCAGCCCTGGGGGACTCTTTCATCAGAGGCTCTGAGACAGCCCAGGCCTCTTCCTATGGGGCAGTCTAAGAAACAGAGTTGACCTTCCTGGGCTCTGATGCCCTCAGAGCAGAGAGGCAGGGCCTCTAG
The DNA here is from genome assembly GCF_949987515.2 of Delphinus delphis. NCBI lineage: Eukaryota > Metazoa > Chordata > Mammalia > Artiodactyla > Delphinidae > Delphinus > Delphinus delphis. The sequence continues at coordinate 19,975,125 of NC_082691.1, read as the reverse complement.
GTCTCTGTCCCCACTGCCCTCAAACTCCTCAGACCCGCAGAGGGTGCTGTCTGTTCACAGAATTAGCAGGCAAAGGGTTAAGGACACAGCCTCACAGGATGGGGAGGAGAGAACCCTGCCCCAGCAAGCAGAGAACTCAGTAACTCAAATCTAGCTCCCTCCCCTACCCTCCTGTCTGAAACCAAGAGACGTAGATGCCCAGATACTCTTCCAGCAAAGGAGCAGTGTTCCAGGAGTTCAGGACTTATTCCCAGAGGGTACTGGCCTGATGGCCCTTCCCAGGGGATGCGGCAGCCAGGGCTCAGTAAGGCACAGCCAGCAGCCCTCCTGTTCTCAACCACAGGAAAGATGGGTGAAGCCTCCCCAGGCCAGAGCAGCTGAAGAGGTTAGCCAGACAGATGGCATAAGTAGAAAAGTAAGAAGGAAAATTTGTCTCCAAAACATACTGACTCCCAAAGCTCATCCTTATGAGGCCCAGGCTACAGTTTGGCCCCAAGTTCCTGGCCTCAGGTCTTGCTTCCTGGGGAGATAGAGCACCCCCATCTTGCTGACCAAGGGTCCACAGCCTGGCTTGCCCACTGTCAAAGGCAAGTAGAAATGTGAAATTATAAAGGAAGAAAGCAGAAAAAATATAAAAGGACCCACTTTGCTGTGAGGAGTGATAGAAGTCACAGGTGCCTTTTAAGTCATGGATTGCTGGGTTTTCATGGAATATATAGAAGAAAAAGTGGTTTCTCTTTGGCTAGGATGGGTATCCATCCTGACTTTCCTGGGAGAGTCCCAGTTTATACCTGCTGACCTGACATAATTATGAATAGCATCCACTTTCACTCTTGAAATGGACCTGATTGGACCACAAGTGACATGGTGGCTCTACTTTGGAGAGGGACTAGAAAGAATAATAAGTTATTCTTTTCATCACTTTTCTCCTATAATCATAGTATATTTATAGCTAGACATTGACCATTTTACCATGTAACCATGTTCATCTTTACAAATTAAAAATTATATTCTTATCCAAGCTAATTTATCTTAATCTAAGTTGCATGTCATCAAGCTGCACTTTTATTCCTAATAAAAAAATATCCATACATAATGGTAATACTAAAAGTAACCAGAGAGAGTTCTTTTTTAAATGGTTTGAGTCTACAAATGATTATAATAGGTTTAATAATTTTTGTGGAAACCAGTGCAGTATCATCATAGTTTTTTGATTATTTTTAATTTTGTTGTTGTTTATTCAAAGGCTGCATTCATATTTTCCCGGACTTGTTTATTGATGTTTAAGGGGGGCAGCTCAACATAGAGAAGGAGCAGAGGCCTTAGACTCGATAGAACTGGGTCTGAAGTCTGGTTTTTCATCTCTCTTTGTGGCGTTAATCAGTATAATCCTGTTTCTATATTGATAAAATGGGACTGATAGGAAGAATGGTTAGTATTTATCAACCATGTTCTACTGACCAAGCACTGTTCTCAGTGGCTCACGTATGTTAACTTATTTAATCCTCACAACAACTGTGTGAGGAAGGTGCTATTATATAATCCTATTTTTACACAGAGCAAACCAAGAGGTTAAGGCACTTGCTCAAGATTGCACAGCTCTTACTTAACACCTGAATTCTTTTTTTTTTTTTTTTTTTTTTTTTTGCGGCACGCGGGCCTCTCTCACTATTGTGGCCTCTCCCGTTGCGGAGCACAGGCTCCGGACGCGCAGGCTCAGCGGCCATGGCTCACGGGCCCAGCCGCTCCGCAGCATGTGGGATCCTCCCAGACCGGGGCACGAACCCGTGTCCCCTGCATCGGCAGGCGGACTCTCAACCACTGCGCCACCAGGGAAGCCCAACACCTGAGTTCTTAACCACTGTGTTCTGTTGCCCATCTGATGGGGGTCTGAGGAAGATTACATGAGAAATTAAACATATAATGCTCATCATTGTGCCTGGCAGAGTAGAAGTTTGACTAAGCAAAGCATGTACCTTTCACAGCAGCATCCTCCAGCACGATAGCGTTCCAGTGTCTGCCTAAGCAGAGAGAGTTTTGGTGAAAGTGCAGTCTGTACAGGTTTGTTTCCCAGATTGCTTGGAAATTCAGATCAGGCAGTTCCAACGATGTAAAGAGATCTTTGGCAAGAATGTGATCGTGCTCTCAAAACATGTCCTTGAGAGCATTTTTCCTTGAGAAAAACTGAGTTTGTTTCTTTTGAAGGAAAACCCAAAACTTTCAAACTGAGCAAGGAACAACATTTAGAGCCTGGAGGTGTATGTCAAGCTATGCGTAACCATGTCCTGTATCAGAGAGAAAATCAAGCGTAAAGCACTGCCACTCGGGAGAATGGCCTGCAGCCCCCTCTTCTCCAGGGTGCCCTCACCCGCCCCTCGCTCAGTCACAATCCTCATGTGTGCCTGCGTACAGCAAACCACCAGACACCCCGGTCAGATTTTCAGATTCTCTGAGAGCCTCCCTGCAGCATAGTTTCCTCATTGAAAAAAAAAAGTAGAGGCAGTGGGGATTTTCCTGCATCACAAAATGATTGTGAAGATTAATGATGTAAAGTCACATAGAGCACCTTAATACATCAGAAGAAAGTGTTTCGGAATTCTGTATGACGCACGTGGGGCACTCGATAGAGCATAGTCTTCAGAGCAGCTAGCCCTGAATTTGAATCCCCACTGAACCTGCACTACTGGTTTCTAGTTAGGTGACTTTGGGTAAGAGACTAAAGCATTTTGGACTTAACTGTCCTCATCTGTAAAAGGAGGATTAATAATATCTGCCTTCAAAGGTGTCATGGAAATGGAATAAAGATGGCACAAGGAAATGCTCGTCATGCAGTAGACAGTCTCAGTCCCTCTACCTGATCAGCCCTTCATTTATTTAAGGGACTAATGAAATGTACACTATGTAAATTTTTCCAGTCCCTTCACTTCTCCTATTTTCCTGTCTTTTTCCATTTCAGTATATATTGGTGAAAGCCACGCTGGAACAAGGAGAAAACTTTGAAATGGAATGAAACTTACAGAAATCAGCATTGTCCTTTGTTATTTTCTTCTCCAGTTAAAGAGCTTAGAAGATAGACTCGAATGTTTAGGAGTTTAGCTGCAGCAGATAACTGTCATTGGCCTTTCATGGTGGAGAATCTAAAATTGGTTGCATTGTCCATCATCCTATCAGGCGATATTAGTACCCATAGTATTACATTCTCCAGGAACATTAAAAAAAAAAAAAAAAACACAGGCAGGTATAAAGGACCAAATTTTTCTCCCAGCTATACATTCAGTGATTCTAATTCATAGGGCTTGAGTGCATACATCTGAGGAGAGAATTTTCTTCATAACTAATGTTCATTCTGTCCAAATGTGCCAGAGAGTAATACTACTGTAAAGCATATTGAACCCAGCAAATTGAGTCCTAAAGCATTTCTTTTACTCTGTTACTTCTCACTTAGAATGCTTTTCATCCACCTCAAAAAGCTCTTTTCCTGGGCTTCCCTGGTGGCGCAGTGGTTGAGAGTCCGCCTGCCGATGCAGGGGACACGGGTTCGTGCCCCGGTCCGGGAAGATCCCACATGCCGCGGAGCGGCTGGGCCCGTGAGCCATGGCCGCTGAGCCTGCACGTCCAGAGCCTGTGCTCCGCAACGGGAGAGGCCCGCATACCGCAAGAAAAAAAAAAAAAGTTCTTTTCCTGTCATGGCTCACCACCTTGTCTTAGGATCTTTCTGTTCAGTATTTCTACCTGATGCAAAGGTCAGACCAGACAGGACTTCCCTGTCTCTGGATTCCATCACAGCTGAACTGCAAGCTCCTTCTGAATCCTCATCTCTCTTTCTCTCCTGTATCTCCTGGATGCCCTTGGACATCACCAGTGCTTTTGTCATTTGACTTAAATATTCTATAGCAACATTTGCTTCCTAAAATTAGCTGTTTGGACCTAGTAGACATCATTGGGGTCTGGCTGGGCAAGAGGGATCAAGATGGCGAGTCCAGATGCCCAATAAGGTGTGGCAGCTGTCATTGTCCAGTAGAGACAAACACTTGAACAACTGGGAGGTGGGCAGAAGGAAGGCTTAGGGCCAAAAGCTAGCTGACAGGCTCCCAACGTTCCATTGGCTAGTTAATCAACACACATGTGCACAGTCCATTCAGCATGACCTGCTCAGGTCTGGAGACAGAGAAGGCAGCTTCAGTTACACGATGGTTTGGATGGAATGTGCCCAGGGAATTCCTTTACTAGGTCTCCATACTGCTGAGACGTTTGTTCATCTCAATGGACGTTCTCAAATCACGGAAGACCATTGTAGCCTTGGAGTGGTAGGGATACCGTTTATTTTGATGCAGGTAGAAGACAGTTGTCAGCCAGATTTATATTCCTTAAACAAATATAAATTTTTGTTCTTTGGCACTTTCTTTTTGCCATTCCTTCCTTCCTTGCATTCTCTTCACTTGTGTGGGTTCCATTGTGAACTTTCTGTAGCAGGTGGCAGTGTGGCCTCTGGAGTCAGATGCCCTGGGTTCAAGTCTTGACCCTTCCCTTTACTATATCTGTGGCCATGGGTGATACATTTAACTGTAAGGACCTCAGTCTACTGATGCTCACTAATGGAAATGAGAATAGTGCCTAACTGATTGATTTATTGAGATTAAATGAGTGAGTGCTCATAAAGACCCTAGTATCAGACACAGAGTAAGCACTCATTAAGTATTGTTCAATCAGCCAACATTTGCTATGTGTTTTGCTGGTAAGAGTGATTTTTAGATTTGCTCTTCAGGGCACTCCACACTTTGCATGTAGGCAGCCAATGTCCAGAACCTAGGAAATTCACTGTAGGCGTGAACAGCAACAGCAGGAAAGTAAGCTGAGATGAGCTCTGATCCTCAAACGGTCGTCACTTGTTCATCCATTAATTTCAGTCAGTAAACATCGAGCACCTACTATGTGCTAAGCACCATTCTGGGAGATGGAGATAAAGTAACACACCAGGTAGACAAAAATCTCACTTCTCCTGGAGTTTGTTTTCTGCTGGGGAGAGACAGGCAATAAATAAACTTAAGAGGCAAGAAAATATCAGAGAGTAAAAAATGCTATGCAGAGAATTTAAACCAGGTAATATGATAGACAGGGACCAAGTAGCTCCGCCAGGTTGGATGTTCAGGGAGGGCCTCTGAGGATGTGACATGTAAGCCAAAATCTGGAGAGACTGATCCAACGACAGTCATGAGAAAGACTTCCAGGCAGTGGGAGGAGCAAGGTCAAAGTTCCAAAGATGGGAATGAGAAGCAGAAAGAAGGGCAGTTTGGATAGTACTAGGTAGGAGGGAGAGTGGTGTGAAATGAAGCTGGAAGGTAGGCAAGGGCCAGATCCAAAGGCTTTATAAGCCAGGGAAAGGAGTTTGGATTTTATTCCAGCTGTGATGGGTACCATTGGATGGCTGGGAGTAATATAATCTGACTTAAACTTTTAAAGGTGCATCTTGGCTGTCTTATACCTCTCTTTACTGTCACTGTGTGTGGCTGGCCCTCTATGATGAGGTATTTATTGTCTTTGGAAGAAGCTATCCCATACAGCCACAGGAAGAAGTGCTCAGCAGACCAAGAGGCCATCACATTCAGAAAAGCCCACTGTTCTTTCATCATTTGTGCTTTTAGGAGGTGACAGAGTGAAAGCAGTGATTGAAGTAGGAAGGTGACCATCTGCCCTGAGAATTAAAGGCCGGGAAAGATAGTGTCAGGGCTGTGGTGAACATGAAGATTGGCTCCTACCTTCCTGCACCCTGTTTTTCATTAGTTCACTGTGTGGTCCCAGTCATTCCAATATTCCAGAAAGAATTGAAGGTTTACCCCTGCTGAGCATTGATGAGCCAGACTGACCTTTGGGATGTACCCCAAACTAGATCCTGAGAACACTTGGCTGTAATAGGTTGTGAATCTGCATGGAGTCCCTTCTAGGAGCTATGTCTCATAGGATGTCAGTTTTCTTCTGAGGACAAATGAAAATTGTACACAGTGTGGTGTCTGGGTTCCGAAGCTAATGCAGTGGGTTTGGAAATAACCCCACAGCCCAGTGATAGTAAGGTAAGCATCTTTCCTAATATTTCATGGTGATGAAGATTTCTCTTGCATTAGGAGACTATCAGTGCATATACACTGAACACTGAGCGGAGAATCAGGATCTCTAAGTTCTGACCTCAGCTCTGTCACCGAGGGGTTATGTTTAAAGTTTGTCCAAGTACTTTTACTTTGAACCTTAGTCTGCTTATCTCTGAAGGAAGGAACTTGGACCAACTCCATCTTGGATCATTCTCAGCTCTCACTTTTGATTGTCCATATACCATCATCCTCATTTCCTAGAGGTCCACATTTGTGAGATGATAGGGCTAAAGGCAGGGGCATCTGGTATACTGTACAGCTTATTGGACCACACAGGGATTAAATCTATACCTCTGACTTCTTTAGCACCATTTCATTATCAGTTGAACCAGCCATCTCTGCCCTGAAGAGTACAGATCAAATGAGTTTATCTTCCTTACTAATCTATATGCTCTTTTTTTCCCCACATCTTTATTGGAGTATAAATGCTTTACAATGTTGTGTTAGTTTCTGCTGTGCAACAAAGTGAATCAGCTATATGTATACATATATCCCCATAGCCCCTGCCTGTTGAGCATCCATCCCACCCTCCCTATCCCATCCCTCTAGATTGTCACAAAGCCTTGAGTTGATCTCCTTGTGCTTGCAGCAGCTTCCCACTAGCCATCCATTTTACATTGGGTGGCGTATATATGTCAATGCTACTCTATCATTTCATCCCAGCTTCCTCTCCCCGCCGTGCCCTCAAGTCTATTCTCTACATCTGTATCTTCATTCCTGCCCTGCCAGTAGGTTCATCAATACTGCTTTTCAAAATTTCATATATATATGCATTAGCATATGAATTAGCATACAGTATTTGTTTTTCTCTTTCTGACATACTTCACTGTGTATGAAGTATGATTCTAGGTCCATCCACCACACTACAAATAACTAAATTTAGTTCCTTTTTATGGCTGAGTAATATTCCATTGTATGTATGTGCCACATCTTCTTTATCCGTTCATCTGTTGATGGACATTTAGGTTACTTCCATGTCCTGGCTATTGTAAATAGTGCTGCAGTGAACATTGTGGTACACGTACCTTTTTGAATTACAGTTTTCTCAGGGTATATGCCCAGTAGTGGGGTTGCTGTGTCATATGGTAGTTCTATTTTTAGTTTTTTAAGGAACCTCCATACTGTTCTGCATAGTGGCTATATCAATTTACATTCCCACCAACAATGCAGGAGGGTTCCCTTTTCTCCACACCCTCTCCAGCATTAATTGTTTCTAGATTTTTTGATGATGGCCATTCTTACCGGTGTGAGGTGATACCTCATTGTAGTTTTGATTTGCATTTCTCTAATGATTAGTGCCGATGAGCATCTTTTCAGGTATTTGTTGGCCATCTGTATGTCTTCTTTGGAGAAATGTCTGTTTAGGTCTTCCGCCCATTTTTGGATTGGGTTGTTTGTTTTTTTGATATTGAGCTGCTTGTATATCTTGGAGATTAATCCTTTGTCAGTTGCTTCATTTGCAAATATTTTCTCCCATTCTGAGGGTTGTCTTTTCGTTTGGTTTATGGTTTCCTTTGCTGTGCAAAAACTTTTAAGTTTCCTTAGGTCCCATTTATTTATTTTTGTTTTTATTTCCATTTCTCTAGGAGGTGAGTCAAAAAGGATCTTGCTGTGATTTATGTCATAGAGTGTTTTTCCTATGTTTTCCTCTAAGAGTTTTATAGTGTCTGGCCTTACATTTAGGTCTCTAATCCATTTTGAGTTTATTTTTGTGTATGTTGTTAGGGAGTGTTCTAATTTCATTCTTTTACATGTAGCTGTCCAGTTTTCCCAGCACCACTTATTGAAGAGGTTGTCTTTTCTCCGTTGTATATTCTTCCCTCCTTTGTCAAAAATAATGTGACCATATGTGCGTGGGTTTATCTCTGGGCTTTCTATCCTGTTCCATTGATCTATATTTCTGTTTTTGTGCCAGTACCATACTCTCTTGATCACTGTAACTTTGTAGTATAGTCTGAAGTCTGGGAGCCTGATTCCTTCAGCTCCATTTTTCTTTCTTAAGATTGCTTTGGCTATTTGGAGTCTTTTGTGTTTCCATACAAATCATAAAATTTCTTGTTCTAGTTCTGTGAAAAATGCCATTGGTAATTTCTTTTTTTAATTATAAATGCTTTATTTATTTTTTCACAGAGGAAGCTTGGTGGTGGATATGTAGCCATTTGATGCTTTTATGACTAAGAGTTAAAGTTCAGGCTCTCTTTCTTAGAGAATGTAAATGTGCACCAACACGTGTATATGTAATTGTTATCAAAATTAAGCTTAGTCACTAAAAGAAGATTCGCTGTCTGAACTTTCTTCTGTATTTTTTTCACCTTCTACATCAGGCACTGGGGCATCTGGCCTCTCAGGAAGATCTGGGTCTAGTCCTTCCGATATCATTTTTTTCTTATTGCCATCCCTGGAACACCCACTTGAACCATTTTGAGATATCTGGAATATCTTATGTCCTTGGAAATTTGATAGGGATTGCATTGAAACTGTAGATGACAGTCATTTTCAGAACATTGATTCTTCCAATCCAGGAGCATGGTATATCTCTCCATCTGTTCGTGTCATCTTTGATTTCTTTCATCAGTGTTTTATAGTTTCCTGAGTATAGGTCTTTTGCCTCCTTAGGAAGGTTTATTCCTAGGTATTTTATTCTTTTTGTTGCGATAGTAAATGGAATTGTTTCCTTAATTCCTCTTTCTGATCTTTCGTTGTTAGTGTATAGGAATGCAAGAGATTTCTGTGCATTAATTTTGTATCCTGCAACCTTACCAAATTCATTGATTAGTTCTAGTATTTTTCTGGTGACAGCTTTAGGATTTTCTATGTATAGTATCATGTCATCTGTAAACAGTGACAGTTTTACTTCTTCTTTTCCAATTTGCATTCCTTTTATCTCTTTCTCTTCTCTGATTGCTGTGGCTAGCTAGGACTTCCAATACTATGTCAAATAATGGTGACAAGAGTGGACATCCTTGTCCTTGATCTTAGAGGAAATGCTTTCAGTTTTTCACCATTGAGAATGATGTTTGCTGTGGGTTTGTCATATGTGGTTTTTATTATGTTGAGGTAGGTTCCCTCCGTACCCACTTTCTGGAGAGTTTTTATCAAAAATCGGTGTTGAATTTTGTCAAAAGCTTTTTCTGCATCTATTGAGGTGATCGTATGGTTTTTATTCTTTAATTTGTTAATATGGTGTGTCACATTGATTGTTTTGCATATATTGAAGAATCCTTGCATCCCTGGGATAAATCCCATTTGATCATGGTGTATGATCTTTTTATTGTGTTGTTGGATTCTGTTTGCTAGTATTTTGTCGTGGATTTCTTTTGTCTATGTTCATCAGTGATGTTGCTCTATAATTCTCTTTTCTGTGATATTTTTGTCTGGTTTTGGTATCAGGGTGATGGTGGCCTTGTAGAAGAAGTTTGGGAGTGTTCCTCCCTTTGCAATTTTTTGGAAGAGTTTGAGAAGGATACGTATTAATTCTTCTCTGAATGTTTGATAGAATTTGCCTGTGAAGCCATCTGGTCCTGGACCTTTGTCTGTTGGAAGATTTTTAATTACAGTTTCAATTTCATTACCTGTGATAGGTCTGTTTATATTTTCTAATTCTTCCTGGTTCAATCTTGGAAAGTTGTACCTTTCCAGGAATTTGTCCATTTCTTCCAGGTTGTCCATTTTATTGGCATAAAGTTGCTTGTAGTAGTCTCTTATGATCTTTTGTATTTCTGCAGTATCAGTTATAATCTCTCCCTTTTTATTTCTAATTTTATTGATTTGAGTCCTCTCCCCTGTTTTTCTTGATGAGCCTGGCTAAAGGGTTATCAATTATGTTTATCTTCTCAAAGAACCAACTTTTAGTTTTATTGATCTTTGCTATTGTTTTCTTCATTTCTATTTCATTTATCTCTCCTCTGATCTTTATGATGTCTTTCCTTCTACTAACTTTGGGGGTTTTTTGTTCTTCTTTTTCTAGTTGCTTTAGGTGTACGGTTAGATTGTTTACTTGAGATTTTTCTTGTTTCTTGAGGTGAGCTTTAATTGCTGTGAACTTCCCTCTTAGAACTGCTTTTGCTGCATCCCATATGTTTTGGATCATCGTGTTTTCGTTGTCATTTGTTTCTAGGTATTTTTTTTATTTCTTCTTGATTTCTTCAGTGATCTCTTGGTTCTTTAGCAGTGCACTGTTTCGCCTCCATGTATTTGTGTTTTTGACAGGTTTTTTCCTGTAATTGATTTCTTATCTCATAACATTGTGGTCGGAAAAGATGCTTGATATGACTTCAGTTTTCTTAAATTTTCCAAGGCTTGATTTGTGACCCAAGATGTGATCCATTCTGGAGAATGTTCCATGTGCACTTGAGAAGAAAGTGTATTCTTCCACTTTCAGGTGGAATGTCCTAAAAATATCAATTAAGTCTATCTGGTCTGTTGTGTCATTTGAAGCTTGTGTTTCCTTATTTATTTTCTGTCTGCATGATCTGTCTATTGGTGTAAGTGGGATGTTAAAGTCCCCCACTAATGTGTTACTGTCGATTTCTCCTTTTATGGCTCTTCGCATTTGCCTTATGTATTGAGGTGCTCCTATGTTGGGTGCATAAATATTTACAATTGTTATGTTTTCTTCTTGGATCAATCCCTTGATCATTATGTAGTATCCTTCTTTGTCTCTTGTAATAGTCTTTATTTTAAAGTCTATTTTATCTGATACGTGTATTGCTACTCCAGCTTTCTTGTGATTTCCATTTGCATGGAATATCTTTTTCCATCCCCTCACTTTCAGTCTGTATGTGTCCCTAGGTCTGAAGTGGGTTTCTTGTAGACAGCATATGGAAGGGTCTTGTTTTTATATCCATTCAGCCAGTCTGTGTCTTTTGGTTGGAGCATTTAATCCATTTACATTCAAGGTGATTATCGATATATATGTTCCTATTACCATTTTCTGAATTGATTTGGATTTGTTTTGGGGGGTCTTTTTCTTCTCTTGTGTTTCCCACTTAGAGAAGTTCCTTTAGCATTTGTTGTAGAGCTGGTTTGGTGGTGCTGAATTCTCTTAGCTTTTGCTTGTCTGTAAAGCTTTTGATTTCTTTGTTGTAGAGCTGGTTTGGTGGTGCTGAATTCTCTTAGCTTTTGCTTGTCTGTAAAGCTTTTGATTTCTCCGTCGAATCTGAATGAGATACTTGCTGGGTAGAGTAATCTTGGTTGTAGTTTCTTTCCTTTCATCACTTTAAATATATTGTGCTGCTCCCTTGTGGCTTGTAGAGTTTCTGCTGAGAAATCAGCTGTTAACCTTATGGGAGTTCCCTTGTATGTTATTTGTCATTTTTCCCTTGTTGCTTTTAATAATTTTTCTTCGTCTTTAATTTTTATCAGTTTGATTACTATGTGTCTCAGCATGTTTCTCCTTGGGTTTATGCTGCCTGGGACTCTCTGCGCTTCCTGGACTTGGGTGGCTCTTTCCTTTCCCATGTTAGGGAAGTTTTCAACTATAATCTCTTCCAATATTTTCTCGGGTCCTTTCTCTCTCTCTCTCTCCTCTTTCTGGAACCCCTATAATTCGAATGTTGTTGCGTTTAATGTTGTCCCAGAGGTCTCTGAGACTGTCCTCAGTTCTTTTCATTCTTTTTTCTTTATTCTGCTCCCTGCAGTTATTTCCACCATTTTATCTTCCAGCTCACTTTCCTCTTCCTCTCCCTCAGTTATTCTGCCATTGATTCCTTCCAGGGTATTTTTAATTTCAGTTATTGTGTTGTTCATCACTGTCTGTTTGCTCTTTAGTTCTTATAGATCCTTGTTAAACGTTTCTTGTATTTTCTCCATTCTATTTCTGAGATTTTAGATCATCTTTACTATCATTACTCTGAATTCTTTTTCAGGTAGTTTGCCTATTTTATCTTCATTTATTTGGTCTTGTAGGGTTTTACCTTGCTCCTTCGTTGTAACATTTTTTTTTTGTCATTTCTTTTTTTTTTTTTTTTTTTTGATGGGTGGGGCTGTATTCCTGTCTTACTGGTTGTTTGGCCTGAGGTGTCCAGCACTGGAGTTTGCAGGCAGTTGGGTAGAGCCAGGTCTTGGTGCTGAGATGAGAACCTCTGGGAGGCCTCACTCTTATTAATAGTTCCTGGGGTCTGAGGTTCTCTGTTAGTATAGCAGTTTACATTCAGCACTGGCTGCATTGCCTTCTGTTCCTCCGCACCCGCCCCCCGCAGGGTCTCCCCCGTTGTGGGTGGGTCCTGCTGGGTGTAGGAACTCCTCCCCTCCCCCAGCCGCCCCTCAGGGGTGCAGTTCCCCAGAGGTCTGGCCTTTACTTTTGCTCCCCCTTCCCTCCCTCCCACTCCCTCAGGACCCTCGCTGCTGGAGGGGGCCCTGGTGGGCAGAGGATCAGGCCCAGGATCTCAGCAGGCTCCTGGGGGGCCCAGGTGGGCAGGGGAAATGCTGGCCATGCTGCCTTTTGATCCTTTGCCCTCCTATTGTCCCCCCCATCCCCCTTCTGGTGTGGGATCCCTCCTCCTCCCCCAGCTGCCCCTCAGGGGCGCGGGTCCTGTCCCGCCTCCACTTCTCCTCCCCGCTCACTCCACCCCACGTCCTACCCAGTCACTGGGGATTCCTCCCATTCCCTCAGGTGTCTGTGGTCCCCCACCGGTGCCTGGTAGGTGCCCCAGTTGTGCAGAGACGCAAATCCTGTGTCATCCTAGTCTGCCATGTTGACTCTGCCCTCTATATGCTCTTTAATAATCTGTAGTCACTAAATTTTACTGAATGTTTACTATGCATCTTATATTATTCAATTTTGATAATAACCTCATGGCATAAGTGCTAGCATTATCTCCAATTTAATAACAAACTGAACCTTGGAAAAGTTCAGTAATTTGCCTGAGAGCACAGCTAGAATGTACCAGATACAAACCCAGGCTGACTCCAAAGCCCATGCAGAAATTCAGCTACCACACTCCAGAATCATCCCTTACTTATTTTATCGTATTCACAGTACATATCAAGGTGTTTGACAGATATTATTAGATGCTCAATAAGTGATTTTTTTTTTTTTTTTTTTTTTTGCGGTACACGGGCCTCTCACTGTTGTGACCTCTCCCGTTGCGGAGCACAGGCTCCGGACGCGCAGGCTCAGTGGCCATGGCTCACGGGCCCAGCCGCTCTACGGCGTGTGGGATCTTCCCGGACCGGGCACGAACCCGTGTCCCCTGCATCGGCAGGCGGACTCTCAACCACTGCGCCACCAAGGAAGCCCAATAAGTGATTCTTGAATGAATAAATGTTTAATGCTCTGCTAACTTGCTTTCAGACTTTACTTATACTGCTTTGCTTTGGAGAAGCAATGTAACCTTGCTAACCAGAAGACTTTACTCTATTTAGACTTTTATGCAGAATTGCCCATTAGACTATCCCCTGTAGCCAGAACTTAAACTATGTGATCATTAATTTTATGATCAACTTCACTGGGCTAAGAGATGCCCAGATAGCTGGTAAGACATCATTTCTGGGTGTGTCTGTGAGGGTATTTCCAGAACAGAGTAGACTGAGTAAAAAAGATTACGCTCACCAGTGTGAGTGGGCATCATTCAATCTGTTGAGGGTCTGAATAGAACACAAAGTTGGAGGAAGGGTGAATTTGCTCTCTTGCTTGAGGTGGAACATCGTCTCCTCCTGCCCCTCAGAAGTGCCATCAGCACTCCTGATTCTCAGCCTTCAGACTTAGACTGGGACTTACACCATCGGCTCCCCTGGTTCTCAGGCATTTGAACTTGGACTGAATTACACCACTGGGTTTCCTGGTTCTCCAGCCTGCAGATAGCTGACTGCAGGACTCCTCAGACTCCATAATTACATGAACCAATTCTTACCATCAGTTTCACCATCTGTGTATCTATCTCCCATTGGTTCTGCTTTTCTAGAGAACTCTGACTAATATAACCCATATAAAGACTTATGTACTTGACTTACATAAATTGTCCTTGATATTCTGTAATTAGGCAAGTCTCCTCAACCAGTTTAGCCATTCTTGGGAGCAGTGGTTCCCATCTAGAGGGATGGAGTAAGAAGACACATGAGAACCACCCGATGAGCTTTTTCACACTACAGAAGTTCCACATGCAGCACATCTCCTGCCCCAACAAATCCTCATCCTATCTGGGTAGAGGAGGAATTGTCTAAGTTGATGCAAGTTTCCAGGTGTTTCTGATACATTTCCCCATACACTTCCATGGTCTACAACTCCAGACACCTACCTCCATTTAGAGAAAGTCAGTTCTATCTTTTCATTTAAATAAAGGCTGATCTTCTTAGAATCTCAATTAAATGATGAGGCTTTATGTGGCTGACTTGAACATAAAGACGCCCAGACTTCTACCTGTATTGCTTATTTTTCTTTAATAAACTTATTTATTTATGTATTTATTTTTGGCTGCGTTGGGTCTTCATTGCTGCGCTCGGGCTTTCTCTAGTTGCAGCATACGGGGGCTACTCTTCATTGTGGTGTGGTGGCTTCTCATTGCAGTGGTTTCTCTCATTGCAGAGCACAGGCTTTAGGCTCATGGCCTTCAGTGTTGTGGCTCACAGGCTCTAAGCTCAGGCTCAGTAGTTGTGGCGCACGGGCTTGGTTGCTCCGCGGCATGTGGGATCTTCCTGGACCAGGGCTCGAACCCGTGTCCCCTGCATTGGCAGGCGGACTCTTAACCACTGAGCCACCAGGAAAGTCCCTGTATTGCTTATTAAATATATTAAATAATTATCCTTAGCACTTTACAGGTGGGTTTTGACTGAAGATGACTTACATACTTACATGTTTATGTTTCATTGTATCTTTTTCAGAATTAGACTTCTATAGCATAGTACACGGCTTACATTAAAGTTTTATTAGAGCATAATAAATGTAGAGCAGCACTGTCTCACAGAACAATGATGGAAATGCTCTCTGTCCGCTCTATCCAATACAGTGTCCTAGATACATGTGGCTTCTGAGCATTTGAAATGTAGCTAGTGAGACTGAGGAGCTAAATTTTTTTTTTTTTTTTTTTTTTTTGCGGTACGCAGGCCTCTCTCACTGTTGTGGCCTCTCCCGTTGCGGAGCACAGGCTCCGGACACGCAGGCTCAGCGGCCATAGCTCACGGGCCCAGCCGCTCCGCGGCATGTAGGATCTTCCCGGACCGGGGCACGAACCCGTGTCCCCTGCATCGGCAGGCAGACTCTCAACCACTGCGCCACCAGGGAAGACCAGGAACTAAATTTTTAACTGTATTTTATTTTAATTAACTCAAATTTAAATAGCCACGTGTGTCTAGAGGCTGCCGTATTGGAATGTACAAGTACAGTACAGTATAGAGAACATGCTTCCATTTTTTTTTTTAGCCAAAATAATATAGAACTAGGACCCGTCTCATTTTTTTAATCGCTTTCCATAAAATCCAAAGCAGAAAACAACAACAATGCTGTAAGAGACTCGAAGAAACTCTGCCATGCTTACATTTCCACTGGGGAATGAATTCTTAACAAAAAAGAAAATTCTGACCCAGGATAAATGAATGGAGAGAGGCAGGAAAGAGGCATTCCCAAGGGGAACTCCATGGCAAATTTCTAGTTGTCTGTGAGACACAGAGCAGAGAGAGACTGTCAAGGAGAGAGAAATCCCCCCTCAGAGGAAAATCTAAATGTGTTTTTAGCCACCTGTCACCCCAGAGGGAGGACAGGATGGCAATGGTAAATTGGTAAGATTGTAAAACAAGGAAGTTAACTACCGTACAAGTCCAGCTGAGGTGTTTAAGGTGCATTTTAACCGATGGAACTTCATTGCTGAAATCCAGATGGGGACTGATGCTACCTAGATGTCAGATTCGAAACCTGAATCACCTTCACCTTAGAAAACTAGCATTTTCATTACAAACACCGTTCCACAAAAGCAGGATTGTGCTGAATTTTCATCTAAAGCAAATATTAGGTAAATCACAAAGTGACCCCAGATTCAGAAAGAGAGAGGGTGACGAGGTAACAGGAATACAGGACACACAGGCCCCATTGCAAAAATGTGAACTAAAAAATCCGTTCGGTACAAAAGAAGTAGCTACCAAAGGAGCGAAGATGGGAGGCATGTAAACTGAAGAAGTTCATTCATGAGCCAGACAAGAGCAGTCATGAATTCTGAGCTAGGACAGTACTTCTCAAATCAGATTTCAGGCACATATGCTTGCGGGGAGATGGGGTTCTTTGGGCTTAGTAAGGACATTTAGGTTTTGTTCTTTCATTTTTACCGATTATAAACAGAAAACTTGTCTTTTCTTCAGTGAGACTTCTCAATTGAAAATCATGTTCAAAGAATGAGACTTCAGCTGTCTTAAGTAAATGTTTCTCAAATGCTGGTTAAGAAAATTTACCATAGGTCTTAGAGGATTAATTTCCTTTAAAGGGGTCCATAGTTTCTTCAGATTTGGAGATCAGTGACCTAGAGGCAGACCACACACACCCCTTGATTTGTATCTTGTTGGAGGAGTTGAAGCAGTTTTCCAACTTTGCCTTTAGCTTGCTCATGAAAAGATTAGACCTTTCCAAACTCAGAGGGCAGGTTGGGCATACTGTTCCTATTATATTCCCTAATGGAGGTCCTTGCTTAGAAAACTGTGCCCTTCTATTGCAAATGGGAAGTGGTGTGATAGGTGGGGTGGTCCTGGACCACAAGTCAGGCGGTCTCCCTCTAACCCTGACTCTCCAACTGGCTGTCACTTGTCCTCTCTGAGCTTTTGTTTCCTCATCTGTAAAATGAAGCAAGGGACTGGATAATGAATTACCAAGGTCACATCCAGCCTAGATTTCTTTGACTATAACAGTAAATTGCAGCGCCATCTCCTATGTCTTCTCTGAAAGGCCTCTCAATTGAAAGTAGTTTTCACTAGGACTCTCTTTCGTTTCTGTTCTTTTGTTTGTTACCCTCCACCACAGCACCGAAGGGTCAGGAGGTGATGCATTTGAAGGAAAAAAAAATCAGTCAACACTCAGCTTTACTCACTGAGTAAAGCTCAGCGTTCCATCTATTATCTGCTACCACCTAGGAAGTGGGAAATTAAACTATAGAACCCAGACTCCCAGGATTCAGTGCAAATCACCCAGATACAAAAGAAATCTCAGAGGGACATTTGGGCTGGTTTCTATAAAGTTTCCAATGAATGAGACAGCTGTTCACTCAAGTGTGAGTAAATCAAATGGGAACATAAAAGCTATGTCTGTTTTTATGTTTTGAGGATCATAAATAAAATTACATAATGAGTGGACTCTCAGCCTGTTGGTTGATATTCCACTCTGAGAGTGACACATATGTCGTGAGGTCTCTGCACATTCAAAGGTGTCCCGTATGAGCAGTGATGGTACAAGGCCTGTCTGTGTCTGTAGCAAAGAGAAAAGTGTGCTGGCCATGCATGTGCACGGAACCACCAAGCCACTGCTGCCTTTTGGTAGAAGTAATGCTATTCCTTTTCTCTAAGGAGTCCTCTCCCACATTTATGGAAGGGTGCACATAGAGTATGCCCCATTGCCTCAGCAGTGGTTGGAATATCATACCTGTAGTCTGTGGGATAATTCTTAGGGTTCAGAGGGACCCAGAAGAGGTTTGCCTTGAGACCTCTGTAGCCAAGACACAGCATAGAGCATCAAAATACTCTAAGATTACTCGGGCATCAGCCCCTCATCTAGCAATAGAACCCATTCTTTTGGCCTTTTTCCTGCATGAGCTGCCCACTGAAACTTAGCCTGACAGCTTACACCTAGAAATGTCTGTCCTGCCTTGGGAGAGTATTGGGTCCTGGGGCCTAGAGGAGAACTTAGAAGCTACTGCCATTGAACTGTTTACTAATATTCACCCTGTGCAGGATGATGATACCACATCTGTCTTCACTGCAGCAAGGGCCCCAGCTCTCCAGATGCGGTCCTGTGGCCTGATAGGATCACTGATCCCCCAGGATATGTGGCATTGCTTGTCCCATCAGCAAGAAAAATGTGACTGCCTCTGTCTCTTCTGTTAAAATAATGACCTTCTGGTCAGCATGGAATGAAAGCCCTCCAAGGCAAGAGAATGACTTAACTTGAAATGGTTCCCTCTGAAATCATCTTGTAGTTCCCATTCTAGTTAAAATTTGGCTAATTGCTTAATAATTCTGTTTAAATGTCTCCACTGGTGCAAATATTAAATCATTAGACCTACTTTTTCTGGTTGGAAACCCCTTTGCTTTTCTAAGTATCCTCTGCCTCTTTCTCCCGTTTGTAATTTTGCCAGAGCAACATTCTGTTGACGTAAATAACAGCCATTCAAAGAGGTGTTGGACAGATCAAGGTGTCTCTCTGTGTTCCAGAGCCCAGGCACTGTAGTCTACGTCCTTGAGGCAGTACCTGCGATTGGGAAAGATCTGAGAGTGTGTCTTTAAAACACCAGCATCCCTGCCAGACAAATGAAGCTGCAGTCACCAGCAGCCTTAACCTGCTCCTGCAGTAGACAGCCTGCTGCTACTGTGCTTGACAGGGTGAGAGGCTGCCCGAGAAAGAAGGACCCAGGCCCAGCCTTTAGGAGCCCACAGCCCAACTGGCAGCTGGAGTTACATGTACACAAAAGAATATCAGCCAGGTTAAAACTCTGCTCAAAGCAGAGGCCTTGTCAGAGCACAGCAGTCTGTGGTCGGGGACACGCGCGCGCGCGCACACACACACACACACACACACACACACACACACACACACACACACACAGAGCTTGGTGGGAGAATGCACTTCTGTGGAAGCTGAGAACCATCATGGGGTCTGTGCTCCAGGGGTGAGCGTGCTTCCTGCCCAGGCAGCCTATGACTCACCCTTTCTGGCAAAAGTTGGCTAAGCCAGGCTTCCTAACAGACCCTGGCATCTTCCTTGTCATTCTTCCCTTCTGTGTTTGACCAGCTGAAGACTTCCAGTGTTGCTTTTCATTTTTTATTCGAAATGATGCTTTTAGCACCCAACATTCCAACTTTAAAGGATCCCATTGCTTCATCCGAATGCTCACATCCCAGTGAGGGCCAACACAGTCCTCTGAGGAAGTGAGGAAGGGTGTGAGGGAACTCAGAGTGACAGAGGAGTCCTACAGCTTCCACCCTGGAAACTTTCTCAGACCAGTGATGAATAAGAAGTGACATAGTCAGGTAACAACCAGACTAGAGAAGTCAGGAGAGGGCGAAATGGGAAGCAGGAGATGCAAGGTGTCAGAGGGGAAGGAATGAGGTATCCCTGGGTCATTAATCTGGGTTTCATGGAATGCCACATGTTTTTATTTATTTTAATTTTTATTTCATATTGCAGTATAGTTGATTAAGAATGTTGTGTTATACTACTGGTGGGAATGTAAATTGATACAGCCACAATGGAGAACAGTATGGAGGTTCCTTAAAAAACTAAAAATAGAACTACCATACGACCCAGCAATCCCACTACCGGGCATATACCCTGAGAAAACCATAATTCAGAAAGACACATGCACCCCAATGTTCATTGCAGCACTATTTACAATAGCCAGGACACGGAAGCAACCTAGGTGTCCATCGACAGATGAATGGATAAAGAAGATGTGGCACATATATACAATGGAATATTAGCCATAAAAAGAAATGAAATTAAGTTATTTGTAGTGAGGTGGGTGGACCTAGAGTCTGTCATACAGAGTGAAGTAAGTCAGAAAGAGAAAAACAAATACCGTATGCTAACACATATATATGGAATCTTAAAAAAAAAAAAAAAAAAGAGGTTCTGAAGAGCCTAGGGGCAGGACAGGGATAAAGACGCAGACGTAGAGCATGGACTTAAGGACATGGGGAGGGGGAAGGGTAAGCTGGGATGAAGTGAGAGAGTGGCATGGACTTATATGGACTACCAAATGTAAAATAGATAGCTAGTGGGAAGCAGCCACATAGCACAGGGAGATCAGCTCGGTGCTTTGTGACCACCTAGAGGGGTGGATAGGGAGGGTGGGAGGGAGACACAAGAGGGAGGAGATATGGGGATGTATGTATACGTATAGCTGATTCACTTTTTTATAAAGCAGAAAACACACCATTGTAAAGCAATTATACTCCAATAAAGATGTTTAAAAAAAAAAGAATATTGTGTTAGTTTCAGGTACACAGCAAAGTGATTCAGTTATACATATACATGTATCTATTCTTTTTCAAGTTCTTTTCCCATTTAGGTTATTACAGAATATTGAGTAGAGTTCCCTGTGCTATACAGTAAGTCCTTGTTGGTTAGCTCTTTTAAATATAGCAGTGTGTACATGTCAATCCCAAACTCCCAGTCTCTCCCTCCCCGCCACCCTTCCCCACTGGTAACTGTAAGTTCTTTCTCTAAATCTGTGAGTCTATTTCTGTTTTGTAAATAAGTTCATTTGTATCATTTTTTTTAGATTCTGCATATAAGCGATATCATAAGATATTTGTCTTTCTCTGTCTGACTTACTTCACTTAGTATGATAATCTCCAGGTCCCTCCATGTTGCTGCAAATGGCATTTTTTGGTTCTTTTTTATGGCTGAATAATATTCCATTGTGTATATGTGCCACATCTTCTTTATCCATTCATCTGTCAGTGAACATTTAGGTTGCTTCCATGTCTTGGCTATTATAAACAGCGCTGCTATGAACATTGTGGTACATGACTCTTTTTGAATTATGTTTTTCTCAGGGTATATGCCCAGTAGTGGGATTGCTGGGTCATATGGTAGTTCTATTTTTAGTTTTTTAAGGCACCTCCATACTGTTCTCCATAGTGGTTGTATCAATTTACACTCCCACCAACAGTGCAAGAGGGTTCCCTTTTCTCCACACCCTCTCCAGCGTTTATTGTTTGTAGACTTTTTAATGATGGCCATTCTGACCGGTGTGAGGTGATACCTCATGGTAGTTTTGATTTGCATTTCTCCAATAATTAGCGATGTTGAGCATCTTTTCATGTGCCTCTTGGCCATCTGCCACATGTTTTTAAATAAGACCTGTCTCCGTGTGCAGATGCACCAGTAGGAGATGGAAGTGGGGGAGAGGATTCACTCTGGGGGCAAGTAAAGCACTAGCAGGGCACTGGTTCTGGCCACCCAGGGACTCAGAGTGTAATCAGCAAAGGCAGACTCAGCCCAGGTTATCCTCAGAGCACTTTACTTGCAGGTTCCTTTCAGGTTAAGGTCATATTTTCCTTGATCACCGTATCCTGCCAAGTGAAGTCAAAGCTGACAGAATGGTTTTGGGAAAGAATAGAGGCGTCTGTCCTTCTGTATGACTTGGTACTCATGACCCAGAATCCTTGCGCTGGCACCTTTTAGCAATTCGCTTACTGTGTGAGGCACTGGGCAGAAGCAAGTTAGAACATGTTAGATGCCATCAGTCCAAAGGTTAACACCTGATGATGTGTACACAGCCTGGAATTGTCCAACACGAACCCAGGCCTCAGGGTTCTAATCGATCTGTGTGTGTGCCGTTGATTTTTATTTATCTTTCTTAAAAAGCTACTCTGAGTTGCTTTGGAATTTGAAATGACACCCTCAAAGAATTACAACAACACAGAAAGTATTGCTCAACCCGTGCGTTTCTAACTTTGTCTGTTTTTCTCCTGAATGTTTGATTTCTTCAGTTGTTTTTCTTATTGAGCATCTAAATTTCTCACCAAGTCCTTAGCTTTCTGTAAACTTTTGATCATCTACTCTGGGTGGTATTGCCTGAGGAAGCTAAAGATCAAAATAACAACAGTGAGAACCAATACTTAGATGATACTTAGTCTTGAATAGGACTGTTCCGGTATTTTACATGTATTAATTTATTAAACCCTCACCACAGTCTTATGAGGTAAGTGGTACTATTAGACCCATTTTACGGATGAGGAAACTGAGGCATAGAAAGGTAAGACACTTACACAGAGTCACACAGCTACAAGTGGCAGAACCAAGATATGAAACCAGGGTCTGGCTCTCAGAACTGTGCTTCTCACCACTATGAATTGTCACACGTATTGCTCCTCACACTAGGAATCGGATGGCCAGGAATGACACCGTTATTATTAACCTTTAAAGATAAAGTGCAAGCTCTTAATTTATTGTACCTTTAACTATTCTGTTTTTCCCTCCTAAACTCTCAGATGATGGAAATGCTTAAAGCACACTAAGGTAGTGTGAGACCACGCCATGTAAGTGTGAGCATGGCTCCGCTGGGCCCGACTGTGTTTTGTGCGCTTCCGCCTACCATCCCCGCATGTTTCCTCCGCTGTTCTGATTCCCGCTTTCGCCGCTTGCCCCTGGGGCCGCATGAACCGTCGCTCTTAAGCCGTAGAGCTTATGTCTTTGTTCCTGA
Source organism: Delphinus delphis (assembly GCF_949987515.2). Lineage (NCBI taxonomy): Eukaryota > Metazoa > Chordata > Mammalia > Artiodactyla > Delphinidae > Delphinus > Delphinus delphis. The sequence continues at coordinate 19,952,642 of NC_082691.1, read as the reverse complement.
TTTTGTACTTGTATTTCTCTCTCCCACAATCCCTAGAGAACTTGCCGCTGTCTGCCTGCCACCTCCCCGGGAAGGAGCTGGGGACACCCGGGGAATGCGTTTTGTTATTGTTCTCTGACAGTGAGCCCTCATATTGTCAGATTTTAGGATTCTGGGCTAGTGTCCACGTTCTGTCGGCCCCTCATGCAGGCTGTGGCACCCTTTGCATCTTTGCTGTGCAGTGTTCTTCTGGGACCACCAGCCTAAACGGATTATTGCTCTGTGAGCCTTTGCAGAGTGAATGCTCTGTGAGAATAAATACCATGCAACAGGGCTAAAATGAACCATGGAGAAAAGTGGTCATCTTCTCATTTGTTTATTGTTTTCTCTGTACCTGTGTATATGATGGACACATATACATATATTGACCAAACCTGTGATTATCAATGAGAAAGGATAATGGTTCCTAAGCCAAATATGGGTTATATTGACCCTTCATTGTACACACACACACACACACACACACACACACACACACACACACACACACACACACTCATTCAATATGTGATAAACTAGAGTTACAGAGTAACAAATTGGGGAGGAGGAATTTGTGCCTGACAAAAAGTATCCTGTCTTACTGTACAGCTTTCCCCACCTGACCGTGATTTCAGGGTTGGAACTTCCTCTTGTCCTCAGTCTCCCAGAAGTTTCCAGTGCGTGTCAAAAGGGAGTGAGGAGGAAACTTTCCAAGTTAGTTGTCAGAGATGACAAGAATTTAAAAGTGCAGGGGCTCTCTCATGAGATGTGACGGAGCACTTAGTCCCCTGCAGTGTTGGGACTCGAGCCCGTCGTTTAGACATACACAGGATGCTGGAGCTTACGGGTCCTTAGAGATGGATTCTTCACTCCAAACCCCTTACTTCACAGATGACTGAGGCCTCCAGGGGGAAAGTAACTTGCCCAAATGGGGCAGAGCCTGGATTATAACTCAGTTCTCTTTCCATCAAAGCATCTTACCGTTGTGCTGCCCCAGCACATTTTTGTCTGGGAGAGAACCATGTACACAACCAGGAAGTGAATGAAAGTGAAGGAGTCTCCCTCCCAAGAAGGGACCCCGGTTCCCATTCCTGGCTCTGCCACTACATATCTGCATGAACTTGGGAAAGTTACTCTGCCCTTCTGGACCTTGGGCTCCTCATCTGTAAAACGACTTTGACAACAGCTAATTTCAAAAAGTACATGACGCTCAGTTTGCTCCTAACCTCGGGCTGTTTTCATGCAGCTTCCTCCCAGCAGTATTCATTTCTAACCATGGGATTATGGAAAAAGTTAGTCAGGCTGTGTAAATGGGGACAGCCTACAGGAGCAAGAGCTCTGTGAGTCTCTGTTATTAACTGAGGAAGGACAAGGGCAGGACGGAAAGGTGCAGGTGAGAGACAAGTAGCCTGCCCCCCTTACACGGACCTGCCACACGGAGGTGGACATGGCCAACTCCAGGTGTGATCATCTCAGATAAGCTGATTTCTGCAGTCTGAGGTTATCTGGCTGATACCCACTTCTCTTCTTTCCAAGACACCACTGATTAGAGCTCTGGAGCTTAGGGAGACTCAGTAGGTGAGCTAAGTCACATTTTCTCCTTTCGATGCATTGCTCCCTGAGCTAACAGGGCCAGGGAAGTCAGTGAGGCAGTCCGAGAATAATTTGAAAGCCAATTAAGGCAAGAGTAGAGACCCACACGTGCTAGTTTGCAGCAGAGTTTTGAGATACACTCCTTGTTTACGTAAAATTATAGAAATACAGAGATTAACCAAAGGTGCAATGTCATTTTAACAGAGCTTTCTTTTTCCATGGTAAATCCATGGCATGTTCATAATCAATCTTTTTTATAAAGCAAAGAATCATCACTGATTTAACCTTTGGCCCCTTTTGTTGTCCACAGATCAAGTTTGGCTTAACATGCACCTTTTTCCAAGATAGCCCATCAGGTCTGCAGCCATCTCCCCTGGATCTGGTGGGAAGAGCAGGACAGGGAGGGGGAATGAATACAGAGGTGGATAAGCTCCCTGTGTGTGTCTTAGGTTCTAACGCTGCTGGACAAAATGGAGAGCTGCAAAGAGCTGCGACCTTGGAAAATATTACTGGGACAAAATCTCAGCTTCAGGATTTTGGTGGAATAAGGGCTTTGCAGGCAGCAGCAAATCTGGCTGGAGGGGTTGTGCTAGAGGACTCTTAAAGCTGCATTTGCGTGGCACTTAACATAAAATTGAACAATGCCAATCGACCATGTCATTGGGAGGGAGCAGCTGTTGGAAATTAAGGCCCCTTCTTGGCAACCATCATTGCCCTGGTGTTACCATTCCTTCTCCCATGGTGACTGTTGTGCCATATGAAGAGGAAAATGACATCCTTGGGCAGCCACACAAGAGCAGTTGTCATGCTGAGGATGCTGGACAGGCAGGCAGAGGTCATGAGCCCCTCACCTTACTTTTCCCTTTGCCGGAGATCCCTGGGGTCGTGGGAAGACGCGCTTTTCCGGCTTCTCCCAGGTCCTGCCTGGCCCCTTCCTAGGGTAATAATTGTCCTGCTGAGACCTCTAGTGGCCATACTGGTCACTACAGGCATCCGAGGCAGGAGGGGAGGAAGTCAGACACTGTGGGCTGCCCCAAAACACAGCCAAGCATGTCCTAGGTGGTCTGAGGAGGCCTCAGCCTGAAATACTTTCTAGATGGAGGAAAGGGTGTATCAGAGGCCTGAGGCCCCCGAAATATCAGCCTGGAGGCCTAGTGGTCTGTCGCCATGGGAACATGCCCAGCTGGCCAGTTAGCCATGGTGAGGAGGACTCTACCTCCTGTTATACCAGCTTAGTTCTGGGATCTGCTGGATCCTTCCTGACTTATCCTAAGATATACCTGTAACCCCATTGTTACCTGAAACCAAACTGAGCTCCCTCGAGTCTGAAGAGCCAGCCACCAGAAGCCTGGTTATCTGACAGATGCACGCGTACCAACCCACATTTGCCCCCAGGAGTCCTGTGTAGACTGGCCTGGCTTGAAGGCCAGGTGGCTCTGCACTGCTTCCCCAGACGTTCACCTCCTGGAGGGACAGAACACCAGCCCACCACTGCCACCACCACCCACACTCTGATCGTCGGGGCTTCCCGAGAACAGTTAAGTAGGGTACACCTGACGGACGCAAGGCTGGGTTGTTTTCATTGTTCTAACCCAGTGGTTTTCAAGGTGTGGTCCCCAGACCAGCAGCCTCAGCATCACCCAGGAACTTGTTAGAAACGCAGATGCTCAGGCCCCGCCCCAGACCTACTGAATCAGAAATTCTGCACGTGGGGCCCAGCCACCTGTGTTTCTCAGGCTTCCAGGCAACGGTGAGGCTCGCCCTAGTTTGAGGCCCCTGCTCCAAGCATAATTCAGAGATGTCAGTATATACGTGATGACAGACTCTTAGCTTATTTAAATGTGGGTGCTGACCCCTTACCCACAGAGATTTAGTAGTTCTGCAGTGAGGATGCAGAAATCTGATTCTTAAATCATCATTCCATGTAATTCTGATTCAAGAGATCCACAGACCACTGTTTTGAAAAAGTCTTTTTTTAAAAGAACAGGGCCGGGCTTCCCTGGTGGCGCAGTGGTTGAGAGTCCGCCTGCCTATGCAGGGGACACGGGTTCGTGCCCCGGTTCCAGGAAGATCCCACATGCCGCGGAGCGGCTGGGCCCGTGGGCCATGGCCGCTGAGCCTGGGCATCCGGAGCCTGTGCTCCGCAACGGGAGAGGCCGCAACAGTGAGAGGCCCGCGTACCGCAAAAAAAAAAGAACAGGGCCATCTTCACCACAACAGTTTTGCTTCCTCTCTTGAATTAGCAATAAATATTGTTCTTATATCTCACTGGTCACGAGAGAGACGTCAGTAAACATATCAGATGCTCCAGGTCTTTGAAGCAGGTCATATTTTCCCTCGGCAAATGAGGTTTTGCTGCTGCTGTGAGGAAAACCTCAGTAGAGCCCATATCACAATCCAAAAGTGAAATCTTCCTCTGGAAAGAGATAATAATTCCTGAGAGAACAGAAAGAGCAGGAGACCTGTAGCTTCTTTGAGTCTGGATCTCTGGGTGGTATGTCAGGCTCGACTGAGAAGCTGTGTGTCATCTTTGGGCTGTGTGTCCATCAGATAGAAAGTTGCCCTTTATTCTCCCTTCTCGAACAATTCGAGATTTAGTGGTACTTTCTCAACAAGACCCAAGACATTGGTTTATTGTAATACTGCTAGGAGGAAGGGGTTTTCAAGACTTGAGGTTATGAGTACACTTGGCTTATACAGCCTCTGCATTGATCACCCTGGAAAAATAGAGTTCACTTTTTGTGAAGATTCTTGTGAATGAAAAGTCCCAGCTCTTCTCAACACAGCTCTGGGCCCTACTGGGAGCTCCAGCGGGGATTTGCCCTCTTTCTTCTTCTGTCCCATGTAACATTCCCATTTGAACACCTCTCTCAGTTCTCTCCGGAGCACTGCACCTTCATGGGGCACTAATTCGTTGGGCTGTGCTCTGGGAAGACACGTAAGCAGAGTCACGTTTTTCAAGGATCTGATGGGAGCAGAGCAGACATGGTGCTAGCGCTCCTTGTCGCCCTAGGATTCTCAGTCCTCATCCAGGCGCCTGTGTGCACGGGTATTGTCTGCTTGGGGGCAGCAGCTTTACCAGGTCAAGACTCTAGTCTTTAAAATCATGTGGGTAGAGCAGGCAAAATGCTGGCTCCCTTCTTTCCTCCCTTCCTCCCTTTGTTCGTTGCCGCCTTCCTTCCATCTTCTGCCCCTCACCCATTTTCCCACGCTCCCTTTCCCATGTTTTCCTCTGCTTCTGTGAATTTCTCCAGCTTTTCCTCCCCTCTCCTCTCATCTCGCCGGGCCTCCCACAGTCCTGAAAAGCAGCCCCCACCCCACCCCGTGAACTCCAAGAGCCTCACCAGCGCCAACTGCAGAGGCTACAGGCATCCTGCCGGGCAGGGAATGTCACCTTCATTTACTGGAAAGCATAATTAAAAGACAGATCTCACATCTCCCCTCGCTCAGACAGCGGGAGACGCAAGGAAGGGAAGAGCAGCAAAGGAAAATCCAAAAAGAAGCCACAGTGTCGAATTTTAAACTCTGTGTCTGGAAGAAGTGCAGCCCACACTGTCCACAGCACTGAGGGTCGGGTCAAAGCATCAGGCTTAAATTCCTGAGTCAGCAGGAAAGAGAAGAGGAGGAAGAAAATAGGGCAATGTTGAAAATAGGGCAGTAGTGAAGGGAGGAGATGGCTTTTGTCCAGAGCATAAATCCCCTCTTCCCAGGGATGTTCCTAGGTCAGGAAGGACTCCCTTTGGGAGTTGGGAATGGGTGGGGCCGGCCTTGCTGGTGGGTGGCACTGATTTTCCTCTCCCTTCCTTGTTATTTGTTCCTGCACCCAGGGCACCATGAGTGCACGACCAGTGTAGTCCACAGGGTCCCAAGCTCAGAAGGGCCCCATGCTTGGGGGTTAATGCTCTGCAGCCCCGGTCTTGAAACTGTGTTTTGTCAGTGACGTCTGATGGGGCGATGACACGTTGGAGCATGTAGTGGGTGGGGAGGCTTGGAGACTGGTCTTGGTGCCCTGCATCCTGCTGCTCCCCCTCCCCCTTTTCCTTCCCTACCCCGCCCTGTCCCCAGCTCCCTGGGGATGGGTTCTCAGCCCAGTTGTCTGCGCCCTGGAACCTGGGCCCTGCTCATCCTCCCCTCCTTGTGCTCCAGGAAGGGCCCGGGTGCAGGTGGGGAAGGTCATGACTGGGTGCACCTGTCCTGCGGCATCTTGGGGCCGGGCACAGCAGTGTCCTTCCCACCCAGGACTAGCAGGTCTGCAACGTGTCTGGTGGGCAGCAGGTAGGAGGTCGCAACTCAAGGAGGGAAGAACCTCTTGCCCACCCCTGATCCATTTACCTAGTACAGAGGTTGCAGTACCTGGGGTCACCCATCTGCCGTGGGCTGGGGATACCACCCATATATCTCCTCATGGGAAGGGGAGATCCCCCAAGACCTGCCCCAAGCCAGGGAACAATGTGTCGGTCCATCAGCCGGTGGAAGGGGGAATACCAACAGCCGTCAGACCTGAGAGGGCACACAGGGCAGGGCTCCTGGGCGCCTGTGAGGCTCTGAAGTATCCCTGAGCCAGAGGCGCACCCCCAGCCACTCTTTCGAGCCCACTCTGTGCCTGGGGGACACTCTCTTCTTCCCAGTCTTCCTGAATCTGTCTGTGTTTGTTTTTGCTGGCCAGCTCAAGGCATCCTCCGGGGGCAAAATACATTTGTGTGATTTCAATGATTGCACAAACGAGTTAAATGCTCTTAACATTTGCACTTAAAACTGGCATTGCATGATGTAAAAATGCATGGTAAATTCATGCTAACCATTTAAATTTTTATTTACTTAGAATGACATTAAATAGGAAATAAGAAACACCATAACTGGTGGTAGCTGCACAACAATGGGAGTGTATTTAATACCACTGAACTGTACGCTTAAGATGTACATGTAATGTGTAAATGTAAAAAAGCCTAAGTGGCGAGTTTTATGTTATGTGTATGTTACTACAGTAAGAAAAAAGAAAAAGGAATGAAAACAAACAAGCATTATGACAAGGCTAGAGAGAGAGACCACATGAAAGAAGGGAAAAGCCTGCTTTGTGAACGATTTTCATTTAACACTGAGCCTGCAAATGGTGCAGCTCATAATCCTTGCTGACTTGGAGGTGATCAAGTTCAATCTTACACAGTGTTACAGAGGAAATTCTAATCCTGTGGGGGGAAAAGGTACCAATTTATGACTAAAGGTAATTTCAACCTTAGTATCCATTCATCTACAGGAGAAAAAAAGGAGGAAACCTAAGAATGAAAAAGAAAATAAAAGAGAGAGTCTTGAATGAAAAAAAGATAAAAGATTCTTGCATTTAGATGAGCACCCATCACATTTCTAGGTGACCTCAGATACGCACAGGGCAGTGTGAGAGTTCCTGGGTGAGGTCAGTTCATTAATTTATGAGAAAACGTCTTCAAGAACATAGCTTCTCACACTCAACACAGATTGTCTGTATTTCCAGTATATTGCAAATGATTTAGGTCATTTATCAGCCTCCTGTCTGAAGTCTGGTGCCTCCAAAGATAATTAAGAAGGTTGTAAATTCTCATCACTTTAGTATGAAAAAAGGAAATAAAGCAGATTTCAGTGCAGAAAATATTTCTGGAGCACCATTTGTCAAAGTAAAATTTGTGGGGCTGCCTTTTAAATGAGATTTTTAAAAGACAGTATAGCATTGTGACCCTTCCTGGTTAAGAAAATTTTGTCTAAACTGAGGCCTCCTATGGTTTGCAAATCCCTCATAATTACTCTCCATGGACCAGTAATGTATCCACCCAAACACACCTTTCTCTGCCCTCCTGCGAATCCCAGTAAGCTCTTTAGGCCGGCGTGGGAAGCTTAATGTTTATCCTGTGAAATCATACCATTCTCCTTGATCAGCTAATCCCAGCTTTGCAAATTGAAAAAATTTCATTCCTGGCGTCAACAGTCTGTTAAATTAGTTCTGATTAATAATTGAATCTTAAGACCCTTTCAAGGCAACATTTACAACAACAGATTAGTGGGGAAGGGAGAGTGAAGCCACATAGCACCATGTCGTGGTAGAACAGACTGGTGACCTCAACTGGAGGTGTTAAAGGTAGAGTCCAGACTCTGGGGAAGTTTAATTCCTCAGAAAAATCACAGAAATACACAGTCACTTCTCCCCTGCAGACTGATGGGCCTAGCATTTATTTCCTAGTAATACACATTTATTGGTGATCTAGACACATTCTTCTTGGACTTGGAGTGTGATTGCAGGTCATAGTGTTGTGGTTCACATTAAGCCCTCTTGGATTTTGAATTATTTATAAGGCATTGCAGAGTATTTCTTCCTTTAATCCTGAAAGAGAAAATACAGCCCTCCTGAAATGTCACACTGAGAAACAGATAGGCTCCTAGCTTAACAATCGAAAGAATAGCCCTTCTGGATGTTTTCCAGGCATAGAGGATGTCCAAATAACTCTAGAGCATTGTGGCAAATCCTTTAAGCATGCTCGTGCTTGTACAATCCCAGAACTTGCTTGGGCAGAGATTTTCCCAGCCCAATCTATGACTGAAGGTGATTTCAGTCCTATTACTCTTTCATCCATTGAACAAAGAAGGAAACCTAAGAGTAAAAGAACATCAGCGCGCATCACATTTTTAAGTAACCCCTAGGGTTTCTCGATGGAGGCCTTGAGGCTGCCCTAAAACGTTGCATCAGAAGCACCTGGGGGATTGGTTTAAAACGCTGTAGCCTGCATTCTGCCCAGATCTACCGATTGTGGTCCTTTGGGAATTTTTTAGTTACTAGGACACACTTAGGTAGTAAAATTTGAGAACTACTGACCTCCAGACAATTCATTAATTTCAGTGAGTTATTGTATTTTCAAAGCCTAATGATCCAATGATTCTATTGTATGCATGAGAATCTTTAAATCCCTTGCTTAGTAAGGCTAATATGTATGTTTTGTAATTCCCAGAGGTTGAGAGCAGATTTCTTTCAGCACTCACCCTCCTAGTAAGCACGCATTGAGGAGGTACTATGACCTGGGCGCTGTGCTGGCTTCTGTGAGCTAACTGATCCTCATGGCTTCTCTCTGAGCAGGGATACCCTGCGTGTTTGGTGTACTTAGGAAAACCTCAGGGTGGAAGCAAGCACTGAGAAGTGAATCTTCAGGAGGATTAGAGAAAAAGGTAATCGTGGTAATGGCTAAGAGACTCCCAACTCCCTCGCATCCCTGTGATTTTGCCGTATGCCAGGGGCTTTGCCTGTGTTATCTCATTTCTTCCTCACAATCACCTATGAAATAGGGTTGAGTATATTGTTCCATTTTACAGACGAGGACACTGTAGCTCAGCAGGGCTGTTCGACTAGTCAGCAGTGGAGCAGGGATTCCCTCTCAACAGCCTGTTTCCAGAATGCAGGCTCTTATTCGCCACTATTCCAACCATCATGGTAGTTTTCCTTTCCCTTATGAGGCAGAATCTAGGAGGTGATGCGATGAAATGTGAATATTTTGTGCCGCCGTGTGTCCACCCAGTTTCTGTTACAATGGTGATGCGCTGTGTATTAAATCCATGAAGCACACGTGCATTCCAGACTCGGGGGGGTACAAAAAGAATCAATGTGTGTCAAGAAGCTCTCAGTTACTAAAATGCTGAGTCACATGGAAAGTCCAGAACTAAAACTCAGCACCCCCCACTTCCTTGAGCAATTTTGAGCCCGTTCAGCTGCGTGGCCTGCCTTCCTAAAATTCTGCCAGGGGAAGGAGTTTCCAACTCCCTTGCATTAGTGTGATGTCAGAGTAACTGCCAGGTGGGCTGTTCTTACTCAAGCAAAACCACTCCTGGGGGCAGTAAATTTGGAACTGAAGCCCTCTTTGTCATGCAATGTGGGGAACTGTAATTTTTAACATCTTTCAGTGTGTTAAAGTCCATCTTTTTCCTCCTTCCTGAATGCTGATAAAATTTACTGGGCTCCCAAAACCGGCCCCCTCGATGTCATCCCTGATAATAAAGAGCAAAGCTATGCCCGAGAACAGCAGGGAGGTTTCTAGCTGAAGGTTCTGCAGGAGAAGTGGGGCATGTGGTTTGAAATCATTACTGCGTAGCAGCTTCTGTGACAGTTAAAGTCTAGTTAAAATAAGTTGGTAAATTCTAGCTGTGTCCAAGCCTGCTATGAAGCCTGAATACAAACCAGAATATCTCACTGTCAATAGGACACTGTAAAAATATCTTGAAGACCCTCTAGACTTGCCCTGAAAACTAGCATTGCAGATGTCTTTGACCCCAAACCAGTCAATATGTAAGGCTTTTCCTCACCCCTCTTACATTACAGGTGTTCCTATGGGGGCTTCTAGGGACAAAACAGCCCTAGGGGCTCAGTTACAGGCTGTGGGACCTGGGGCAGGCTCAGGTGTTACAGCAAACTACAGTTCACAGGCCTCCTTGCCCCCTCACAATTTGGTCCCCAAAAGCAAAGCTACATTCAGAGACCCTCCTCCCAAACATAACTATAGACAGAGAGGGTGTCTTTCTCTGCCCTGCTCAGACTTTGTAAGCACCCCAAGCTGCTTCCCCCACCTTGAAAACCCTGCGTCCAGGATCACCACCAACACCGTGTGCTTTCCCGACCTCTGTTCCTAGGTAGCCGAGCGTAGCTGGAGAAAGACCCCACAACTAACCTCTGTTGAGCACCCATTGCCACTGGGTACCTCCTTCATCCGTTCTCATTGGTCCTTCACGCCTCCCTTCCAGAAGTGGCTCCAAACTTCCTCCTCTTTGCTCAAGTTCGAAATACACCTCCACCCTCGGTGGACCCAGGCCAGCCCCTCTGCCGGAGTCATGCTCATCCAGTAACAGCTTCAGATCCCTTCCTGTCCGTCTCAAATCTTTATTTTCACACTTTTGTTATTCCCTCACCACTGAATCTGTCCTGTTTCTGTCCCAGAGACTACTCTTCCTCCTGAGTTCTTTTTCTTTTAATAACTGCCCATTCCCCCACCCCACCAGCCCCTGGGAACCACCATTCTATTCTTTGTCTCTATGATTTTGACTACATATCAGGACACAAAGCTGTGTGAGGTACCATATAGCTGGGTCACAGAATATGGATCCAAAAGATTTTGACAGGTTGGACCTAATAGTATGAAATTCAACAGTTTTCAAACAATAAGGACCTTTGTTCTCAACACCCAACCACACAAACAGAGAGGCCACAAGTCAGGAGCTGTATGGAGGAAAGGCACAAGGGATTTAGTTAAATAGCAAGGTCATTGGGCACCAGTACTGTGAAAAAGCTAATGGAATCTCAGGCTGTAAAAGATAAAATGTCTAGAGCAATGAAGTGTCTGTCCTCCATTTAGCAGGATTTGATTCCGGCCTGCAGTGCTGATTTTACCTCTGGACCCCACATTTAAAGCAAAGGTATAGAGCACTTGGTGGGCGTTCAGAAAGGAACAAATGGGATGACAAAATACCTAAAACAGGTCCTCTGCCTGTGTGCCAAGGGCTATCCAGAGGAAGAGAGGTTAGACAGGTTCTTTGTAGGTATGTTATACGACACCAGGAGGAGGCCCTACAGAATACTGGTTCATCCCAGGCCAATGAGGAACTCTGCAACTCTCTGAGCTGCGGAACATGGAAAGAACTTTTGGGAGGTAATTAGGCGAAGTTTCCAAGTTCAGTGGATATTGAGATGGAAATTTCAGCTTCCTCTCTTCACGTATCTTCCACCACCAAGATCCTTGATTATTTCTATCTGCCTAGAACTAAGCACATCATATATCACATTAAAGTTGAAAAGCCAACATTCATTGTTTTTTTTTTTCTAACATCTTTATTGGAGTATAATTGCTTTACAATGTTGTGTTAGTTTCTGCTGTATAACAAAGTGAATCAGCTATATGCATACATATATCCCAATATCCCCTCCTTCTTTCATCTCCCTCCTACCCTCCCTATCCCACCCCTCTAGATGGTCACAAAGCACAGAGCTGCTCTCCCTGTGCTATGCAGCTGCTTCCCACTAGCTATCTATTTTACATTTGGTAGTGTATATATGTCCATTCCACTCTCTCACTTCGTCCCAGCTTACCCTTCCCACTCCCCGTGTCCTGAAGTCCATTTTCTATGTCTGCATCTTTATTCCTGTCCTGCCCCTAGGTTCATCAGAACAATTTTTTTTTAGATTCCATATGTGTGTGTTAGCATATGGTATTTGTTTTTATCTTTCTGACTTACTTCACTCTGTATGACAGTCTCTAGGTCCATCCACCTCACTACAAATAGTTCAATTTCGTTTCTTTTTATGGCTGAGTAATATTCCATTGTATATATATGCCACATCTTCTTTATCCATTCATCTGTCAGTGGGCAGTTAGGTTGCTTCCATGTCCTGGCTATTGTAAATAGTGCTGTAATGAACATCCAACATTCATTCTTATAGCCACAGGAAAAGAAAGTATTCAGTGATTTAAGAAAAGTTTAAAATTCAGAAAATTTGTAATACAGGACAACTTCCTTGACTCATTATAGGGTATCCACTAAAAAACAATGGTAAGCATCATTCTTTTTTATTATTTTTTTAATAGTCATATGTGGGTTTTTTTTTTGCGGTACACAGGCCTCTCACTGTTGTGGCATCTCCAGTTGCAGAGCACAGGCTCCAGACGTGCAGGCTCAGCGGCCATGGTTCACGGGCCTAGCCGCTCTGCGGCATATGGGATCTTCCCGGACCGGGGCACGAACCCATGTACCCTAAATCAGCAGGCGGACTCTCAACCGCTGCGCCACCAGGGAAGCCCGTCATACACATTTTGACTCCCAACAATTGCTGGTTTCTTTTCAACTTTTTCTTTTTAAATTTATTTATTATTTTTGGCTGCGTTGGGTCTTCGTTGCTGTGCGCAGGCTTTCTCTAGTTGCGGCGAGCTGGAGCTACTCTTCGTTGCAGTGCGTGGGCTTCTCATTGCAGTGGCTTCTCGTTGCAGAGCATGGGCTCTAGGTGCGTGGGCTTCAGTAGTTTTGGCTTGCAGGCTCTAGAGCACAGGCTCAGTAGTTGTGGTGCACGGGCTTCGTTGCTCTGCAGCATGTGGGTCTTCCCTGACCAGGGCTTGAACCCGTGTCCCCTGCATTGGCAGAATTCTTAACCCCTGCGCCACCAGCGAAGCCCAGCAAGCATCATTCTTAATTGTGAAACATTGGAAGTCCTCCCTTTAAGGTCAAGAACAAGATGCCTTGACCACCACTACCATTAAGCATTATGCTGGAGATTCTAATATAGCATCAAAAACACTTTACCCACCTATGAGAACAAAAGATGGATAGAAAGGGCATAAGACAGAGACATGGGTTTGATACCGAGCTCTACAACTTACAATTTACATGACCTTGGGAAATTTCTTTAACCATACCTTTTTCTCATCTATAAAATGAGCAGTCCTATCTACCTCAAGGAGATTTTGTGCGGATTGTGCCTCTGAGGGGACACAAACAGATCCCGAACTGAAACAGATGGCACCCTTAATCAGGGTAATTAGGAGGGTTTATTGAAGCAACTATTTACAAAGATGTGGGCAGGACTAAAGAGAACGGAGAGGGATGGTGAGGCATTCCCAGGTTACCAGCAAAGGTAGCCATTACATAGGGAGTGGTTATAAACAGCTGGAGAGAAATGTAGCCACAGCTCTCAGTAGCTGGCTGTAGGAGAGGCCCCCTCCCAGGAGCTGTGGCCTTCAGTAGAAGGATGCTGCCACCCAACCTGTGATCCTTAGGAGAGAAAAACCCCCAACCTCTCTTCCGTCCTCCAACCTTCTGCCAGTGTTTCCTATTAGCTGCAGCCAAGAGGGCAAAAGAGGCCAATTGATGCAGTCTCAAGGGGTCAGCCTCCTAGGATGTAGGGCTGGGTGGAGGAGAAGGGAGCTGGAAGAACAACCAGAAAATACCAAGCAAAATGCTTAATACTTTCTTCTTCTTCACTCCCCCCCAGGTTGCATTTTCCTCATCAAGCAACACTGGTCTGTACATTGAGAATTGTTGAGCCACTCTTTTCCCTTTTCAAAATAGCCTCAGTTCAAAGGGATTCGTGATTTTATTTGATCGCTGTAGCACTTTATTCAGTAAATGGGGCAGTGGTTTTATACTGAGGCTTGAGGTCAAATAACTTTTCAAAGGATCACAGAGGGTCTAAGGCTATAACCCAAATTTATTAGATTTGTGAGATGTCCTAGAGAGACAGATGCTAAAAAAGGTTATTTGAAGATGAACTCTTTGAGTAAACTAATGAGTCTTAAACATTATCATCATCCGGCCACTTCTACTGGGCAGAAAATTGCATCTCCAAAAAAGTATCTGACTGCATCTAAAATAAAGTATGTGTGCAGAGTATACATGCATATATTTCTATATATTGTTTATAATAAAGGATATATATATACAACAGAAGATACATATATTACTAAAATAGAAAGAAAAATCCGAACCAAGGATGGAGCACAATTCAGATACGCTAATCATAAAAGTGACTCTAGTTGCTGCGGCTGAGCATCAAATTTGATTCTGAGCTTCTTGGCATCAGTAAGCACATTTCTCAGCAGAAAAGAAGCAACATACTGTTTTCTCAGGGCGGAAAAGGAAATGTTCCTTTAAAAAAATTCTATAGTTTCTTATGGAAGGAACTTCTTTTTATGTGAGACACTGAGTGGCATAATGGACGGTGTCCTTGACAACAGCTTTGTAACTGTATGATAAAAAGGAGTGTTTTCCATGGCTTAGTTCTTGAAATCAGGGCATAAAAGCACATCTGAGCAAAGGTGATTCTGGGAGAAGCTAAGGTGATGGTCCAAGTGTGGAGCCTCTTGGTGTTCTAACATGATCAGTGATAGACACTAGAGAACATCACGGAAGAGGGGAGATAGTCCTTCCCTCTGAGATGATCTTCCTAAGTAGCGTTTCTGTCAGGCAGGCTTCTGTCAGCACGGGTATCAGGAGGTTATTCTCTCCATCAAGGTCTACAGGGAGTGCTAGTGTCCAACAATGCAGACCGATAGAATTCATGGACTTTGGTGGACATATCAGCAGGTGATCAGGCTGGGCCGGCAATTTGCTATGATAGCATTGTGACTTCTCATTCATGGAGACACACGGTCCCCGACAGGCAGCAGGTCAGAACTCGCTCTGGGAAGTGACTCAGCGGTGCCTCCCTTCCGCCATCGTCCAGCCCTTTGTTTTCTACTATCAGGGCATAAGAGGAGACAAATCAACTCAGGGTTAGAAAATAATCTCCAAATTTCACCTCCTTCAAGTTTAAGCCTCCAGTACAACTTCCCCAAAATGCCATACGTTCTGCCAGCTGGAAGAATCAGCCCCTCACCTTTTGCTGGGAGTTACAGACCAAGGCTAGTTAGAATCCCCATCCCGTAAATTTTAATGCAGGTGAAATGAGATGAAAATGAACTTCAGGGGTGGACTTGAAAGGAACTGATATAGGAGCTGCCACATACTGCCACCTCCAGATGCCAGGCACTTTAAAACATTACCTCTGTTCACTATTTACCTTTCATTAAGCTGGTATTATCTTCAATTTAGTTTTCAGAGGAGGAAGTGAGGTTCTGAGATGATGAGCAATTGCCCAGGGTCACACACTGATAGGGCTGCGTTGGAGCCCAGCTTTCTCTGACCGCAAACACAGGATCACACCGCCACTCCCCTCCAGCCAGCAGAAGGCCTGATGCTCCGGCCTCTGTGATTTGAAGAGGGGCAGGTCTACCTGCCTATGTATGAGCTGCTGGTCTTGCCCGGGATCCCAGGTCCCCGACTGGTTACCGGGTCCAACTGCCCCCATCCCTGCAAAGTCCCAGAACAGCACATGAGGAAAGACGTTGTACAGTTGAAAAGCTGGGTGTCTGTAAACAGCCTTCGCTATCTCAGAGGTGGACAGCAAAGCCCAGTTATGCAGAGCTGCACGATGCTCTGTTAATTGCCCTTCATATCTGGCTTAGTGGGTTTTTCTAATTAGAGCCCCTGACCTCCCCCAAAAGAAACTAAGAATAGAAGTGGCTTTGTGTTATTGACTCCAGATCATATTTTTCCTTGTTTTCCTTGACCTCCATTTAACTTCTCTCTCTTCATCTCAAAAATCCTATAAAGTGAGCAATGCAAAAATGATGGGTAGAAGGTTGATTTTCCAGTTGGAAACATTTCGATTTATTCTTATGAGTGTATTGAATTCCATTTTGGCCAAACAAAATTGACTCCCCTGCCTCTATTTTCAAGGCACATCTGCCAACAGCTGTGGTCACTAACCAATTACAAATCAGCACAGTTACGACCTCTGCATTTGCTTCAGTGACATCAAAGGCTATCCAAAATGCAAGCACTGTGTCTTTAGGATCTTCTCACTCATACCAGTTCCTCTTCAGTTGGGATCTGTGTGGCAAAAGCCCTGAGCTGCCTCAGGGCAGCTTGTAGTCAGGATGGCACGGTGCAGCTGAAAAGATAGATGACATTTTTACTGAATAACTACCGCATGCTAGTCACTTTCGTTCAATTATTATCATTTAGTTCTAACATAACCCTATGGGATAGGTAGGGTTTATTGTCCTCATTGGAGTGGTGACAACACAGGCCCAGAGACATTGGGTTACTTGCTCAAGCTCACACAGTGAGTCACTAGCTGGGTCAGGATTTGAACCCAGTTCTCTCTGGTTACAAAGCGCATTGTCTCTTCCTTCTGCCATGCTCCTCACGCCGCTTCACCTCTGGGGGAACCAGGCACTGAACTCCATGAAACTGGGGTCAGTCATTCATGATAGGCAGGCAGCCCTGCAGAAGAAGTTTCTCATATTTTGCTGAGCAAGTCTCCTCCTGATGCAGACACATGTATTTCTCTGGGGGAAAAAAAAAGTCTCCGTTTTTTAACTTAGTGTTATTGTTAGTTTAGGTCCTACTATTCTTTTTCTCACAGTCCCACCTTTATCTTTCTTCCCAGCTTTTATCATTCTCCTCATTTCCAAAATCATTTCTCAACTTCCCTTTTTTCCTCTTAGCTAACTTCTTGCCCAGTCAAGAAATGTGTGGAGGAGGTTGCATTTAGCTGATTATTCACTTAAAATGTACCGAATCACCTACTACATACAAAGGAGAGACAGACAAGAAAACCATTAAGCACCAGATGCTCCCAGAACACAGAGGGGGAAGTAGCTGAACAGGCCTACAGGGGCCAGGAAAGCTTCCAAGAGTAGTTTCCTCATCCAGGATAACCCACCCTCACACCAACAGAATAAACGTCTCACAGCAACTTTTTGGATGTACTTATGCTCATTCAGAAGAGGGAATATGTGTAATGTTCAGGATCACAGACTCTGGAGCAGCCAAACTGCCTACGATAACATCCCAGCTCTACCACCTGCTAGCTATAGGAACTTGGACAAGTTACGTTACCTCTCCACACCTCCCCTTCTCGATCTATAAAATGGGGATATCAGTAGTACCTGCCTCTTGGAATTGTTGGGATGTATATGTTCATAAAGTGCCCAGATCATTGCCTGGTACAAAGTTAGCAGTATATAACTGTTAAGTCTTCTCCTTCTTCACTCAGTCGACAAACATTTAGGGGCCCCCACAATGCAGACGTTCTGTGCAGGAAACAGCCCTCTATGCAGATGTTCTGTGCAGGAAACAGCCCTGAAACCAAGAAGCAACAAGCACTAATAGCTAAGGGCATGGCATTTGGTATCACACAGATCAAGTGCAAATCCCAGCTTGGCCGCTTACCAACCCTGTGGCCGCTAGCAAGCTGCTTCCTTCCCGTAAGCCTGCTTGTGCGTCTGTGAAATGGGAATAGTGATATCTGTCTCACAGGGCAAGGGCTACAGGTGAAAATGTATGAAGGCTCTTGGCACAGAGCCTGCCTCACTCATGGCAAAAGCAAAATAAATGGCAACTGCTAACGTCATCATAGGCACTGTCCCAGGTCCAAGAACCTGACTTCATGAAACTTTCAGCTAGGTGGAAAAGCCTGAGTAGAAAATTCTACCAGCCCTGAAGCAGGGGGGCCTGGGACAGCAGGAACTTCACCAGTGACTGACGGCCCGGTTTGTGTATTGAGGAAAGAAGCTCGGAGCGGTTTCCTTAAGGAGTCTGGCTTCCTCCAGGATGGCCACCCTAAGATATATCCAAACTGGAACGTAGAACCTGGGTGTCTGGAGGACTCGGCCATCCCCACCTTCCTGTGTGAAAAATGCGTCCTCAAAAACCCTCCAAAGAGGAGAAAGGGATCTCAACTGTGACGTCTTTTTCTCACCAAAAAGTGAGGCCAGGGGGTACTACATGGACAGTGTAGATGTACCAGTTCTGAGAGGTCCTCATTCTCTAGTTCAAGGTGGGGCGGGAACAAGTAACAGCACTGGACTGAGGGTCAGCCTTGCTGGCCAAGGTCGCCCTAGCTGCCCAAATACTTGACAGGGGGGTTCTAATCCTATTAATAGCCAGTGTAGGTTGAAGCACTGGGCCGCTTAAACTTTTCAAAAGAAGACAGAGTAGGGGTGTGTATGAGTGTGTGTGTGTACATGAATATTTTTCTCTCATGTTTGGTCTTCAACTCATCTTCCCAAAAGGATTATGTGTCAAGTAAATATGTTGTTACTAAGATTATTTTCAAAGAAAAACAGTGACAGACGATCCTGTTAAGGAAAAAAAAAACCTGAAACCAGTTTGTTAATTTTGTAAATTCTGATTTTTAACAATATATGAAATGTGCTCATACACTCCCACGCACACATTTTACTTCCAAGGGGATTCTGGGTACTGCCAGCAAACTGCCTTTGCCCACCGTTTGCCTTCATAGAGTGAGAGATCTCGGCACAAGAGGCACGGCCCCTGGCGAGACTCTTTTTTCTTTTTTTTTGTGGTACGCGGGCCTCTCACTGCTGTGGCCTCTCCCGTTAAGGAGCACAGGCTCCGGACGCGCAGGCTCAGCGGCCATGGCTCACGGGCCCAGCTGCTCTGCAGCATGTGGGATCTTCCCGGACCCGGGCACGAACCCGTGTCGCCTGCTATCGGCAGGCGGACTCTCAACCACTGCGCCACCAGGGAAGCCCCTGGCGAGACTTTTAATTGCACCCATTTTATGAAGCTAGTCTTGGTCATTCTCAGAATGTCACGGGAAAGTCTGACAGTGCTTTTGTGGGAGAGGTGGCAGAGAGGAGGGAGGGATGAGTAGTTTCCCAAGCTCCTGGAGATCCCTAATGAAAACTGGCCTATGGGGTCTTCCCTCACTGATGTTGGGGTGAGTACAAGGAAGCCCCAGAAATGTGATAGGACTCCCAAGAAATGTCATCCATCTATAGCTGGCAGCTGCTCTAATCTCATTTCTCTAATTCTTTTTATTATTAGAATGTTCAAAACATTAACCTCACTCTGGACATTAAATTAATTTGAATAAATCACAATTGATGCCAATTAACTGAACTTAAGAGCATTTCCTCTTAATACTACAATTCACAGTTGCAAATAATTGCAACCTAATTCATTTGCTTTAATTAATATTTGACTTATATAATAAGACATGGGAGAGATTTTTCAAGAATGTCTATCTACTGACAGTGTTTTAGTGTCCAAAAGGAAGCCTTTTTACCTTAAGTTATTCTTTCTTATATTCGAAAGAGTTGGGTTTCAAAAGGCTCTCAGAGTCATAATACATACATGTTAATTCACGCTAATTCATCACCCCTAATCCGACAACATTAAAACTCTGTAGTTTGATGCTTCTTGCAGAGAATAATATTACATGAATTATCCTTTCAGTTTATAAGGTGAAATGCTCATTCCTCATGAATAGGGCAGGTCCCAAGCACAATTGCGCAGTCAAAATTCTTCTTTGGGGCTTCCCTGGTGGCGCAGTGGTTGAGAGTCCACCTGCCGGTGTAGGGGACGCAGGTTCGTGCCCCGGTCTGGGAAGATCCCACATGCCGTGGAGCGGCTGGGCCCGTGAGCCATGGCCGCTGAGCCTGCACGTCCGGAGCCTGTGCTCCACAGCGGGAGAGGCCACAACAGTGAGAGGCCGCGTATCGCAAAAAAAAAAAAAAAAAATCTTTGATGCTCTCCCACATTCCTTTCTTTGTCCTCCCGAACCTTGTCAATGCCTCCTTTGCCTACCCTCAGATCCTCACACCTCCTGCCACCCTCCCTCCAGCTCACCAGAGCTACACCAGCTCTGTGCTTCCTGGCTTGAGTCCTTCAAAATTTACCAGTCCTGACTTCTGCAGGTCATTAGATCTGCTACGTGACTGATAATAGCTCCCAAATAATCCCAGATAACATAGCTTCATTTTAACCAAGACCTTCAAAGCCTTAGGGGTGTTTAATGGTGATGGAAATGTTACTTGTTTGTAGCAGATAGAGATTTTTCAGACCTCATCAAGCCTTTTAGAATTCTTTAAATTATGTGCCAAACATAATAAAAAACATCACAACTCAGCACCCACAAAAAAGAGAGGCAGGAGGGTCCCCAGTTTATTTAACTACTGATTTAATCTTTATTTTAAATATTTTTCGGTCACTTCTGTGTGTTCCACATTGCACCAAATACTAGAGATAGATGAAGATATTCTATATTTACAAAACTTTTCCTCTCCCCACTCTCCCCACAGTCATTTGCTTGTATGCTTTTCCCCCCACACCCAAGACTGTGAACTCCTCCTGACAGCTCCTCTTCATCCTGGGAACCTCAAGGCCTGACACACAGTGTAAACTCAATATTTAATAGATGGTTGGAATAAAGAATTTCAATGTTCCATTTAGGGAACACTGGGTTAAAAAGAGATATTTCTTAGACAACTTCAGATGGGGGAAAATATTTGCAAATTATATACCTGATAAGGGACTTGTATCCAAATATATAAGAACTCTTTTTTTTTTTTTTACTATTTTTTTATTGAAGTATAGTTGATTTACAATGTTATGTTGATTTCTGTACAGCAGAGTGACTCAGTTATACATATATATTCATTCTTTTTTATATTCTTTTCCATTATGGTTTATCCCAGGACATTGGATATAGTTCCCTGGGCTATACAGTAGGACCTTGTTGTCCATCCATTCTATATGTGATAGTTTTCATTACTAACCCCAAACTCCCAGTCCATCTCTCCCCCACCCCCCTCCCTTTTGGCAACCACAAGTCTGTTCTCTATGTCTGTGAGTCTGTTTCTGCTTCGTAGATAGGTTCATTTGTGTCATATTTTAGATTCCACATATAATATTTGTCTTTCTCTTTCTGACTTTCTTCACTTAATATGATAATCTCTAGTTACATCCATGTTGCTGCAAGTGACATTATTTCATTCTTTTTTAATGGCTGAGTACTATCCCACTGTATATATGTACCACATCTTTATCCATTCATCTGTTGATGGACATTTAGGTTGTTTCCGTGTCTTGGCTATTGTGACTAGTGCTGCTATGAACATAGGGGTACATGTATCTTTTTGAATTATAGTTTTGTCTGGCTATATGCCCACGAGTGGGATTGCTGGATCATATGGTAATTCTATTTTTAGTTTTCCGAGGAACCTCCATACTGTTTTCCACAGTGGCTGCACCAACTTACATTCCCACCAACAGTGCAAGAGGGTTCCCTTTTCTCCACACCCCCTCCAGCATTTATTGTTTGTGGACTTTTTAATGATGGCCATTCTGACCAGTGTGAGGTGGTACCTCATTGTAGTTTTGATTTGCATTTATCTAATGATTAGTGATGCTGAGCATCTTTTCATGTGCCTATTGGCCATCTCTATGAGTCCTTTGGGGAAATGTCTATTTAGGTCTTCTGCCCAGTTTTTGATTGGATTGTTTGTTTTGTTGTTGTTGAGTTGTGTGAGTGGTTTGTATATTTTAGAAATTAGGCCCTTGTCAGCTGCATCATTTGCAAATATTTTCTCCCATTCCATAGGTTGTCTTTTCATTTTGTTTATGGTTTCCTTTGCTGTTCAAAAGCTTGTAAGTTTGATTAGGTCCTATTTGTTTATTTCTATTGCCTTGGGAGACTGACCTAAGAAAACATTGGTATGATTTATGTCAGAGAGTGTTTTGCCTGTGTTTTCTTCTAGGAGTTTTATGGTGTTTTGTCTTACATTTAAGTCTTTAAGCCATTTTGAGTTTCTTTTTGTGCATGGTGTGAGGGTGTGTTCCAGCTTCACTGATTTACATGCGGCTGGCCAACTTTCCCAGCACCACTTGCTGAAGAGACTTTTTCCCATTATAGATTCTTGCCTCCTTTGTTGAAGATTAATTGACCATAGGTGTGTGGGTTTATTTCTGGGATCTCTATTCCATTCCATTGATCCATATGTCTGTTTTTGTGCCAATACCATACTGTTTTGATTACTGTAGCTTTGTAGTATTGTCTGAAGTCTGGGAGGGTTTTGCTTCCTGCTTTGTTCTTTTTCCTCAGGATTGCTTTGGCAATTCTGGGTCTTTTATGGTTCCATATAAATTTTAGGATTATTTGTTCTAGTTCTGTGAAAAATGCCATGGGTGATTTCATAGGGATCACATAAAATCTGTATATTGCTTTGGGTAGTATGGCCATTTTAACAATATTAATTCTTCCAATCCAGGAGCATAGGATATCTTTCCATTTCTTTGAATCATCTTTAATTTCCTTCATTAATGTTTCAAAATATATAAGAACTCTTAAAACGGTGCAAAAAGTAGGAACAAATAGCTATCAGCTGAAAAATGAATAAACAAAGTGTGGTATATGCATACAATGGAATACTATTTGGCAATAAAAGGAATGACGTACTGAGTCATGCTATAACATGGATGAACCTTGAAAACATTAAGCTAGGTGAAAGAAGCCAGTCACAAAGGATCACATGTTACATTTACAGGAAATGCCTTGAATAGGTAAATCCATAGAGACAAAAGGTAGATGAGTGTTTCCGAAGGCCAGAGGGACGAGACAATGGAGAAGTGTTGGGGTTTTGTGGTGATGAAAATGCTCTACAATTAGTTAGTAGTGCTGGTTGCACAACTCTATGAATATACTAAAAATCAATGAATTGTACACTTTACAAGGTGTTTTATGGTATGTGGATTTTATCTCAGAGCTGTTACAAAAAAGAAAGAGTTTCTCTTCCACAGGACTTTTCAGTGGGTGGTAAATCCTCAAGAGGAGTGTATAGCTTATGTTGTATTTAGGATACCTAACTGTCCTCATTTGCCTGGGACTGAGGGTGTTCCCAAACACAGAAGTTTCAGGGCTATTTGGGACATACTTACACTAAAAAATTGTTCAATGTTTATCTGAAATTTAACTAGGCATCCTATATTTATTTGCTAAACCTGGCAACTCTAGTTTTACAAGGTGATCCAGTTCACCTAGATCAAGTTGAAGCAGAGATCTAGAATTAAGGTTAAAAAAGCAAAGAGATACAAATAGAGTCTGAAGTTAAGGAAAAGAGCTCCCCAAGTATTTTATAACCTTGGCCAAGACTGTGACCAAATAGTTCTGCAGAAATCGCTTTTCACAAACTTCTGCCTCAAGTTCTCTCATTTCCAAGGTCTATAGCAAAGGGTTCATATCGGAGAACTCTTTAAAAGTGATATTAATAAATAGTTATATGAAATAATGTGTTTCTTAGAGGTGTTTCATCTTGGATGAAGCTTAAAACTAAGCTTCCTCCTGGCAGCTGAGTACTTGATGAATTGTATTATAAATAAGTATTTTTAGCACACTAGTGCTTTGGCAGACAGCTGTTAAAAAATAGAAGCAGGCCTTGTAGAGTAGGGAAGCCGGGGTGCTTTTCCTTACTGATGAATGAAAATGAAGCCGGTTCTCTGAGCCCAAATGGTTGGAGGGAAGGTGTGTGCCGCTGTGTGATCAGGTTGAAAGGCTGTGGCTTGTAATTTGGAAATTAGTGTGTCATGTGTCACTGAGGCAGAATATGAGGGACGTAGCTCTAACGCGAGTTCACCGGCAATGCTCAAGTACAGGGAGTCAAGGGCCTGCGTGTTTTATCAGGTGAGAGGAGCGGTGTTTTAATAATCGAATTTGCGTCCTGGGAAGCCAGGACTCAGTTCAGCGATGGTTCTCCCCGCCACTTCTCAGCACTACAGGTTAGTGGCCACAAGGGGGCACCAAAGCAAGCTCATCCCGGAGGAACGTTGTGCTCGTCCCTGAGTCATTGACCCTCCTGGGTGATCGTCACAGACTACCCTTTGAGCTTCCAAGCCTGGAGCGCGCCTTTCAGCAGTGCGACCCAGTGGGTTAGCGCATGCATTTGCAGTCAGCCAGACAAGGGTTTCAGATCTGTCCCGCTTAAAACCTTTGCAGCTTCTTTAGTCCGCAAACAGGGATTATAAAGTACCTCCCTCAGAGGCAGGTGATAAGAATTAAATGAGACAGTGTCTGGAAAGTGCTTAATACCTAATCCCGTGCCTATTGCATCATAAATGTTTAGGCCCGTAGTACACCCTGGAAGCCAAAGGTGGGTTCGGGTGCTAACAACATCACAGAGAAGGCATTAGCTTCCTTCTGTTCCTTTCCATTCTGCAATCTTTTCCCCCCTCCTCTCTCCTTCCTCAGGGACCCCCTGAGACCTACTTCATTCTTGGTCTGTTCAGAAGTCTTCATTCTGACAGTTTGCCAAGCTTGTTCTCCACAGGAATACTCTATGATCCCCAAAGTTCTGTTCAATCCTCTCTACCCTAGTATTTCCCCATGTGGGTCAAAAGCCACCTGCATCAGAATCATCTGGACGCAGGAAGTGGGAGTTTCTGGGGATGGAATCTAGGACTCTGCATATTAATGAGCTTCCAAAGTCAACCTAATGTGTGATAAAGCTTGAGAATCTCTGCCGTATTCCTAGTGAGATTTTTTTTTTTTCAAATAGAGAATGTAGTACAGCTTGATCTCAACCAGCTGCTAGGAGAGAAATTAGCTGATTATCGGATTAAAGTAATTCATGCTGAACTGTGAAGAACAAATAAACTCTCCTTTCAGGAGAATTTGCATTCTGACATTTTGCAGACCTTAATGAATTTCCAATTAGTGAACCGTCTGAGATGGATGTTTAAAGAAAAACAACATTGCCCATGACCCACACCTCGGGGAAGACTGCATATGCCCTAGAACCACCTGAAATTCAGTCCCAAGTTTACTGACTGGTGGAGAGGAGGAAGAGAAGTAGAAGGCAAAGGAGGAAGAATGGGAGATGGAGGAAGGGTTAACAGAGGAGTTGGGGGATGGGTGGACAGGAAGAAAAATCCTCCCAAATACCCTCCCAGCATTCAGTGCTTCAGGCTCATCCAAGTGCGGAATGTGCTGCTGGAAAACGAACCCAGATGCTATCCTTTTCACTCTATCCCAGAGAAAATCACAACTGAGGCTTCTATTTTATTTCCTACTCAGTTTGATTTTTTATTACGAAGCTGCCCAGTTGCCCAGTCTAATATAAAGCTGCAAGAGGGTAATCGCCCCTTGCTTCTCTTTGTTCCTCCCAGACCACTTCTCCCTCTAGAGGGAGTTATGGCACAGGCCCCAGTTCTTGGGCTTCCCCCGTTCTCTCTTACAGCCCCTAAGTGAATTCTTCCTAGCTCATGGTTTTAAATACCATCTGTACAGGTGATGTTCCCTAAGTATGTATCTCTAGTCCCAGCCTCTCCCTTGCTGATGAGATCCATGTGTCTGTCTCCTCTATGCCTCCACCTAGATGTCTAATAGGTGGCTCAAACTAACACATACAAACTAAACTTCTGGTTTTTCTCAAATAATCTGTTTTCCCCCCAGTGTTCCCCATCCCAGTAAATAGCATCTCCCTCACCCAAATGGATTGGATCAAAAACTTCAGAGTCATCCATGAGTCAGTCTCTCTCTCTCCCTCTCTCTTTCTCTCTCTCCCTCTCCCTCCCTCCCTCCCTCCCTCCCTCCCTCCCTCTCTCTCTCTCTCTCTCTCTCTCTCTCTCCCTCTCTCTCTCTCTTTCTCTCTCTCTCACACACACACACACACACACTTTGTCCAACCTATCACCAAATCCCGCTGGCTCTGCCTCTTACTACCTCCACCTCTACCAGCCTAGTCCGAGCCAGCATCCATTCTCACCCAGGCTGCTTCATTGCCTCCTAACTGTCCTCCCTGCTTCCACTCTTACCCCTACAGTCTGGTTGCCACAAAGAGCCACAGTTGAACTTTTTATAACATAATTCTCATTGCCTCCCTACCCTCCGATGACTTCCCAGCACTTTAAAAATAAAATCAGGGCTTCCCTGGCGGCGCAGTGGTTGAGAGTCTGCCTGCCGATGCAGGGGACACAGGTTCGTGCCCCGGTCCGGGAAAATCCCACATGCCGTGGAGCGGCTGGGCCCGTGAGCCATGGCCGCTGAGCCGGTGCGTCCAGAGCCTGTGCTCCGCAACGGGAGAGGCCACAACAGTGAGAGGCCCGCGTACTGCAAAAAAAAATAAAAATAAATAAATAAAATAAAATCAGATGCCTTACCATGGTCCGAGCATCCCACAGGACTTGCCCGTCCACTTTGCTGACCCAGCTCCTGTCTCCAGCTACCCTGGCTTCCCTGCTCTTCCTCCTGCCTTTCTCTTTGCCGATGCCTCCACCCAGAAGGTGGAGACCCCCAGATGTCTGTTCCCTCACTTCATGCAGAGAAGCCCTCCCTGACCTCCTGCCCCCAAATAGCAACTCTTTTCTGACCCTGATTTCTTTTTCTTCATAGCATTTAAAACGACCTGATATATTATAGTGTATGATTATTTGTTTATTGTCTACCTCCCCATTTGAGTGTAAGGTCTGTGAGTGCTGGGACTTATTCTCTTCTGTCCACCAGTATGTCCCTAGTGCCTAGAACTGTGCCTGATGCATCATATATGCTCAATTAATATTTGTTGAGTGAATGTACGAAACTAAGCAAAAGTACAAACGTAAGTAAGGATGGCTACTGACGAGTGGTTTCAAGGTTACATCGAAGGTCTTACTTACTAGGAGAGCTGGAGAAAGATTGGAGTAACTAGTTCCTCTCTTTTTTTCCTCCCTTGTGTTATTTTATGGTGGCTACTTGGATACGACGTGCCCCCTATTTCAATGGTGGTCATTTCTGGAGTTCTGTACCTCCTCTCTGTATACATAAATAATCTCTTCTTTAGTCCACATTCTAAGCACTCAAAAAACATGTCCTCACAGTTACCAAGTCACAAACTCAGCTTTCACCCACTTACTGTCCATAAACAGCTAATAAGATTAGGCAATAGGAAGCTTTTCTATTGCAAAATTATAGTAATGGAATTCTCCCAGGGGCTAAACTATTCCCTCTCTGAAAGTTAAGCACATTCCAGAAATCACATTAAAACTCTTACAGGCCTCCCTGGGTGTCAGGGGTCAGTGGAAGGGAAGCCTGATGTAACTTCACGAGAGAGCTTACTACTCTCGACACCTAACTGTGGATGGAGAATCTGCTTTGTGACTTTCTTGCTGTGTCTTAAAGGAATCCATAGCGTTTTCTCTTTTCATGCCAAAGTTTGTTATGCCAGCAGCTATTTCCCCATAAACTCTCCCACAAAGATGGGTATCAACTTCCGCTAGGGGCACGTCAGCATCAGCTCCACAGAGCAGAGGAAAAAGCAAAACTGATTCCTTTGTAGGAAACAGCTGCAGTGAAGGGAAGGTGACTAACATATTCTGTAAGGATACGATCTTAGTTCGAGTTCCCCCATAGACAGTCCCTGAAACCAGGAATCGAGTGTAAGTGGTTTGTTGGGAAAGCAATCCCAGGAAACACTGGTAGGACATGAGAAGGGGAGACATGAAAGGGAGGGAAGCCTCAAGTCACTTGGGTAACTGGAGCTCAGTCCCACCAGGGAAGCCTGGGAGTCCAGGGGCAAAGGAGGTACTATCTATACAACAATTCTGACCAGTCATCGACTGAGGACTGCTGTGGGGAGGGGACTTAATTCCCTGGCACTTCTGGTCTGCCCCATGCATAAGCAGAGAGGGCTCATGTGTCCAGAGAAAGTCCTCAGGCAGAAGGATGCTGAGGTGGGCAGTTGGACACTGTTCCAGTGGATAGTGAAATGGTAAAGCCCAAGGGGAAAGCAGCAGAGAATCGACAGCCTTTGCTACGAATATTGACTTTTGCAAAAAATATTTCCTAAAAAATGGATGTTCTCCCATGAAGTCATCTTGTGTGTGAACAAAGCTGAACAGGAGAACTCTGGGAAGTTTTCAGTAGAACTGAAATCTTGGAGATATGTTCAGAAGCAGGTTATTGTGGTTCAGGTTGAGTGGACTGGGACTTTCTGGATTGGGGTTGGGTTTTGCTTGTGACAACTCTCAACAGCTTGAGAGTCAGAACAAGTTACGAAGAAAAGCAGATCTGGTGTGCCTTACTGCGGAAACCAGCCCTGCCTTTCATTCTGGAAGGTGCCGGCACTTCCTCTGGGATTGCCGTTGGAAAGGCAGCCACCTGCCCAGGGCTGCCTCTTTACAGAGCCACTCTGACCGCTCTTTCCAAGACCAAGAACCTCAGATACATGTACACATACACACATGCTCACTCGGGAGGCCATGATAGTAGAGACACAGCATTAATGAATTTTTCCATATTCGAACATATTTTTAAGTTACCTCACCCCTTCAACCATTCAATAGTCTAGTTATCTAAAAATGGAGAGAAGTACATATATTCCACAGCAAACAGACATTGAGGGCCTACCATGCACCAGGCATGCTACTAGGTCATGAGGATACAGAGGTCAAATGCTCAATTCTTATCGTCCAGGCTCACATAATGCCAATGAGGAAGATACCCTTGCAGATAGATCCATGACAATACGATGCAGCCATTGCTATATGTGTGAACAAGGCACGAACAATCATACAGACATGTAAAAAGACGAGGCCTTAAACTACCCTTGATAAGGCAGAGGGGAGGTTCTTCTCTAAGTTGTTTTCATTGATTAATGTACTGAAAATCCCCAGTTGACTTTCGAAAAGTCAAGCTTATGTCAGAGAGTCAAAGGTAAAAAGGTAGAAGGAAAAGGAACAGTCATGTGATAGCTTCATCTCAAATAGAGATGAGTCTGACTACAGTCAGAAAAGGAACAAGATCTATAAATAATGCTGGAGAGGGTGTGGAGAAAAGGGACCCCTCCTGCACTGTTGGTGGGAATGTAAATTGATACAGCCACTGTGGAGAACAGTATGGAGGTTCCTTAAAAAACTAAAAATAGAGTTACCATATGATCCAGCAATCCCACTACTGGGCATATACCCAGAGAAAACCATAATTCAGAAAGACACATGCACCCCAATGTTCATTGCAGCACTATTTACAATAGTCAGGTCATGGAAGCAACCTAAATGCCCATCGACAGATGAATGGATAAAGAAGATGTGGCACATATATACAATGGAATATTACTCAGCCATAAAAAAGAATGCAGTAATGCCATTTGCAGCAACATGGATGGACCTAGAGATGATCATAGTAAGTGAGGCAAGTCAGATAGAGAAAGACAAATATCATATGATATCACTTATATGTGGAATCTAAAAAAAAAATGATGCAAATAAACGTATTTACAAAACAGAAAATAGATTCACAGACATAGAAAACAAACTTATGGTTACCAAAGAGGAAAGGGGTGGGGGAGGGATAAATTAGGAATTTTGGATTAACAGATACACACTACTATATAAAAAATAAACAACAAAGACCTACTGGGAAGTATATTCAGTATCTTGTAATGACTTATAATGGAAAAGAATCTGGAAAAGAATATTTATATATATAAATATACAACTGAATCACTTCACTATACACTTGAAACTAACACAACATTATAAATCAGCTGTACTTCAATTAAAAGAAAAAAAGAGAACAAGAAAAAGAGGTAAAGGTATACATAGTATTTAAGGCAGCCAACTCAAAATTGGGAGAGAAAGAAGGTGAGGAGTAGTGGAGGCACATCCTCAGTTTTCTAAAGGCGATTCAACAGATATTATCCAAAATTGATATATGAATAAATAGGGGAATATTAGCATATGATTTTGACTACCAAAGTAGCTAGTATAACTGCAAACTATTAAAGGAGATTGTCTTGGGAGAGTAAGACTGGGTATGAGAAGGGATGAAGCAGGTGACTCTTTCATCACAAGATCACTTCTGTGGTTTGATTATTTTAGCAATATGCACATATTGCCTTGATAAAATAGAAATTTAAAACTTCAAGCTGCTACACTCTACCTGGTATATTGTACCCATCTCAAAATTAAGTAAGTTCAATCGGTTTTTCTTATTAAGGAGCAATTCTAATTCTGTTTCCTAGAGGTGTTCTTTCCTTCTGTCTTCTCTCCTCATTCAGTCCTTGGAAGCAGGAAACATCTAAGAAGAATGTCTTACAGCTCAGCAGAATAATGCCGGGGGCCTTCTTATGCCCCTTCCCTGCAGAGCAGAAGAGACTCTGAGGAAGGCTCTAAGTAATCAGCGGGCCGTCAGAGCTGTTCATCTTAATCTGGGCTCCATCCTATCCCTTCCCCACATTACAACTCCCTGTAGAACTCAGGAAAAACTGTCCAGTCACTGCCTGGAGCAGTAACCCTGCCCCAGAGCTCCTGGCTTGATGTCTATATGGAGGGGCTGCAACTAAGTGGCTAAATTGGGTGTATGTTTGTCCCTTTGTAACTGACAGCCCCTCCGCCTCACTGGGCTCTGAACACGTGCTGGTGCAAACCTCAGTGCCCAGTGCTGAGATAAACTGCTAGCAGGAAGGAAACGATTTCAGGCCGGAGACCCGGAAGGACCAGGAGGGAAGCCAGGCTCTGCCAAAACCGCCTTTAGCAGCTGAGCAGGTTTAGGTGGGCAGTGAGGACCACCTTTGCACTGTGTTCCTTTGTCTGAGATAGAGATTGAATGTGGCCCCCAGGAAAGCCTGTGGGGGTACTGCTTGTGCTTCCCTGCCTCAAAGGCTGATGAGAACAGACAGGACAAGGGGTGAGGAAGCTTACCAGCCATGCCCCTGTTCACCTCTCATCATGCCTGCCACAGACCAGAGTGGGTGGCCACTGAGTGTTTAGTCTTTTTATGTGACACAGTAGATAATTTATTTCTACTTCGGCTACTGTAGCACCTGTTGCAACTGTCAGGGTTAATCTCTTGAGCCTTTCTGCTGATCTGGTGCCCTGCCTACTTACACCTCAACTTTCGTCTCACATCAGAGACATCTGATTGCCAAATTGAGTCTGTTTCGAATGGTCACTGAATTGGTATTCTTTTGTATTGACCAAGACCCATTCCCCTGCATCACAAATAAAATCATCAAAGTCTGTTTGGAGGTTGAGAAGCCTTTCTAAGAACCAGAAATCTGTTCCCTATCTGTGAAAGAAGAATGTTCTATTATAGTGAACATGCACTGGACAAATGGCATGGCAGCTCTCCTATCTGTGGCAGCCCCCAAAGGCAGCAATAACGAGGAAGAGAGATGTAGTATAGACAGGTTGATGGGAAACGTCTGTTGGGAGCAGCTCTTACAGTGACTTAAACAATTACCACCCTGGTCTGCCTTGATTCTAGGATGTAGAATCATTCATGGAATTACTTTGAACACAAGTTAATCTTGCTACCAGGAATCTAAGAAAAAGAAATGGAAAGTTATTCTTTTCCATTGTTATAGCTTCTTCCAGTCCTTATGAAATTGTGCTTCTTTGGCAATACTTTGCATATCGATCACAGATTTTCTTTCCAGTGCTCATTCATTCAGCAAGAATGTATTGAGTGGCATATTGAAAAATATATCGAGTATATGTGGAGGTAGCAAAAGGGGTGCTTAGAAATACAAACATAGCTATCCCTATGGTGTGCTCAGAGTTTCAGACCATCTCCTAATCTCCCTCTTGGAGAAACAAACACAAATTCATGAAGACTGTGAAGATGGTAGAATGTTCAGTTTCCTTTTCTTTTCAAGGCATTTAATTTCCAAAATGATAATAGCACATTTTTTTCTAATTATAAAAGTAATGCATGCTCAGCTCACTGTAAGAAAACAAAACAAAACAAAACAGACAATACAGAAAGTGAAAAACACCATAAATCTGTCATTCAGAGCTTAATTAGCACATTATGGGGTAGATCCTTCCACGTTTTTTTTCCTATGCACATATAAATGTGTTTTATTTTCACAAATGGAATCACACTATACATGCTATTTAATAACCTTTTTTCATTTAATATGTCATGGATATCACTCATTTAATATAGATCTAGGGCTTCCCTGGTGGCGCAGCGGTTGAGAGTCGGCCTGCTGATGCAGGGGACACGGGTTTGTGCCCCGGTCCGGGAGGATCCCACATGCCGCAGAGCGGCTGGGCCCGTGAGCCATGGCCGCTGAGCCTGCGCGTCCAGAGCCTGTGCTCCGCAACGGGAGAGGCCACGGCAGTGAGAGGCCACGGCAGTGAGAGGCCTGCGTACTACAAAACAAACAAACAAACAAATAAATAAAAATATAGATTTACATTCATTTTACTTTTTAAATTTTTTAATTGAGGCATAGTTGATTTGTAATATTAATTTCAGGTGTACAACATAATGATTCAACATTTTTACAGATTATACTCCATTTAAAGTTATTATAAAATATTGGCTGCATTCCCTGTGTTGTACAGTATATCCTTGTAGCTTACTTATTTTATTCACAGTAGTTTGTACCTCTTACTCCCCTATCCCTATCTTGCTCCTCCTCCTTTCCCTCTCTCCACAGGCAACCACTAGTTTGTTCTGTATTTCTGTGAGTCTGCTTCTTTTTTGTTATATTCACTAGTTTGTTTTATTTTTTAGATTCCACCTATAAGTGATAACGTAGAGTATTAGTCTTTCTCTGTCTGACTCATTTCACTTAACATAACACCCTCCAGGTCCATCCATGGTGTTGCAAATGGCAAAATTTCATTCTTCTTATGGGGGAGTAGTATTCCATTGTATGTATATGCCACTTCTTCTTTATCCATTCATCTATTGATGGACACGTAGGGTGCTTCCGTATCTTAGGTATTGTAAATAATGCTGCTATGAACATTGAAGTGTATGTATCTTTTTGAATTAGTGTTTTCATTTTCTTCAGATACATACCTAGGAGTGGAATTGCTAGATCATATGGTAGTTCTATTTTTTAGTTTTTTGAGGAACTTCCATACTGTTTTTCATAGTGACTACACCAATTTACATTCCTACCAACAATATACGAGAGTTCCCTTTTCTCCACATCCTTGCCAACATTAGTTATCTGTGGTCTTTTTGATGATAGCCATTTCTGGCAGGTGTGAGGTGATATCTCATTGTGGTTTTGATTTACATTTTTCTCATGCTTCGTGATTTGGGGCATCTTTTCATGTGCCTGCTTGTCATGTCTTCTTTGGAAAACTGTCTATTCAAGACTTCTGCCCATTTTTTAATCAAGTGGTTTGTTTTTTGGGTATTGAGTTGTATGAGCTCTTTATATATGTTGGATATTAACTCCTTATTGGTCACATCATTTGCAGTTATTTTCTCCCATTCAATAGGTTGTCTTTCATTTTGTCAGTGGTTTCCTTTGCTGTGCAAAAGCTTTTAAGTTTAATTTGTTTCCTTTTGTTTATATTTACTTTTGTTTCCTTTGCCTTAGATGACAGATCCAAAAAAATATTGCTACAATATATGTGGAAGAGTATTCTGCCTATGTTTTCTTCTAGGAGTTTTATGGTTTCCAGTCTTCTATTTAGGCCCTTAACCCATTCTGAGTTTATTTTTGTATATGGTGTGAGGAAATGTTCTAATTTTATTCCTTTACATGTAGCTGTCCAGTTTTTCCAGCACCACTTATTGAAGAAATTGTTTTTTCCCCATTGTATATTCTTGCCTCCTTGGTTGTAGATTAATTGACCATAAGTGCATGGGTTTATATCTGGGCTTTCATCCTGTACCATTGATCTATATTTCTGTTTTTGTACCAGTACCATGCTGTTTGATTACTGTAGCTTTATAGTGTAGTCTGAAGTAAGGGAGCATGATACTTGTAGCTCTGTTCTTTCTCAAGATTGCTTTGTCAGTCTACATTCACTTTAAATGGTTGTAGGAAAGTACCACAATTTATTTATCCAATCTCCTATTGTGGCATTACACTTACTTCCAATTTTTTGCCATAATAAACAATCTTATGTGTGCAACTTTGTTCTGTTGTTATAATAGTATATTCAGAGCATTTCTTACAAACATTTATTAAATGCCATTCATTAGACTTTACACTCACAACCTGGTATTAACTGAGACCCCAGTCTCATCTGTGCAAATCAGAGGAAGGAGTAGAGTGACAGGCAAGACTGTCTCAAGACTCAGACATGTCTGGGGAAGTAATATCAAAGTAGAATGGTCGAGAAAACAGAGCTGGATCTTGTTTGCCTTTGTTCTTTGTTATCTTTATTGGTATATACTATTCAAAGTCATAACCATTGAATTTGTTTTCTTACTAGTAAAATGGAATTAATGATATTACCTGCCACAGGGGTGTTTGTGGGGATTGAACAGCATAATGGATGTAAAGCACTTAGTACACGCCTGGCATACAGTTGGTGTTCAATAAAGGTAGCTTTTATCATCATAGAGAAACCTTAAAATCCCAGCCAATAGTCTTACAGAGAACAGGGACCACAGCTGATTTCTAAGCTTTTCGGGGAGGCGTTCTGACTGGGGTATGACTCAGGTTATGACCATGTCCATAAAATAGCAAACAGACCTCTCTGGGGGTTAAGTCTGTTGCCTCCTTCCCTCCTCCTTCCAGCCAAATGCTTACCCCAATGAAGTTGTTTTTCCAGCACTTGGATGTTATCCTTAGTGCCTATAAAACCCTCAAGGGTTATTTAAAGTGCTTAATTCCAAATAAGCACTAAGAAACTATGTGGATTTCTTATTTTATTATTTGTCAAAATAGGAGAAACTTCACAGGGAAGTCTTAGAAACTGCTTTTCTCAATTTGACTCTATTTCCTCTCTTCTCTCTGTCTCCCCCGAGGAGGATGAGGGTTTAATGCTGACCTTGATTTCTCAAAACAAACTTGTAAAATAGGTATTACGTCCACTTTACAGATAAGAAAGCCAAAGCTCTAGCAAGTAAAATGACTTGGCCACATCTAGGAAGTGGACGACCCGGGATTCAAACTTTCCTCTGATTGCAAAGCCAAAGTACTAACCATCTTAAATTTGAATGTACACACTGGGGGCTTGATACTGCCTCAGTAGGTCTACCTGGGATTCTGGAATCTGCATATTCACAAATACCCAGATGACTGAGATCCAAGAAGGTCCAGAGGAGGCACTGCCCTTGGCCATATAGCATTCACAAAGCCCAGTTTCTGCGGCAGGGATCCCCAAGGCCATGGGATTTTCTCCCACGGTCATCAGTAAAATGCCTTTACTGTAACATCAGTACACCTTGGAATGAAGCGAAGCCATGTGTATGTTTTGGATATTTGCTCGCTTAGAAAATGAGTCCCAGACCAGGGTAGGGGCACACCTGGTTTCTGAATGATTCTACTGTACTTGTTGAGGTCTTTACCATCTCCCCAGGACAGAGCCAGATCAACTGCAGTGACCTTTCCATCTCAAAAATCCTAGTTGTCCATCCTCTGGCTGCCTTGTCTTATCTTCTACTGACCCAGTTGGCTTTCCTACTTCAGAACAGGTTTCTAATGCCTTACATCAGTGAGAGATTGAGAGATGTGTGGTATCACGTGGAGGAGGTGGTGTGGGGTACTGCAGTACTTTTCACACTAGAGTCTATGAAGCCTTGGAGATCTGCAGAGGTGTGATGTAGAGGAGGGACAGGGGAAGAGGGGAAGACTGGGCAGAGTGGGGTTCTGGGCCCTTGATCGGGGCAGCTGCATTGAGTTCTGTTTCACGTGTAGAACTGGAATTCCTAAAAGATTCACTTGAAAAAAGTGTTTCACTGGGGGAAAAAAATGAAAAACTAGTGGAGAAGGAACATCACTCTAGGTCAAAAGAAGGCTAATTCAAGTCTTCAGCTAACTAGCTGGATGACTTTGGGCAATTTCATTTCTCTAGGTCTCAGAGTGCTTACCTGCAAAAAAAAAAAAAAAAAAAAAGGTGGGGAGGGGTGGAGGTTAGCCTTGTTGACACCTGTCTTAGTCTGTTAGGACTGCCATAACAAAATGCCACAGACTAGGCGGCTTAAACAAAAGTATATTTTCTCGCAGTTCTGGAGGCTGGAAGTCCAAGATCAAGATGTGGGCAGGTTTGATTTCTGCTGAAGCCTCTCCCCTTGGCTTGCAGATGGCCGTCTTCTTTCTGTGTTCTCACATGGCATTTTTTACATGCATGCGCACCCCTGGTGTCACTTTCTCTTCTTTCTCCCGGCATTTTCTGACCCGTCCCTTCTCTCTTTTGGTCCCCATCTTGCACTAGTCATGCATTAACCAGCCTGCCTAGTCCTGCTAGACAGTGAGCTCTGTGAGTGCAAGGGCTGCTTCTGATAGTACTCTGTGTCCCAAGCACCCAGTGCACAGCAGATGCTCAACAAACCTCAGATGTTTCTCAAAAGGAGCCTTACGCATTGTTATGGACTGACTTGTATCCCCCCAAATTCATACGTGGAAGCCTTAACCCCCAGTATGACTGTATTTGGAGATATGGCCTTTCAGGAGGTAATTAAGGTTAAATGAGGTCATAAGGGTGGGGCCCTAATCCTATAGGACTAGTGTCTTAAGATGAGATGTGAGACGTGAGAGGGATTCGGCAATTAGAGAACGGGAGGAAGGGCATTTCGGCAGAAGGGGCAAAGGCCTGGAGGGTTCCTTCCGAGACCCGCAGGTCACATTCAGGAGGCCAGAGCACAGTCTGAAGTGGGGAACCCATGAAGAGAGGCTGTGGTGGTGAGGCCACGGGAGGCCTCCTGGGCAGTGCTGAGCACATGGATTTATCTGACAGCAAAGGGTCACCTCTAAAAAGTTCTATGCTGAAGAATAGTCCACTCCTTTCTGCATTCTAAAAAGCTCTAATGTTCTGCAGTTCAGCTGTTCTCTGTCCCTCCTGTACTGCTATGTCATTTGTGGCTAACTGATGTCAGCCAATCAGTAATGGATTACACATTTGCCAAACGCATTAGGTCTCTTTTTATATATATACATACAACTTCTAAAGATTACTTTCCGTTTACAGTTATTACAAAATATCGGCTATAGTCCCTGTGCTGTACAGCACATCCTTGAGCCTGTCTTACACCCAGTAGACGGTACCTCCCACTCCTCCACCCTTATATGGCACCACCAGCCCCCCCCCCCCCACTGGCAGCCACTAGCTTGTTCTCTGTGTCTGCTTCTGTTTTGCTATATTCACTAGTTTGTTGTATTTTTTAGATTCCACATATAAGTGATATCGTACAGTATTTGTCTTTCTCTGTCTGACTTATTTCACTTAACATGATGCCCTCCACATCCATCCTTGTTGCAAATGCATTAGTTCTTGATTTCTCCTCTGACAGGGGCTACTGTGTGTGTGTGTGTGTGTGTGTGTGTGTGTGTGTGTGTGTGTGTGAATTACATCTTGATTATAAATTGCCTTATGGACTCTGTGGTCTACTTCCTTTTGGTCTAGAGAGCAAGCATACATCATACTTGAATGTCTTATTTCATTACAGCCAACCCCCATATGGATAATTAGGATCAAGACTGTTAAATTTGTGGTAATAAGCGCATGTGAAAGCCTCATGACCTTGAACTCTGTCTGCTAAAACTACTCAAGACCATAGGTCCACATCCTAAGAAACAAAAGGCTCACCACTTCCTGAAGGAGAGGATGAGTTGATGATTTTAAAGAGTTGTGCCTTACCATCATTTCATAGAAGCTGGTAGAGTAGTTAGAAAGAAGAAAGGGGAGCATCATTTGGGCTTTAATAGGTAATTGTTAGTAAAGCCCTTTTTAATAAAACTGATTCTAGCACTCTCGGAGAAATTTTCAAAAGACATTTCCTTCCTTATTGTAAATTCTGTCCTAAAAGAGGACAGGTGTTAAAGAAAGCATTTACGTGCACAAATAGAGATATATCAATATACATTGTCTGGGTAATATGATTATAAACAAAATCATCCCCCAACCCGGAAAATCTCTCCATAAAAGTAGTAGAAAAGGAAAAGAGCTTTATTGTTGAATAAGCATTAAACCAGAATGTGGTGCACATCACAGTCAATCTGCAAAGACAGAATGAAGTTAAACATTTTTGTAGGGCCGAGCAGATATAACCCATTACACACATATTTTCAGGATATTCATGAAATGCAAAGGCAACACAACTATGAAAAATTTGTAATTTCTATGCACGGAAGAGTGCTTAGAAGTCACTAAGGCAGGGATGATGTAGTAAGATTGACACCCAATCTATGAGTTCTCGTGAAATACACTAAGAATGAGGGTACTACACTCTCCCCCTCCGACGGGCACGTCTTTGGACTTCATTATTAAAAGCCTTTCAACCTGTGTAAAGTACGGAATGGCTTCCTGTTAAAACTGGACAGTGAATATTGTTAGGATTGATAAGTCAGCACTCACATTCTATTCTCAACATGCTAGGGGAAGCCTACCAAGTAATTGTGCCTGTTTTCTTGTTTTTAATAGATTTTACAGTATTCCTTAATGGGGACAAGGGGAGGAAGAAGAGAAAAGAGATGTTCATGAATTAACAATCGAAATTGCTCCTCATGAATTATTTATTTTCCAGGAAAAGTCATATGAGATAGTGTTGTGCCTGATGTCAAGGGTGAATTGTCCCTTGCACACAGGAATAGGGCAAGGTCACCAGGACCTGAACCTCAGGCCATTTTCTGCCCCATCTCAGCAAAGAAGATTTGCATGAGGAGTCAGAAAAACAGTTTGAGCAGTTATCCTCCAACTCTCCTGTGTTCAAAATAGTGTGTCAGATGGAAATGAAGTTGGAAGAGACAGACAGAAAGAAAAAGAGAAAGAAAGGCAGAGAATATAAAGGCTAAAAAATAGGAGAAGCTAGGTGGAGAAAGGAAAAAGAAAATGTACTAGGTCTGTCTAAGGCTGTACATTTTTCATTTCTTAGCTACCTCTCTATGTATTTATATTTTTAAAAAAATTATTGTGGGGCTTTCCTGGTGGCGCAGTGGTTGAGAGTGTGCCTGCCGATGCAGGGGACACGGGTTCGTGCCCTGGTCCGGGAAGATCCCACATGCCGCAGAGCAGCTGGGCCCGTGAGCCATGGCCGCTGACCCTGCGCGTCCGGAGCCTGTGCTCCGCAACGGGAGAGGCCACAGCAGTGAGACGCCCGCGTACTGAAAAAAAAAAAAAAATTATTGTGACAACCAAGTGCTAAAATCTCTATTTGTAGGTTCAGGATAGAAGAACCCCTCCCCCTCCTCGGCTCCCTCTGCCCAGCCCTTTAATGGAGGTGGAAGGAATTGAAAGCCCCCAAAAGTCCACACTGAGGTTTCAGGTCACTGAGGACCTCCACCAGTCTCTCAAGATTTGCTTTGCTGGGTTTTTCATAGATTCCTGTGACTGGTTGGTTTCAGCCATTCATTCAACAAACAACCTCTGAGCACTTATTATATACCAAGCACATCATTGAGCTGAGAGTACAAAGATGAATAGGACACAGTCTCTCCTCAGGGAGCTCATTCCAGGGCCTTGCATCCTAGAGTGTGGGACCAGCAGCAGCATCACCTGGGTGATTGTTAGAAATGCAGGTTCCCAGGCTTCACCCCGACTTGCTGAATCAAAATCTGCATATTTAACAAGCTACCTGGGCAATTCTTAAACATATTGAAGTTTGAGAAGCACTGACCTAGTAGATTATTGGCAGGGGAGAGGGAGATGCTCTTCTGTTTCTCAATTCTTCCGTTCGTTCAGCAAGACAAAGGAGGTGCTGATGGCCTGGAGCTCACATTCTCATGGGGGAGAAAGGCGAAAAGAAGAAAATACATGAGATGGTTACAGGTCATGCATAGTGCTATGAAGCAAATAAACTGAAATATGATAGAAACCAAAATGAACTATGACAGGTAGGGTGGTGGAAGCCTTCAGGAGTAAGTTATTTCTATTTTGTATCTAGCTTTCTGTTCTAAAAATGGAAACGTAGTCACTGGTCCTATGTGAAAAGAGCCAAAGATTATAATACTTCGTCCTCCTTTCCTTTTCTCCCCACTCCCCATCCCTCTGCCTCTGGCACCAGCCCTGAAACTATAGATGCCACCTAGCAGGTACAGTCACAGCCAGGCCCATTGAAAAGTCCAGGCTGCAAGCAACTAAGAATTTGGATGCAAACTGAATTAGAAAGCCCAGGAAGAAGTACTGGGGTTACCTTTCTGGTTGGGGTAAAAAGGCATTAGAGAATATCGAAGGGCTGGTAACTGGTGTGTAGCTTCCTATCTCACTGTTTTCTTGCATCACTGCAGTCACGGGCCAGAGAGTGTGCTGATGGGGATTGTTGAGTGGGAGGGTGGCCTGCAAGTAAAGATGAGCAATGGGCATATGTCGATGCGTGCAATCACAACAAATTCAGGCCTTCTCATCACCTATAGTGCTGGTGTTAAGCTGCAGCAAAATCAGTGTTAGGCCTTAGTTCAGCCCAAAAGTATGTTGTGAGCATGCATTTATCTTCAGCACAGATCCTAATGCCCTACAGTTAGACCACCTGAGGCACAACCCAGTGATTGCCCAAAGAGAGGCTATGGATAGACCAGTAGGTGGAGGACAGGGTTTGAGGTATTGCTCCTCTAGAAATTATGTGTCAGGAAGGAACGCACAAGTCAAAGATGGCGCACTCTTCCTGACCTGTGAGCATTGTGCCGGCTGTCCAGCTGTTCGTGTCATTTACAGTATATTTAATGCGGCAAATCCAAACCACAGGCAGAGAACGGGCATCTGCCCACTGTTCCAGTTATCTCTTGCTGCATGACAAACTATCCCCAAATTTAGTGGCTTAAAACTTTGTCAAAGTTTTGTTGAAAAAACTCACACCCATTAGGATGGCTACTAACACCCAGTTTTATTATATCTCACAATTGTGTGGATCAGGAATTCAGGAAGGGTTGAGCTGAGCAGTTCTTCTGCTCCATGTAGCATCAG
Organism: Delphinus delphis; assembly: GCF_949987515.2. Classification (NCBI taxonomy): domain Eukaryota; kingdom Metazoa; phylum Chordata; class Mammalia; order Artiodactyla; family Delphinidae; genus Delphinus; species Delphinus delphis. Next base: position 19,911,902 of record NC_082691.1, on the reverse strand, counting down.
CCAGGGTCACTTGGTGGCATTTGGCAGGTAGATCAGTAGTATGGAGGGTCCAAGAAGGCTTCATGCATAGGTGGGGCCCTTGCAGGAATGGCTGGGAAGGCGGGCTCAGCCAGGCCATTCTCCCTCTCCACATACTACCAAGGCCTCTCTATGTGGTCACTCCAGCAGGGGAATCAGAAACTGCCAGTTCTCTAAAGGTTCCCAACATCACTAATCACCAGAGAAATGCAAATCAAAACCACAGTGAGATATCACCTCACACCCATTAGGATGGCTAGTCTCAAAAAAGCAGAAAATAACAAGTGTCAGAGAGATGTGAAGAAATTGGAACCTTTGTGCACCATAGGTGGGACTGTAAAATGGTGCAATAGAAAACAGTATGGAGGTTCCTCAAAAAATTAAAAACAGAGCTTCCATATGATCCAGCAATCCCACTTCTGGGTATATATCCAGAAGAATTGAAAGCAGGGTCCTGAGGAGGTATTTGCACACCCATGCCATAGCAGCACTATGCACAATACCCAAGAGGTGGAAGCGACCCAAATGTCCATCAACAGATGAATGGATAAACTCAATGTGGTACATACATATAATGGAATATTATTCCACCTTAAAAAGGAAGGAAATCCTGTCACAGGCTACAACATGGGTGAACCTTGAGGACATTATGCTAAATAAAATATACCAGTTGCAAAAAGACAAATACTGCATGATTCCACTTAAAGGAGCTATCTAAAGGCATCAAATTCATAGAAACAGAAAGCAGAATGGTGGTTACTAAGGGATGGGGGTATGTTACTAAGAGAAAGGGGGATGTTGTGTAATGGGTATGGGATTTCAGATTTGCAAGATGGGAAGTCCTGGAGATCTGTTTCACAACAGTGTGAATATACTGAACACTACTGGACTGTACACTTCAACATGGTTGAGATGGTAAATTGTATTTTATGTGTTTTTCTTTTACCATGTTAAAAAATAAACCACCTGTACTCTTAAAGCCCAGATTGAAGGGGAGGGGAACATAGACCCCATCTCTCAAGGAGAGGAAAGGCAGAGAATCTGCAGCCAGCTCTACCCTGCCACACCCACTGTGGGGCAGATCCTGTCTACAGCACCTGAGGGTGTAGATGGTGAGATGTTATTTCCAGGGGACTGTATTCAACCTCCCAGAGATGAAGGGTGTCAGAAGGCACTATCAGAGGTGGGCACAGTTTGAAACAATAGAGTGAGAGAAAATGACTAAGCTTGTATAGCCAATGAGAAAAAATGGCCTGGAATTCCGCCCTTACTCATTTTCACAACAAAGATTCAGCAAGCTATTCTGCTAAAAGCCTGACCACCCCCACGAAGCATTTTTCTCACTTAGACAGCGCCTGCCCCTCAGCTATCCTGACAGTGGGAGCTCCAAGCCCTAACTGAATAGGTCGGATAGGAACAATACGCAGAGCAGATCACAGGAGACCTTTCAAAGCCGGCAAACACATAGAAAATTCAACGACACCACAGCATTTAGACAGCCTGGACAATGTGGCCGTTATAAATGCTGCTCTCATGAACAGCGATTCAAATGACAGCTTCGTAAAGGGTTTGCAAAGAGCCCTTTGGAAATGGAACATAGGCGACTCAGAGCCCATGACGTGTTACAAGGACAAACCCGGCTGAACAAAGATCCACAGCAGCATTGAATGACTTATTTATTCAGCCCTGCTCTGTACAAACCTGGGAGAAGATGACAGCTTTTAAATCGCCTCCCCTGAGCTTTGCAACATCCATGGTGCGTGGGAAATGTTAGCAAAAGTTTTGAAAAAAGCAGAATGTTTTACAAAGCGAAGATCACAGTGTAACCATGCTAATGCTACCACAAAATTCTGCAGACGGCCCTGGTGTCTCAGAATTATTAGGCAGAAGGAGTGACAGTAACATCTGGAGAGGGAAACTCTGCCCTTTATCCTATTCCACCTGCTGGCTTCACACGTCTGTTTGAAAGGCTAGCCCCTGCCAAGCTTTCCGGTGGAAAATTCTTTGTGCGGGCCATTTAAGTGATTGCTGTAGAATTCTAATTGCTCTCCTTTGGCAAAGTGTTCTCCTGGTATTGTATAAGGAGTGTTGGTGTTCTGATCAACCCTGGAACACAGGTGCTGTTCTTTTAGCCTAGCACAGGCTGCAGAATTCTCGCATGCCCCAGGGTTCCTGTTGCATGGTGGCGTCACGCCCTAGGGAGCTGTGTCTGAGTAACCCCAGCCCAGCCAGCTTTCCCAGGAGGCCTCCTGACAGTGCAGCCTGTGCTCACAGCAGGACTGGGACTAGGGTGAGGCAAATGAGGAGCCTGGCATGCAAAATTTAAGGAGGCCCTCGCCCTGCATTTGCACAACCCTGAGAGTGAGCGCCTCCTTAAATCTCGTACCCGAGGAGCCCCACTTGCCTTCCCTAGTCCAGGCCTGGCTTGCAGGCTTCACTCTCTCTTTTCCCATACACTCCTCACCTCCCCACCCAAGGTTAGTACTGGGGGTGGGGAGTATAGTCCCAATGTGGACAGTGGTCAACAAAGAAGAGAACTTTAAGAAGGAAGGGCTGAGTAATCGACGGTGAGATTACAGCGAGGGATCTAGTGAGGCATTTGGCTACACGGAGGCTACCCGTGACCCAAGACCAAAGCAGATCCAGGAAGGGTTGGTGATGAATGACTTGTCCTGGTCTGCCCCTCCGCCACGGGCCCAGATGGTGGACCGGAAACTGGAAACCCTGTGAGACTGGCCACAGAGGTTCCCTTCCTACAAGAAGGCTCAGGATCTTCCCAGGGAGGTACCTACCCTGTAGGAAGCTCCCTTCTCCCCAGGCTTGTGTGTCAGAACTAAAGCCCTGATCTAAAGCCCTTCCACCCCTGTTTACTCTCTTCCCAGCCCAGTGGGATGTTATAAAGCCAAATCAGGCAGCTTAGAGCTGTGGAAAGAGAAAGCGGGAGTCTCCGTTTCCGAGATGCTAACAAATGGTTCACACCACGTCAGGCTTTTCTATCGTGAAATCAGGGGTATATTCATTTGCAAACCTAAGACAATGGGGACTCCCTCTCGCCTCCCTCTTGCCCTACATCACACACGTATAGTCCTGAGAAGTACACTTCCTGGGACTACCTTCTCTTCCACACACACGGCCACTTTTCATCGCCCATTTCCCTGTTCTCCTTCCTACACTTACAACCCCACTCCTCCTCCCCTCCCCCACTAGCACCTTTCACAAATCTTACTCGAAAATCCAGGCATGCAGCTTTGTGGATTTTTAAATAGAAAATTATGCAGAGTGAGTGAATTATGCTGGAGTAGTGGAATCATGGACCCACAAGCCCAACTTTGGGTACCATCAAGCAAGAGCACCTCCATGACACAGCAACAGAGACCACACCAAGTTCAGAAGTGCCTGTAGCACTATGTAAAATCCATGGATGGCTTGCTTGTGTTGCTTATCTGAAGAAATCGCCCTGCCTGCATGATTCAAGCTCAAAGAATCATTACAGACTAATCATCATTATGACATGATCATATTTCAATTATCCCCTGTGTAGTCTGGGTACGTTAAAGCAACTTCTCTCACTGAGAGAAGTTCGTTAAAAATCATGAAGTGCATTAAAATTTTTTAAAGCATGTTGGAAAACAACAAGGGGCTACATTCTAGAAACAACGACAGAATCTTTCAGAGGTTTCCCTAGCATCTATTCAAAAAGCATAATCTTATCTTGAGATGTGAAACGAGGACTAAAACTGAATAATGGGCCAATTGTTTCATTATAATATGTGTTTCTAAGTGCTCTGTGATGTAAAACCCAACAGGCTTTTTTTCTTTCAGCCCCAATCTGGCCAACTAGGTGCACTGACCCATCTTCACAATATATAACGTGCCCTTAAGCCCTGGTCAACAGTGCCAAAGTCTATGAAAATCATACAAAGAATGGAGTCGATCATACTGTTTGTGGTCTCTATCAATATAGGCACAGTCCCTAATATGTTGGAGAAAAGAAAAAGCAGCCATCCCCTGAGCATTTGTCCTAAAGAAAGAATTTAAGAGAACAAATAGTTTTATATGCAAAGATATTCATTATTGATAATAATAACAAAAGAAACAGAAACCTACCTACATATCTGACATTTGTGAAATCATTGAGAATGTAATATTGAGCGTGGACTGGAGAGGCATGAGAATGGAATGGAATATTATGCAGTCATGAGAAACCGATGCTGATGATGCAGAGTGGAAACGCAGGAAATATGTTTTCAATATAATGTTAAAAATGTCATCTATACTGTGATTCCTACTGTACCAAATAAGTGCACATTTTAGATAAGAAATAGAAAGAGACATGGGAAGAAAACCGTTTGTGTCTCAAGGTGATTGGATCATGGATGATTCATCTTTATAATCATTCCTTTTGTAGCTGTTGTAATGTTGATTGGATAAGAAAGTAAAACTTGGAAGGAAAAGGAAAATACTCAAGGAGACATTTTCTATGCCAGGCAGAAAAATCAGTGATGCTTGGGATCATTTTGCATTCTTCCTTGCTCTTTCAAAGCAGCCTGTAATCTTCACCCACACATAGGGAATATGCATGTCTGGGTTATCAGGGGATCCCCTCACCAGGAAGACTGTGCTGTTTGTTTAATGGACCAGAAACCTCAAACTTTTCAAGTCTCTTTTGATAACAAATCTAAAGTGCATTTGAACCATTTGTTGGTGTGGTTTTTCCGTGACAAATATGCACAAAAATCTGGAGGACAGAAAATGATGCGTTTCTTCTTTCTCTCTTTTGTCTTTCTCTTCCCCACCCCGTACCCCCTTCTGCAGTTCTGCTAAGCCAATATTCTCTAGAATGAGCACAAAACAAATCAAATAACAGCTAAACAAATTGAATAACAGCTTTTGTACATCAACATCGAGAAGGAAGACGCTTGGGAGAGATCAGAGTACCAAGATGGATATGGGCGAGAGTGAAGCGTCCACTGTCAAAGCACCTTCTAAATCTAGATCGGCAGAGATGGGAGTGATTTTCTGGAAGGAGATGTGATCACGGATTAAACACCAGCTCATTGGAAACTATCATTGAATAAGAGCAGATAATATTCATGAGAAATCACATTCAGGAAATATTTTAAGGAAAAGGAATATAAATGTGCTAGAATTAACATGTAAAATATATATGTACCGAAGTTTGTAAACTGTCCTTTTTTAATCAAACAGAAAACAGAAAGCTTTAATCTTTAAAGATTATTTTAAAAAAGGCAGTCCATCCTAAATTATTCCTATTTCAATAGCCAAGAAGCTGATCAAGCATCAGTTATGGAGGAAGCATCTTGGAAAATGCCTGTGAATGTTTTCATAGGAGCCATGACCTTTGGTTCCCATGTCTGCCGTTCATTTATGTCACTGTGTAATTAGTTAAAACCACTCGGTTAAGAGATGTAACGCTTCAAACTTTTTACCAGTTCTGTGTTCAGTTTAATCTGTCTGTACGTGTTATTACTGAGAAAGTGTTTCTGACATATACTATTACTCCATCAAGCTGTATATTACAGGAAGTACATCTTTACATCATAGTTTCCCGAGCAACATAGATTTCCCTGTCTTTCAGGAAACAGCATCAAGGAACTCTGAAAAATATAGAAAGCTCATTTTCACCTTGGATGCTCACATATAATGTATAGGCTGCTATCAAATAAACACTTTTTCTATTTCTCCCTAATATATGCATAGGAATTTAATATACTTTATAAATAGCATCTAAAATACCTTCTTTTTTTTTCTATTTCTTTGCCATACATAACATCAGAAATCCATATCCGTTCTTTCCCTTACTGACAGGCACTCATTTTTATTTTTAAAAAACACCATTCCATTAAACCCATTTCTAAATGATAGTGAGTGGTACTAAAAAAATAAATAATAATTTAATAGCCTTAGAAATAAATGAATATAAACTTATACAGAAGAAACTTGATAGGAAACTTGATAGGAGTAAGTTGTCTTTTTGTTTACTAATGTTGGTTTCAAGAAAACTCAATTTTTTTTTAGTTGGTTGGCATTTAGAAGTAGTGACAAATGATCAGTTGTCTTCAGCAATCTTTTGCTCCCAGGCTTCCCCCACCACCACCCTCACCACATATCCTGCCAATATGCAACAACAGAAAAATATTTAATATTGAAGTAGCCAATTGCTTGAGAATGAAAACAAGCTAAAATGTATGTGTGGGGTAGTCAGCGTAAGCCAAACCACGTGCTACACCTGAGCAGAAAACATGAACATGTAGAATGCCTTCATTTTTAGACTCGAAATTAAGATCCAATTAGCGTATATCACTGGAAGAGCAGACAGAGGATAATACAAGAAGAATCAAGCAAGATACAGATCATGGTTGTTTTCTCTTACCCTGTCTCTATTAGGACCACACTCCTAGTTTTGCCAAATGTTTCTGGTACTACATCTTTTCACCATAAATGAGATTATGTTTCAAATGGCTAAAAAGTATATTACAGATACAGTCAAATATGTGAAACTCAATTCACAAAGATATGGATTTTCTAAAGAACCAAATTAGGGGAATACTTACTATCTCTAAAGTATTAGCCGTTCTGGGAGTTATTTGTTGCTTTAAATATTAACTCTCCCACTGCATTCAAAACACCCTGCTTACTAAATTCAATTACACACAACTTTTCAAGAATTCATTTTTGATTTAAAGGGAGGTACCTCTCTATTTTATCTATAATGAAAATAGAAGGTATTGGCTTTCTCTAATCAATGTAAATTACAGATTCCACTGGGAGTCCTACAACACTAATAGTGGTGTTTATGAAAATGAAAAAGTGCTTCCTGCCCACATGCAAATGTTTTTAAGAAATTTTTTCCATACAACCTAAGTGTAATTTAGCATACCATAGTGCTCTGAAGATGGGTCATTGACAATGTACCATTTGTACATAGGTAATACACATGTAAATCACTAAATGTTAAGTATACGAAGTATGTTTTTATCTTTTTTAAAAAAAGTGACTCCCTTTCTCATTCTGTTCTGTTGTATTGCGTCCAAAAGTTGTGTGTAATTTTTTTAAGGTCCAGGATATAAAGAAATTTGTTGGAATATCTGAATTTCTGTAAAAAATAAAAATAAGATTTTGTTATTTAAAAGATTGTTTAGTGGTGTGGCACACATTTGGTACATTCGGCATCTGTCTTTGTCCAGTGATCCAGTGACAGGTGATGATTTGACTGAAATAACTGTCTTTGGAAAAATCTCCTTCCTGTCAGATTCCATAATATTTGTCAACAGCAGACACTTATTGGATGTGCAGGACCCTCATCATGTGGAAAACACGATTAACATCTTCAAAGCCTCTTCTCGCCAAGTATAGATACACCTCAAGCTAAATCTTTATAGACTCAGTGGAATGAAAGTGATAAATGAATAGCCAGACTGTTAAGGAAAACCTGACATGAAATAGTCTGAAACATCCAATTAATTGCTCCATCTCGACTTTTGCATATTGAAAACAGCCACCTGTTCCTCAGACATGAGCAGCCCTTTCACAGTAGTTCATATTGAGTATGTGTTGTCTGGGTAGGTCCCAATGCCGGATCCTTCATTTACTGTGTGACCCTAAACAACTCTAACCTCACCTATTAAATGAACACAAATAGTAATGCCTGGGCCCCATAGTGTTGTTGTGAGGCTATAAATTAAGGTATAGTGTTGTGCTGGTGCTTGACTTGTAGGAGATATTCAAAGAATTTTAATTCCTTCCCTCCTACTATAGGCAAGACGTTGAAGAAGAAAAGAAACATGAAACACAGCCTCTGCTCTCAAAATGTCGAAGATAATTAGGGTAACATTTATGGGTAAGGATTGAAAACTCAATACTTTCCGGAGCCATGGAGATAAGTAAATTACCAGAGCAAAGCAAGCTGGGGTGGGGAGATAATAGGAAGTAGTGGGCACTGTGGAGCACTGGAGAGCCTAGGTCTTGTCTAAAGAGATGACGTTGCCAATACTCAGCTCTAGTCATTCACCAGATAGGCACTGAGTCGCTGCTGTGTGCCAGGAACTGTTCTGAACCCTGGGAGGATAGTGGTAAACCAGACAAACAAGGTCCCTGCTCTTGTAGGTCTCATGTTCTAGTAGGAAAAGAGATAATAAACGGGAAAATGTCAGTTAATGATAATAGGTACCCTAGAGGGAATTAAAACATGGTGATGAGATGCAGAAGTTGGGAGGTGAATCAAGGAAGACTGCTCTGAAAAGGTGGCATTTAAAGTGAGACCTGAATGATGAGAACAAGCCAGCCAGGGGGAGCCACTAGTTTAATGGCTCTAAGGCAGGAATAAGGTCACTACTCATGAGGAACAGCAAGGTGGCAGGGAGGGGATGTGAGCTGTGCCAGGAACCAGCTTCCGGTTTGGTAGGCCAGAATGGATGGTACGTTTTTTAAGTGTTAGAGAAAGCCATTTGAGGGTCTTAATAGGAGAGAGATGGAAACCATCTTACATTTTTAAAAGATTACTCTTGGCTTCTGCTTCTAGCAGTATGACCTAAGTACTCTAAAAAGCCTTCCTCACACTGTTCTACCAGGTCTTGGATAAATTACAATGAGCTTATTTTATTTTTTTTTAATTTTGTATTGGAGTATAGTTGATTTACAATGTTGTGTTTCGGGTGTACAGCAAAGTGATTTAGTTACACGTATTCACATATCTATTCCTTTTCAGATTCTTTTCCCGTATAGGTTATTGCAGAGTATTGAGTAGAGTTCCCTGTGCTATATAGTAGGTGCTTGTTGATTATTTTATATATAGTAGGGTATGTATGTTAATCCCAACCTCCTAGTTTATCCCTCCCCCCACTTTCCCCTTTGGTAACCATAAGTTTGTTTTCTAAGTCTGTGAGTCTGTTTCTGTTTTGTAAACAAGATCATTTGTATCATTTTCTTTTAGATTCCACGTATAAGTGATATCATATGACATTTGCCTTTCTCTGTCTGATTTACTTCACTTAGTACAGTAATCTCTAGGTCTAACCATGTTGTCACAAATGGCATTATTTCATTCTTTTTTATGGCTGAGTAATATTCCATTGTATATATGTACCACATCTTCTTTATGTATTCATCTGTCAGTGGACATTTAGGTTGCTTCCATGTCTTGGCTATTGTAAATAGTGCTGCAGTGAACATTGGGGTGTATGTATCTTTTTGAATTATTGTCTTCTCCAGATATATGCCCAGCAGTGCAATTGCTGGATCAAGTGGTAGCTCTGTTTTTAGTTTTCTTTTTTTTTTTTTTGCGGTATGTGGGCCTCTCACTGTTGTGGCCTCTCCCATTGCGGAGCACAGGCTCCGGACGTGCAGGCTCAGCGGCCATGGCTCACGGTAGCAGCCACTCCATGGCATGTGGGATCTTCCCGGACCGGGGCACGAACCTGTGTCCCCTGCATCAGCAGACAGACTCTCAACCAGCGTGCCACAAGGGAAGCCCCTATTTTTAGTTTTTTAAGGAACCTCCATACTCTTCTCCATAGTGGCTGTACCAGTTTACATTCCCACCAACAGTGCAAGAGGGTTCCCTTTTCTCCACACCCTCTCCAGCATTTATTGCTTGTAGACTTCTTGATGATGGCCATTCTGACCGGTGTGAGGTGATACCTCATTGTAGTTTTGATTTGTATTTCACTAATAATTAGCAATGTTGAGCATCTTTTCATGTGCCTGTTGGCCACCTGTTTGTCTTCTTTGGAGAAATGTCTATTTAGTCCTTCCACCCATTTTTTGATCGGGTTGTTTGTTGTTTTGATATTGAGCTGCATGAGCTATTTGTATGTTTGGGAGATTAATCCCTTTGGGTCGCTTCATTTGCAAGTATTTTCTCCCATTCCATAGGTTGTCTTTCTGTTTTGTTTATGGTTTCCTTTGTTGTGCAAAAACTTTTAACTTTAATTACGTCCCATTTGTTTATTTTTGTTACAATGAGCTTATTTTTAATAGACAGCTTGGCTTGCAAGGAAGTAAGAGAAATCCCAAAGTCATAAAAAAGAAAAAGAGTAAAAAGTAGCATGCACTGTAAGCAAATCCATATATCAGAGTAGGGAATGGGAGGAGGCTAAGCCTTGGGCCACTGCAAGTAGATGGGCTAAATTTGAGAATCTCACCCTAGACCAGGACATTTGAAGATGGCCATAACCTTAGACAAGGGTGGCCTAGGAAGAATATTCATGCTAGCAAACCAAAGAAGCTTATCAAGAAGTCTGTCTCCACACTGATTCTAGATAGGGTGAAAAAGAAAAAGAGGAATAGTCACCCTCTGAAATTTTTAACCCATGAAACTGGCCCCCTCTAGTCTGGAATTCAATCTTACACTCTCCTTATGATCAAAGAAACTCCAAACCAAGAAATCAAAGAACTTGCTGGAGCACTGGTAGCTGGCAGATCTCAGGCACACAGATCTCACCAATTATGTTCAACAAAGTAAGTGCTCACAATATTAAAATTACTAAACACACAAATAAACCATGAGACAGAATCATCAGAAATAATTAACAGATTTATTGCCCCAGAGATTTTAGATATTGGAATTACTATATAGAGAATATATATAATCACGTTTTATATGTAAAAGAAATAAAGGTGATTTCTAAAAAATAAAAAAATGTAAAGAATCCATTAGATACAACCAGATAGATTTGAAGCAAAATGCTTAGAATTGAAAAATATGATCCCTGAAATTTAAAATATGATTTGTAAATTAAATATAAATTAGGTGTAATTGAAGAGGAAAGTTGTGAACTAGAAGACAAATCTAAAGAAGTTTCCCAGAATGAAATACAGAAAGCCAAGGGGTTGGAAAATAAAAAGAGGCTAAGCATCAGGGAAGATATATGTGTCTAATCAGAGTTCCACTAGGAGAAATAAAATAATGGAAAGACAATATTTGAATAGAAATTGTTTGAAAATTTTCCATAAATGATGAAAGATATGAATCCACACATATAGGAAGTATGATAGATATCAAGCAAGATAAATGAAAAGTAAATTCAAGCATGACAGTAAAAGTGTAGTCCAAAGTTAGAGGAACTACCATAAAAGTAACCAAAGAGAAATGTATACCACCTACAAAAGAACAATTTCTAGACTGAAAATAAATACCAGAGACATTAGCATAATATATTCGAAGTGCTGAAGTAAAATAATTGTCAGTCTGAAACTGTGTTTCAGCAAAACTCATTTTTCTCAACAGTTTTTTTGAAAAATTATAGTTGATGTACAATATTATATAGCAAAACTCTTTTTTAAGACCAAAGATGGAATACAATCATTTTCAGATAAATGAAACCTAAGGGGATTTACTAGCAATAGGCCAACACAGATAAAATTTCTGAAAATGAGTCAAGAAGTATGGTTTGAGGGACTTCCCTGGTGGCGCAGTGGTTAAGAATCTGCCTGCCAATGCAGGGGACATGGGTTCAAGCCCTGGTATGGGAAGATCACATATTCTGCAGAGCAACTAAGCCTGTGCGCTACAACTGTTGAGCCTGCGCTCTAGAGCCTGCGAGCCACAACGACTGAGCCCGTGAGCCACAACTACTGAAGGCTGCATGCCTATAGCCTGTGCTCCACAACAAGAGAAGCCACTGCAATGAGAAGCCTGCGCACTGCAATGAAGAGTAGCCCCCGCTCGCCACAACTAGGGAAAGCCTGCGTACAGCAACAAAGACCCAATGCAGCCAAAAATAAATAAATAAAATTAATTAATTAATTAATTTTTAAAAAAAGAAGTAAGGTTTGAGATTCAAAAAGAAATAGAGGGCTTCCCTGGTGGCACAGTGGTTGAGAGTCTGCTTGCTGATGCAGGGGACACGGGTTCGTGCCCTGGTCCAGGAGGATCCCACGTGCCGCGGAGCGTCTGGGCCCATGAGCCATGGCTGCTGAGCCTGTGCGTCCGGAGCCTGTGCTCTGCAATGGGAGAGGCCACAACAGTGAGAGGCCCGTGTACCAAAAAAAAAAAAAAAGGAATAGAGAGCAAAGACTTTGGGACGTGTGAATAAATCTAAACAAACATTGTACAAATCAATAATAAAACATTAATTTGTGGAATAAAAAAAGACAACTAAAATACTGGGTAACAATAACATGTAAATTAGGATGAGATAATCAGAGTTTAAGAAATGTGTATTAATTGGGAAGAGAGTTGAGATATAGATGAATAATAGCTCACAACTGATTGTTTATAGTGTACTAGACATATGTAATAACTCACTTAACCCTCGTAACAGCCTTCTGAGTTACATACTATAGTTATCCTCAGTTTACAGATAAAAGTGGCACAGAGTTTAAATAATTTACCCAAGGTCACATAGCTAGAAAGCAAAGAGCTGGGTTCAAACTCAGGTAATATAACTCTAAAATGGATACACTATATAGTATTCTCTGTGCTGTTTCTAGAAAGTTAAAAATAAGTGATAAAAATTTAAGTAAACAGTAGAAGATATAGTTTCAAAACAATGAGGGGAAGTGGAATAAGAAAGAAAAAAACACTAAATAAGTACAAAAGAAGGCCCTCCCCAAAAAACAAAAAAACAAAAAAGTAGAAAAAGCAGAACAAATAAAATGCACAATGTAAGATAGAAAAAAATAAAACCAAATTAGATAACATAATAAACAGAAGTAGATTAAAATTAGTTAAAAGAGAGATTTTGAGATTCGATTTTTAAAAACCCATCAATATGCTGTTTACAAGAGACTTATAAAACATAAGGACACAGAAAAATTAAAAATAAAACGTTCCTTATGTGCTACCCCTCAATTTTTTTAAATGTTAATATTCCACAAAGAAAATAACTATCAAACTTTCAATTAACAGATTATTTAGTACACAATTATCCAGAGAACAGAAAGAAGCAATGGTCCTACAGCTCATTCTGAGGACAGTTTGAAAAAGGAAAACTACAGGCCCCTCTGTATCCTAACAGGAACAGCATTCTAAAATGTATCTATTTAGGGCTTCCCTGGTGGTGCAGTGGTTGAGAGTCTGCCTGCTGATGCAGGAGACATGGGTTCGTGCCCCGGTCCAGGAGGATCCCACATGCCGTGCAGCAGCTGGGCCCGTGAGCCATGGCCGCTGAGCCTGCAAGTCCGGAGCCTGTGCTCCGTGACGGGAGAGGCCACAGCAGTAAGAGGCCCGCGTACCGCAATAAATAAATAAATAAATAAATAAATAAACAAAATATATCTATTTAAATCACCACATTAAGAGGCTAAAAGATAAAAACCATATGATTGCCTGATAAATGCAAAAAAAATCATTTGATAAAACTTAAAACCTGATGATAATAACAATTTTTACAAACTTAGGACAATTTTCCTTTACCTAAGAAACAATTTCTATCAAACAATATACTTTTACTTGGAATTATGACAGGTAAAAAGTAGTCCCTTAAAATAAAGAACAAGACAGATAAGCCCACCATCAGTACCTTTGTTGATACTGCATAATCTTCGCCAGCAGAGTAAAACAAGAAATAGAAGTAAAAGGGATAAGAATATGAAAGGAAAAATGAAACTATCATCATTTTATGATTATAATTACTCTCATAAAAGATACAGGTAAAAATTATTAGAATCTATAAGAAATTAATTAAATGACTAGATTTAAGATCAAAATATAAACATCACATTTCTAAAAAAAAAAAAAAAAAACTGGGGAAGTAAAAGGGAAAAACTCAAGCATTTTTTTCTGCCTTTTCTGTATAAACTGTTCCATGGATAACGAACTAGTAGGCAAAGGGAAGCATCTCATACAATTATTCAAAGTAATACATGAAAGCAAAATGGTAGAAATAGAATATCATCTTTTTGCAACCGACAATGAATTAATGAGTCTAAATATTGAGTATCAATGGCTGCTAATATTTTTTTAAAAGAGTGAAAACCAGACTTCCTGAAAAAAACATAAATGGATAAAACCTGAGCCTGATGAAGCATCTGGATCAAGCTGCCAATTTCTAAGAAATACAGAGGACACAGGAACGTGATGGACTATAACATGAGTGTGCAACCAGCAAAATCCACACTGTAGAACTCTGTGTCAAACAGACTGAGTTTGCAACAGATGAAGTGTAGGGAAAAGCAAAGGATGGAGGGAGAATCCATAGATTAAAAGAGACTTAAAAGACATAACAAGGTGTTTTAAAAAAAAAAAAACAGGCAAGACTAAATTATAGCGTAAAATAATGCAAGGGAGAGACTGCTATGAAAGACAGGATAGTGGTTATCTAGGGGGAAGAGAGGGGACTGTGAACTGTATGGGGCATATAGAGGGACTTCTGAGATGACAGGAAAAGTTGTTTCTTGACCTGGATAGTGGCTACAGTGTATCCATCTTATAGTTATCCACTAAGCTCTACATTTGTTTCATTTAGTGTTCTGTTTCTATGCTTTACTTTACAATTTAGAAGTTTTTAAAAGTTTTCTAAGAAGCTGTATTTCTCTATCACACAGCAAGCAATTAGAAAACATAACTTCAAAAAAATATATTATTAACTCATGATACCCAGGAATACATCTAGCAAAATACGTATAGAACCTTTATGGAAAAAATAATAAAACTTCAGTGAAAGACTTGAAAGAAATTATTTTTAAATATAGAGATATACTATATTCACTGATAGGAAAACTCATTAGCATTAAGATCTGATTCTCCCCAAATTGGTTGTTGTTGGGAGACAATTCTACATGAGCCCCTTGTATTTCTGAAGGTCTTGTGTGCAGAGACGCTAACTGCTTTTATTCCAAGCTATCTTTTCAAGACTTTGTATACTAACAGCCTGGGAGGATAGAGACAGGATTTCCCTCCAGAGCAAGAGAGTAGATTTTTTATTGTTCTCTAAAAAGATAATGTCTTCCTCTGGGGCAAAGATCAGGCTGACTCATTGCCCATTATAGAAGATGCAGGTTCCCTATGCTCAGTGTCCTCTCCTGTAATATAACCCACTGGACTGCAGCTACCACCCAGCCCTCTTCTCATAGCCCTCTGTCTGGAAACACGGCAAGCGGAACCAACACCAACACGCTGCTTGCTGTGCTATGAGTAATAGATCCCGTCCTTCGTCTGTGACCCAGGAGTCTCGTGTGTTCTGCCAGCATAAATGAGACTGTGGCAGGCTAGCTTATTCATTTGTAAGTAGGATAAATCTCAGACCCTTCACAGTTCCTCATAGTTAACCATTTGGGGAAAAAAGAGAAATTAGATACCTACTTACATTGTACACAAAAATCTACTCCATATGAATTAAGGACTTAACTGTGAAAAGCAAAAATTTAACTTTTAGAAGAAAATATAACCTAAGAAAAGGGAAAGATTTATTGAACAAAACACAGAAATCATAAAGGAAATAAAGTCAACTAGATTAAAATAAAAGACTTCTGTTCATGAAAATATTCCATAAAGAAAGCTAAAAGCCACAAACTGGGAGAAAATATTTGTTAACTTTATTAGTGGTAAAGGATAACAATACAGAATACATAAGAACTCTTGAAAGTCAATTTCCTAAAAGCCAAAAAAAAAAAAAAAGGAAAAATCAAACAAAAGACATGTATAGGAATTTAATAGAAAAGGAAACGAATGGCAGACATATGAAAAGATACTCAACTTCATTAGTAATTTAAAAATGTTAATTAATTGCACAATGATAATGTCCATTTTATTGGCATAAATTTAAAGCACTAGTATGATTTATAGCAATAGGCTTTCTTATACTGTTAGTAAAAGTAAAATTTGGTATAATCACTTCAAAATATAATTTGGCATTATCTTGTAAATTGAGCATTTGCATACACTAAATAAATTCATCAATTCTATTTCTAGGTATAACGCTTGAGAAATTCTTGCCCATAAGCACCAAAAAACATGTACAAGAATGGAAAATACCAATATTTATCAACAGAGAATAGATAAATAAATTGTGGCTTTATTTATGTGGATAATTAACTTATTAAATTGATGAATTAATACTACTATAAGTATGGAAATGAATAAACATAAGTTACAAATATCAACATAAATGATTATATTATATTAGATATATACTTTTGAGTGGGGAAAAAAACAGCAGATACACTATGGCTTCATTTTTATAAATCTCAAAAACAAAGGAGAACTAAACTGTTTGTTTAGTGATAAATATCTATATGATAAAACTATAAAGTTGTAAGTACAGAAATGATAAAAACAAATCTCATGGTTGTGATTACTTCTGGAGAGTTGGGAGGGATTATAATCAAGGAAAGGTATACAGGCAATTTCAATAGTTCCAGATCTTAACTGAGTGGAATGCATGCATATATATAGATATATTTCAATGAAGATGTCAGCATTTTAAGAAAAAACAAGTTTTTAGATGAAAGCACTAACTGAATCTTTAAAATATACTTGACCATGCACCAACAGTAAATATTATTTTCTCTTAAACTGGAAGTAAATCTATATCTGTTAGAAATAATGCGGCCAAACAATGTGAATCTGAAGAATTTTGTTGCCAACACTTTATAGCAAGTATATGAGCCAAAGTGATTTAAGTTTGTAAAAATGCAAAATAGTATAAACAAAACTTGTGCTAAGCCAGATTTGAACATCTAGTGAGAATAACATTCATACTAAGTTTTCTGCATTGCGTTCTTTTTGCATTCATTTTTCACTTTTATTAAAGATTCAAAACATACATATATATCACATTTTTGTATCACATATTATCTAATGAAATAAGATAAAACAAATTGAATATTTTAAAAGAAACTTGACAGTTGTGAGGAAAACAGACAGTAGAAGCAGGGACATTGGGGGAAGGCTACTGCAGTAGTCAAGGTAAGAAAAGGTGGTGGCTTCAACTAGAAGAGGCAGTGAAGATGGAAAGATTTGGGATGATGTTGCAGATTGGGTTTCCTGGGATGCTGACTCTGAGAAAGATCAGGGTGAAATAAGTGTATAATTCGGGGCTCTTAGCATCAACACCCTTGACAGGGAAATAAAAGGGAAAGGAAGGGAGCAGGTTGGGCAGAAGGAGAAGTTGGGCCGTGATGCAGTCTCAGTGAAGGCCTCAGCAGAGTCATCCTGTGTTAGGAGTCGGGCCTCAAGCATCAGTCACTGTATATGGTTTGCTTACCCCCAGGAAAGGGGTGTGACCTTGAGTGTGGTGGCTCTCTTCAGGGGAGGGCAATTTCCAGAGAGGGCAGAGTGGCTGTGAGTTGGCAACACATCCAGCAGCTGTGGGCATAAGTCCCCTAGTCCCCTCTGAGGGGCACGTCACAGCATCTAGTACAGATATGTGTTGGGGGAATAGGAGACTTGCTGATGGATTGAATGTGCAAGATGAGGAAAGAGAGCTACTGAATTTTTGCTCTGAGAGCAGATGGTGGTGCCATTCATTGACATAGGAAGAAGGGGAGGAGGAAGAGGTTTAGGAGACGGAAATCCAAAAACTCTTTTCTGCGATGTTTAAGTTCAAGATGCTTATAAAAATTCAAGAGGAGATGGCAAGTTAGATAGGCAGTTAGATGTAGACACGTGGACTCCTAAGGAGAAGTCCAGGGTAGAAAACAAAACAAAACAAAACAAATTTAGTAGACATGGCAAATAGATGACTTTTAAAGCTCTGAGACTGGATATGATCATTTAGGAAGATTGTACAAATAGAGAAGAGGACCCTGACCAAGCCCAAACCACGCTGACTTTAGAAGTGGGGCAGAGGGACTTCCCTGGTGGTCCAGTGGTTAAGAATCCACCTTCCAATGCAGGGGACGTGGGTTTGATCCCTGGGTGGGGAACTAAGATCCCACATGCTGCAGGACAACCAAGCCCACGTGCCGCAACTACTGAGCCTGCACACCACAACTAGAGAGCCCACATGCCACAATTAGAGAGCCCACACGCTCTGGAGCCCATGTGCCACAGCTAGAGAGAAGCCTGCATGCTGCAACGAAGAGCCTGTGTGCCACAGTGAAAGATCCTGCATGCCACAACTAAGACCTGATGCAGCCAAAAATAAATAAATATTTTTTTTAATTGAACTCATCTTTTTTTTAAAGACCAGTTTTTGTAAGTCAATTTATTTTTTTTAAGTATTATTTTAACTATTTATATTTATTTTTGGCTGCATTGGGTCTTCGTTGCTGCACACAGGCTTTCTCTAGTTGCGGCAAGCGGGGGCTACTCTTCGTTGTGGTGCATGGGCTTCTCATTGCAGTGGCTTCTTCTGTTGCGGAGCACGGGCTCTAGGCGCGTGGGGTTCAGTAGTTGTGGCTCGCGGGCTGTAGAGCACAGGCTCAGTAGTTGTGGCGCACGGGCTTAGTTGCTCCGCGGCATGTGGGATCTTCCCGGACCAGGGCTCGAACCCATGTCCCCTGCATTGGCAGGCGGATTCTTAACTACTGCGCCATCAGGGAAGCCCCAAAACTGAACTCATCTTTAAAAAAAAAAAAAAAAAAAGAAGTGGGGCAGAGGATAGGAGCCAACAAAGAAGACTAAGAGGAACCCATGACATGGGGTATAATGGAAGCCAAGTTCTGGGGAAAAAGTATTTCAGGAAGCAAAGAGTAATTAAGTGTCAAATGCTGCTGAAAGGTCAGGTAAGACAAAGCAGAGAGGAGACCACTGGATTTGGAAATTATGGGGGTAACGTGTCATTGACAAAACAGTCTTTGTGAAATAATAGAAATAAAATATGAGCAGTGAATTAGGGAAGAGAGTTGAAATTGAGGAGGTGGAGGCAGCAATATAGACAACTTTTACAAGAAGTCAGTCATAGCCATTTGAATCTGAGAGACTAGGATTTGTTGCTAGCTTTTTGAGTTTCTCAAGATAAGATGGAATTTTTTATAATATCAATTTTCCAGTAAGTTGGTACATTGTTCAACACAGTGCAGACCAACATTGTGAGTATCAAAAATACATCTAGGAGTCAGGTTCAGCCAGTGGGTTATGAGTTTCTGACTTCCATCAAGAAAGCGAACTCTTGGGCTTCCCTGGTGGCGCAGTGGTTGAGTCCGCCTGCCAATGCAGGGGACGCGGGTTCGTGCCCCGGTCCAGGAAGATCCCACATGCCGCGGAGCGGCTGGGCCCGTGAGCCATGGCTGCTGAGCCTGCAAAAAAAAAAAAAAAAAGAAACGAACTCTCAAAAAGTAAACTATTATAAATATCGTGGTAGAGCATGCTCCAGGACAGGTGAGTGAGTACAGGAAACTTGCGGAGGCTAGAATGCATAGAAAGTTGGGGAAGATGACCCCGGAGAGGAAGACAAGCCTCAGATGGACTTTCTCAAGGTCAAGATTGAAGGAGGAGGAAAAAAAATTGCTGGCAAACGCTTGTGGCCAAATCACCTATCCTCCGACGTAGCATTTATCAGCACTGACACTTACATTCTGATTTCCGTGTGGCCCTCTCATTGATGTTATTTAGGTCCGAGAGCCAGATTGTCAATGGCTTTTCATTTCAGCTACTTTGAAGTTTGGACTTTATTCTGCAGACAATAGGAAACCATTGAAAGTTTTTGAATAGGGGAAAGATATATAATCAAAGTGAGTTTTTAACAGGATTATTTCTTCAGCAGTGAGCAGGATGGAGTCAAGCAAGGCTAGGTTAGATGCAGAAAGTCCATGTAGGAGAGTTTTTCTGGTTGTGGAAATGGAGAGTAAGAGGTGAAGATTGATGGGTGTGGGGCATTAGAAAACAAAGACAATGCTCAGTCTACATTAGTGTGTGTGTGTGTGTGTGTGTGTGTGTGTGTGTGTGTGTGTGTGTGTGTCGGGGGAAGGGAGGAAGGGTGACAGTGGGGTTGTGTGGGCTGACATGTCAAAAGCAATAATAGCCAATATATGGATGGCACCATATAGC
Organism: Delphinus delphis; assembly: GCF_949987515.2. Taxonomy (NCBI): domain Eukaryota; kingdom Metazoa; phylum Chordata; class Mammalia; order Artiodactyla; family Delphinidae; genus Delphinus; species Delphinus delphis. The sequence continues at coordinate 19,891,990 of NC_082691.1, read as the reverse complement.
CTACAAGTGCTTTCACATCCATTATCTCATTCGCCCTCACCACACCCTTGTGAGCTATTATTATGCCCATTTAACAAATGTGGAATCTGAGGCTCAAAGAGGTTAAATGATTTGCCCATAAGGTCACAAGATGTTCTTGACCATGGGTGTCCTCACTCCGTGTTTTGACAATGGCTTTCAGATACACTTAGGCTCTTGATGGTGTGTGGGCAGGAGTCAGCCTGTGTTTGCCTTTCGAAAGACATGTCCTGAAATTTCAGTTTCTTGGAGGGATTGGCTGGATTCCACTTCTTTGATGCTGGTTCCCTGTGAACTTTCTAAAAGAGACTATAATTTACATATGACAGCTGGAGAGAAAAAAAAGAAAGAATCCATTTCTAAGTTAGTTTTCCATTTTGACTCCAGGCGTTCTCTGAAATGAAACATTAATTCTCTCTCCTAGGCAGGGTAACAGTTAGATCATTAAAATTCTCATCCTGTGAGGGCCAAACCTTGGTGAACTGAGATAAGAAAATGCATTTACCTCTCTTCTCACTGCCTGCCATGCACCCTCTCAAGTAAAAAGCTGGGAATTCCCTTCTAATGAGTGAGATCTATTTCATTATCTCAACCACAAGTCCATAGGCCCAGGGGCTCAGATGTCAAACCAACCTAGCGGGTCAATTCTAGCTTCCTGAATTACTTAAATACTGGCTTTTTCTCTGGCATTAACTGAAAGGAACTTCCCCAAGGACTAAATTGACAGCTGTATTTTCAATTATGGACTAAAGGCTGCTTCTTATCCAAACCAAGATGGCCGACTGAAAGAATCCCAGAAGTATGTGGATGTGATGTTACCTTGCTGATGGACTTTCTCAAGTCAAAACGTTTACTTAAAACTTTGTCTTCTTCCAAAGCAGGAATTTCTAAAACTTTAGAAGCAGCTTTCCTTATAAAAGCCTTTACACTTTTCAGGTCTTTTAACTTTAAAAAGCTTGTGAATTCTCTTCTAGGTGATTAAAAGCCATTTTGAATTAAATACAGTTGCCCTGATCTTGTCAAAAACGATGATGCAAAAAAAAAAAAAAAAAAGACGGTGCTTTCCTAGAGCTTAATTTACTATACAGAGTTAGAAAGCAGTTGGATTTTTAAAAATTGATTTATACTGCCATCTAGTGATACATTTCATTGCAAATTTCAACACCCTAGAGTACGTTTTGGTAGGTCTGCTAGGTTACCCTTAAAAACTTCGTAGAATCGAGGATTTATGCTTCCAAATAGAAAGCAAACTAGCTCCTCTACACAGCGTACAAGGCCCCTCTCATATACAAAGGCTAAGAAAAAAATTTTAACACAGATATAGAAGGGAGCTCCCAACAGAGGTCCTGTTAAACCACAGAGGCTTCTTACATTAGCTTTTTCACTTATATCTTTGATTTTTATTGTAATTATCCCACATAAGCTGTTTATTTCTTCTAGGCAAATAAATTCAATCTTGGCTGACTAATTTAATGGTCACTCTATTTGAAAAAGTAGAATGCATACAGGTTAAACATATGGGAGCTACCATGATGTTGTCCAGGTTCAAATCCTAGCTCAGAATCTGCAATCTGTGTGCCCTTGGAGAGTTATAAAACACCCCCATGGGCTTCCCTGGTGGCACAGTGGTTAGAAATCCGCCTGCCAATGCAGGGGACACGGGTTCAGTCCCTGTTCCAGGAAGATCCCACATGCCGCGGAGCAACTAAGCCTGTGCACCACAACTACTGAGCCTGCGCTCTAGAGCCCACGAGCCACAGCTACTGAGCCTGTGTGCCACAGCTACTGAAGCCCGCACTCCTGGAGCCTGTGCTCAGCAACAAGAGAAACCACCACAATGAGAAGCCCCGTGCACCGCAACAAAGAGTAGACCCCGCTCACCACAACAAGAGAAAAGCCTGCGTGCAGCAACGAGACCCAACACAGCCAAAAATATAAGTAACTTAATTAATTAAAACACCCCCATGCCTCAGTTTCCTAATCTATAAAAGAGGGGTAATAATCAAATCTACCTCACAGAGTCATGCAAAAGACACTATGCTCAGCACAGAAACTAGCACAAAGTAAATGCTCAGTGGAAACACAAGGTACCATTATATTGGTGGATCACAGGCAGCCTAATGTGCATAGCCACTGAGGATGCAGAGATAGAAGAACAGCTCCCTGTCCCATACCCTTAGCAAATAGATCTTTGGACACAATGAAGACCCAAGGTCAGGTCTCTGGATACTAGAATTATTATATGATCCAGCAATTCTAGGTAAATACCTAAAAGAATTGAAAACAGAGACTCAAACAAATTTTGTATTATTCACAATAGCCAAAAGGTGGAAACAACCCAAATATTCATCAGCAAATGCTGATGATAAACAAATGATAAACAAAATGAGTTATATACATTAACGGAACACTATTCATCCTTAAAAAGGAATGAAATTCTGATACATGCTGCAATGTGGATGACCTTGGAAACATTATGCTAAGTGGAATAAGTCAGACACAAAAGGATAAATGTTGTCAGATTCCGCAATATATGAGTTACCTAGAATAGTCAAATTCACAGAGACAGAAAGTAGAATGGTGGTTACCGGGGGCTGGAGGAAGGGGGCAAAGGGGAGTTATTGTTTAATGGTTACAGAGTATCAGTTTGGAATGATGAAAAAGCTCTGGATATGAAATAGTGATGATGGTTGCACAACAATGAGCATGTACCTAATGCCACTGAATAGTACACTTAAAATGGCTAAAATGGACTGTGGAAAACAGTATGGAGTTTTCTCAAAAAACTAAAAATAGGACTACCATATGACCCAGCAATTCCACTCCTGAGTATATATCCAAAAAAAGCAAAAACACTAATTCAAAAAGATACAGGCACCCCAATGTTCATAACAGCATTATTTACAATTGCCAAGACATGGAAACAACCTAAGTGTCTGTCAACAGATGAATGGATAAAGAAGATGTGGTATATGTATACAATGAAATACTACTCGACCATAAAAAAGGATGCATTTTTGCCATTTGCAACAACATGGATGGACTTGGAGGGCATTATGCTAAATGAAATAAGTCAGAGAAAGACACACTGTATGATATCACTTATACGTGGAATCTAAAAAAATACAACAAACTAGTGAATATACAAAAAAGGAAGCAGACTCAGAGATATATATAGTGGTTACCAGTGGGGAGAGAGAGAGGAGGGAGGGGCAGTATAGGAGTAAGAGGTAAAAACAATTATGTATAAAATAAGCTACAAGTATATTTTGTGCAACAGAGGGAATATAGCCGATAGTTTATAATAACTATAAGTGGAGTATAATCTTTAAAAATTGTGAATCACTATATTGTACACCTGTAACGTATATGATATTTTACATCAACTACTTCAATTTTAAAAATTAAAAAAAAAAAAAAAGAAGAGATAAACCAGGCTGGAATAGGCAATGTGCTGGGAGATATTGAGAAGGTGTTTCTCGAGCTGGCCTTAAGACTATGCCAGCTTTAAATGATCTGGGAGGAGAAAGGAGGGATCACGTGGGAGGACCCAGCCTGTCCTGAGCATGTGAGGGAATTGGAAGGACAACCTTCACATCTTCTTGCCACAAAGACTCTGCCACCAATAGTGATTCCACTTCGTTAAATAAGAAATAATAGAACAAGTAATAATAATGGCTAACCTTAGGTAGTGCTAAAGACTTTGTGTTTATTACCTTGCTTAACCCTCATAATAACATCATGAGGTAGAACTGTAGTTATCAACCCATTCTGAAGCTCAGAATGTTTAAATTCCTTGCCCAAGACCATGTGCTAGAGAAAAACAAAGCTCCAGACCCTGGCTCTTCACTGCTGGTTTAAACTACCACTGGTTAATGAATGACACATTTTCCACTCTACTTAACATTTTCCCACCACCTAGATAACCAGACAGAAAGGTAAACTAATTTTAAATTAGCTCCAGTTAATATTAAATCAACAAAGCATTATCTGAATTAGTCTCAAAGTAATGATTCTTAATCTTTGGGGGTCAGGGGTCCCCTCTGAAAATCTGACAACAATTAAAGCCCCTCATCCATACACACACAAAGTTTGCATAGAATTTCAGGGACTCCCTGAAGCCCAGGAGGAGCCCTAAGTTAACATTTCGTGACCTCACTCTTCCCGAGCCAAATGAAACCCCTCCAAGTGCAAGTGGTGTGGGCGTCACACTGGGTCCCAACTCCTCCCATTAGCACAGATCATCAAGGGTGCTGGGGCAGCTGCTCTGCCTACACATATAATCAGATCATAAACTGTCTTCAGCCATATTTGTTCTGTTGAATAAGCATTTGAGTTCTTGGCAAGCGTCATGGTCTGGGAATGCTGATGCTTTCATTCTGCCTGTGTGAAGGGGAGCAGGCTGTGGGTAGGCCGTCTGGAGGAAGACTGTGTGAGCAGATATTGTTGCTGCCGCCCCACATACTGCCAGGTGCCACTAGCTGCTGGGGTGGTCAGAAGCCACTTCCAGCCTAGGGGCCAAGAAAAAAAAGCAAACAGAATTAACCTAACTGCCATCCTGGAACAGTCCTGCCCCATGTGTATTGGAGAAGATCAAAAGCATAATAAATAGTTCCCTTTCCCCTCACTCTTGAGTCTAGCAGCTGTGTTTTTCTCCTCTCTAATTTTCTTCTATGCGAGGAACAAAACACAGACAATATGGTATAATGTTAAAAATATTTATAATGTTTATAAATATATAATGTTTAGGAGACAGATGTAGGTTTAAAGTCTAGCTTCACCACTTACTCGGGCAAGTTACTCAGCATCTCTAAACCTCTGATTTCCTTTTTTTTTTCTTTTTTTCTTGCTGTGCGTGGGCCTCTCACTGTTGCGGCCTCTCCCGTCGCGGAGCACAGGCTCCGGATGCGCAGGCTCAGCGGCCATGGCTCACGGGCCCAGCCGCTCTGTGGCACGCGGGATCCTCCCGGACCGGGGCACGAACCCGTGTCCCCTGCATCGGCAGGCGGACTCTCAACCACTGCGCCACCAGGGAAGCCCCCCCCTTTTTTTTTTTTTTAATATTTATTTGGCTGCACTGGGTCTTAGTCTTGGCATGTGGGATCTTCGTTGTGGCATGGGGGATCTTTAGTTGTGGCCATGCAGGATCTTTAGTTGCAGCAAGCGGGATCTAGTTCCCTGACCAGGGATAGAACCCAGGCCCCCTGCACTGGGAGAGCAGAGTCTCAGCCACTGGACCACCAGGGAAGTCCCCAAACCTGTGATTTCTGTTTTAGAAAATGTTGACACGAATGTTTATATTACAGAATTGTTGTGAGGATTAAGTAAGGCAATATACTTATATTCCTGGCACATAATAAGTACTTAATAAGCAGCTACTAAAACCACACCTCATGGTATTTATATTTCTGGCTATCAAGTTGCCACTGAGATTAATAACCCTGTTAATCTGTGTGTTTAAGTCCTTGAATATCAAGAGCTATTGTGATCTCAAGGAAATATAAAAGAGCCATACATCCTAAACCCCATCGTTCAGAAGCTATAACTGCTTTCTCAGCTTTCTCTTCATTCCTGGCACAGAGCTTGGTGAACAACTGAATGGTGGCAGGTACATGTGGGCCAGAAGTTACTCTGGGAGAGCCAGGATCACCTTAAGAAATTAGCAAGTGGAGCAGACATCCTGTTCACTGTCAGAAGACAAGGTCACTGTTAAATCGTAATTTCCTTGACGAGCACACTGTGTGCGGGAGAGGCTCGGTCTTCAGAAGTTTTCTGCAATCCTCTGGTTCGCTGAAAGGAGTTGTCTCCAAAGCACCTCTGGGCAAGCTCTTCCTCTCTTAGCTTGGACGTAAGGAAAGACCTTGGGGAAATCAGCTGGACTTATTTACATCCTAAATCTTTAAAGCAAACAAACGAAAAAGAATTTGAATTTACAATGAAAGACACACAATAGCCTTAAAGACTTAACAAAATAGAACCCAGGATTGAGGGAAAAAAGGAGAAGCAGATGCGATA